>NC_080190.1:19141060-19444090 GCF_030028045.1 Hippopotamus amphibius kiboko
AATACAGTAAGACTTGACAGGTGCTACTTCTTGAGAGGTTAGTTGCATGTGGATCTGAAACTACAGCAGTAAACTTTTTGTATTCTTTTGTATTTAAATCCATCAATCTATCTTGCTCTTTGAATGAATCTTTTACCATATAAGGCATCAGGCATTGGTCATTTGGAAAATATTAATTAACAGTGTTATGCAGATTTTTCAAATGTTGACAAATTTTATTATACAGTATCTAAAAGCTGCATTCATTCATATCACTACCAGTTTTATGAAGAAAATCTGTAAATATTGGAAAGCTGTCAGGCTCATAGTGGTGGATATAAATTTTCCAAACTAATTTTCACTTGAAAGCCTTGTTTTTTTCACTGGCAGCAAATGCTCAGTTTATATGAAGTAACAGCCTGACTTTTTCATTTTCGAGAAGACATCCACTAAATACTGAAGTCTGAATAACCTTGGTTTGTCTGTAACATTATTCATTCTTTCAAGTAAAAATGCTGACATGAAAAAAAGCTGGCTACACAGCTTTTGTTAGCTCACGACTCAAACAAGTGTTTTCCTTGAGATGAGCACTTTGGCATGTTTTATATGTACTTCCCATTTTGTCACACAGAATATTAAAAAGACATCTACTTGAGCGCTGAAATTTAATAAGAATAAGTTTTTGTTTCTTCATCAAGGACGTTTTTATGTATAACTGGGCTTTTTTTGTTGGTTTGATTTGGTTTTGAATTATGAGTGTGTAGCAGTGAAGAATATAGCACCTACTAATACAGTTTGGTGCCACTGTCTAGATTCCTGCTTAAGGTGCCAGCAATTTTACCCACCATTGCAAATGTCAACACCATGAACAAGGCAGATAACATCTTACTATTATTTTAAATGTTGTCTGACTTTGTTGAACCCCAAGAAAAGGTCTTGGGGACTCAAGGAGGTGTGCAAAGCATGCTTGGAGAACCACTGATGTACAGGTTTAAGTCCAAGCTTCTTAGCTTGTGTGTAATAAAACCTTTTATGTCTTCCCCTTACCTGCTTCTCCAGCTTCATTTCCACCCCTCCCCCCCACCCACACTCAGTACCAGTTAACACCAGTTTGCACATCTTATGCTTCTTTGTCTTTCCACATGTTGTTCCCTCTGCCTAGAATATTCTTTCCTCTTTTTTGCCTCATTTCTTGTCCCTCAAGACTTAGTTTAGCTGTCACTTCCTCCAAGGAGCCTTCCTTGACTCTCCCTAGACTAGATTAAGTACTCATTCCCTTTTCCCATGGTACCTACTGCACATCTCTGCCACCTTTTAACACATCGTCTTGCTGGGATCCCCCATCTTCACTGAGTGCTTCTCTTAGACAGAGACCATGCCTTGGTTGTTTTTGTGAGCTACTCTCATCCTTAGCACTTCTTCTTTCTTAATATTCTAGATCTCTGTTCTCTGAGGCTCTTAATTCATTTTGAAGACTGAAGCTTTTGTTTATAAAAAAGGAAATTACCATTTACTAACATGTCATGTTACAGCTTGATAATTCTTTTAATTGAATTAACATCAATATCACTTTATAAGTAACTGCAAGAAGCTTTTCCCTAAAATACTATCCCGTTAATAAAATAGTTCGATATCATCTCTAGTTAGCATAATATATTTTTTTTTGACAAAGGACTTTATATTTAAATAATCATATAATATGACAGAAAATATACCAAACTTGTGAGCTATATCTATAAATAGCATAATATATTGACATTAGATTAACAGTGGTTTTTTGTTTGTTTTTTGCTAATAACCAAAGCTCTTTATAAAGTGCTATGCTAAATCTAGAAGTTATTTTAAAACTGGCACTTTGTTGCTCAGTAAAAAATCAAATAAATGATTGCATTAAGTTAAAGAAAATGTATAAAAATTACCAGATTTTATTACACAATAAATATCAACTGGGTTTGTACACTTATTATAGGAATAAATAATGTATCTTTATACCACTAGGTGTCAGTGGAAATTCAGAAATTCTAAGAAATTTCTTAGAAATTTCTATCAGAAATTCTAATCCAGTTTATCCCCTTAAGTAAAAGCTAACAATTTAAATGCCTATAATATAATTTATGAAACCTAAATATTTATATAGGTATATGCTTAAAATGTACATATAAATGCCTATATAAATAAGTATATAGGCATATGTAATGGTATATAAAACTGAAAGAAGGTCTCTTACACATAACCTGCTAGCTTTAAAAAAAAAAATCATTTTCATAAAATGATGACTCCCCTGTTACACCTTTCCTGGCCATTCCCACAGGTGTTACTGCCACCCAGGTTACAGCTGTTGCGTTCTAGTGCACCCATCTAACAGTTCCTTCCATCCCGAATATACCCGTTTTCTGTTAAATCTCTTTATCACTATCTCTTCTTTACACCTGAATTCTTTTGTTCTACTGAAGAAGCAGAAACATTGAGGATTTTTTATATATGGAATAACGTTACTATTTTAATAAGCATTTTTGAATGCTTGAATTCTGTCTTATTTAGGCTTATTCCTGAATAAGCCCCAGCAGACATTTTCTGGGTGATCATGCGAGGCTGGTATTGTGTGTCAAGTTCTTCTGATATTGGGATAAGTGTGTTCATTTCTCCTGTGTACTCTAATGTTTCAATAAGGAGAAGGTATTTTTAGGAGTGATACAAATTTGAGGAATAAATGTTCTCAATAGTATACTACTAAAAGCCATTTAAGGCAGATGTATCTACCATCTTACATCTTTGTTACCCACAGGCTAAAGACCGAATTCAATATTATCAGCTAAATGAAGTCTTTGTTTTTCCTTATGATATGGGAAGTAGATGGAAGAACTTTAAACAGGTATTTACGTGGTCAGGGGTCCCCAAAGGAGATGGACTGGATTGGCCAATAAGAGAAGGCTGTCACCAGTACAGCTTAACAGTGAGTATTTTTGTTTAAATAATCTTGCCTTTTTGCCTCACCTTCTTCCCTTTAACTTCTCCTCAACTCCAGTGGCATTTTACAGTAACATAAGTAATAATTTTTTTTCAGTATGTCAGAATGAATCTAAGTTAATTCTAAAGCACTCCTTGTATCATGTTCCTCCTTATATATTTAAATCTCTCCTTATCTCTCCATACGTGTGAGATAAAGTCCTGATTCCTTAAAACGTGGTTTTGTGAAAATCTGGCCAAAAGCTACCTTTCCATGACATCCTAGCAGGATTCACCCTTTCTAATCAGCCTAGTCCACTCAGTGAATTCCTGGTACATTCCTGACACCTAACACTTCCCCCACACTGTTTTTTCTGTGTCAAATGACCTCCTCTTTATCAGGAATTATTCAGACCAGCGCCAGTCCCCACTCTTCCATAAAGGTTAACCTCCCCGCTCTAGACTCATCTGGATTTGGCACTTACTCATGTACTAATGGATAGTAGCACATGAGGTCTCACTTTTATTTAATTCTTGGATTATCTTGTATCTTTAACTTAACTTGGCAAGATTCTAGGCAGAGATTATTTCTCCTGCTGTATCTGATGTCGTGTCATTTAATAAATTGTTGCTAAATAAGTGGAGAAAAGTGAGTTGAAATGATGACTTCTAATCGAGACTCACTGTTGATGAATTTTGTGGTCCATTTGCCATCTCCCTAAAGAATCAGTGAGTCCCTGTATCCTCTTCACCTTAGGGGCTAGCCTGGAGGCCAGCTGAGAGCAGAGAGCAATATCTCCCTGATTCCTGGGCCACAGGGAGCGCTCTGTGAATACACACAAAGACATTGCAGAGGAAGCACTGAGAGGAAAGCCCCACTTCAGTGCTGGGTTTTAGTCATAGGACCTTCTTTCCCTGCTTTTTAAAAACACAAACAAAGAAACAAAAAAATGGCCTTTAAATTGTCAGCAATTTGAAACATTGGAAAATTGAGAGTTTGTCACGTCACTCTGATACAGTAAATGAAGAAAGCCTGTTTTTCAACATTGAGATAAGAGACTTCATTTTTTCTTTTTATATCTTCCAAACAGATAGAACAGTTGAAACAAAAAGCAGATAAAAGAGTCAGAAGTGTAAGTAATTATTTTGCAGTGATACTAATTTCTTTTTCTTTTGTCAGGCTCTACACGTCTGTGTAGCTTTTAAAATTGCCTTTGAGTAAAAACCAACTGTTGGCTTTTATTAAATAATATTTCTTAATACATTTGTTGAAATTTGATGCACATTATTTTTGTTTTCATTTAAATAGTTTGGACTGGAGGTTTGGAGGGAATTTAGTCAATTTATATTGTCAGTAGATAATTATCCTCAATATAGTTCCCTAGTGTGAAACTTGTCCTTAAACAGTGATGCAGAACAACTCAATGGCCACTAGCTACATGTGGCTATTTAAATTAATTTAAATTAAATTAAAATATAAGTTCCTTGGTTGCACCAGCCACATTAAAAGTGTTCAATAGCTACATGTGTCTAGGGGCTACCACTCTGGATACCACAAGTATAAAACATTTCCATCACTGCAGAAAGTTCTGTGGGACAGCACTGCTTCTAAAATTTCATTCTTAGCCATGTGCTTGAAATGAAGGGTAAGAAAAGCCTGAGAATTAGAAGCATCAATTAATTACCTTCTATAAGGGAACTGGGTGGATAGGGAACCAGAAGGGAAAAAGACTTGTTGCCTGATATTTTGTATCTACCATTAACAGTTTACATTCAAAAGTAAAAAGCTCGGGTATGGGTTAATGTTCTTCTGCTCACTGATGACAGGTTCGGTATAAAGTAATAGAAGATTACAGTGGTACCTGCTGTCCTTTGAATAGAGGAATCAAAACCTTCTTCACAAGCCCTTGCACTGAAGAGCCTCGGATAAAGCTACAGAAAGGGGAGTTCATCTTAGCCACAAGAGGGTTACGGTAAGTGACAGAAAGTACTGAATTTCTTCTTGAATGACAAAATTGGTATCTAGCCAAAAAAAAAATTAATTTTAGTCTTTTAAATATTTCAGATACTGGTTGTATGGAGATAAAATTCTTGATGATTCCGTCACAGAAGGTATGAAAGTGGAGGGGGATGTTTAAAGGATAAGACTGTCAGCAATAGCTGCAAACTTTACAAGAATAACTTTCATAAACAGTGACATGTCATATGCATTAGTGGAACTAACTAGGAAGGCACATCATTAAACAACAAAAAGAAGCTCCTTGTATTATTTCTCCATAGCACTTATTCTTATCAGGTCTTTGCAGGGATTAGCTAACACCGGATCCCATCCTTAACTATGTGACAGGCACTTGTGGAAATGCTTCACTTGTAGTATTCAGGTCCCCAGCAGCCCTCTGAGGTCCATGCTGTCACTGACATTTTATTGGTGAGGGAACTGAAACATGGAGAGGCTGAGCAACGTGCCCAAGGCCGCACTAAATGCAGATGAAGCCAAGACTCCAGCCCACACAGTCTGGCTCCAGAGCCTGTGACTAAGCTGCTATGTTGTACACGCCCCCAGTGAATGAATTGTCCTATGAAGTTATTATCAAAACTATTGAATTGAAAACTATGTCTTTGATTTTTTTATTTACTTTTAGAAATTGTTCCTTTTTTTAATTTTTTTTTTTATTTTTTTTTTATTTTTATTTTTTTGGGGGTACACCAGGTTCAATCATCTGTTTTTATACACATATCCCCATATTCCCTCCCTTCCTTGACTCCCCCACCTCGAGTCCCCCCCACCCTCCCTGCCCCAGTCCTCTAAGGCATCTTCCATCCTCGAGTTGGACTCCCTTTGTTATACAACAACTTCCCACTGACTATTTTACAGTTGGTAGTATATATATGTCTGTGCTACTCTCTCGCTTCGTCTCAGTTTCCCCTTCACCCCCCGCCCCCTCCCATACCTCGAGTTCTCCAGTCCATTCCCTGTATCTGCATCCTTGTTCTTGTCACTGAGTTCATCAGTACCATTTTTAGATTCCATATATGTGAGTTAGCATACAATATTTGTCCTTCTCTTTCTGACTTACTTCACTCTGTATGACAGATTGTAGTTCTATCCACCTCATTACATATAGCTCCATTTCATCCCTCTTTATAGCTGAGTAATATTCCATTGTATATATATGCCACATCTTCTGTATCCATTCATTTGTTGATGGGCATTTAGGTTGCTTCCATGTCCTGGCTATTGTAAATAGTGCTGCAATAAACATTATGGTAAAAGTTTCTTTTGGGATTATGGTTTTCTTTGGGTATATGCCCAGGAGTGGGATTACTGGATCATATGGTAGTTCTATTTGTAGTTTTTTAAGGAACCTCCAAATTGTTTTCCATAGTGGCTGTACCAACTTACAGTCCCACCAACAGTGCAGGAGAGTTCCCTTTTCTCCACACCCTCTCCAACATTTGTGGTTTCCAGACTTTGTGATGATGGCCATTCTGATCGGTGTGAGGTGATACCTCATTGTGGCTTTGACTTGCATTTCTCTGATGATTAGTGATGTTGAGCATCTTTTCATGTGTTTGTTGGCCATCTGTATGTCTTCTTCGGAGAAATGTCTATTTAGGTCTTCTGCCCATTTGTGGATTGGGTTCTTTGCTTTTTTGGTATGAAGCTGCATGAGCTGCTTGTATATTTTGGAGGTTAATCCTTTGTCCATTGTTTCATAGGCAATTATTTTTTCCCATTCTGAGGGTTATCTTCTTGTCTTGTTTATGGTTTCTTTTGCTGTGCAAAAGCTTTTAAGTTTCATGAGGTCCCATTTGTTTATTCTTGATTTTATTTCCATGATTCTAGGAGGTGGGTCAAAAAAGATGTTGCTTTGATGTATGTCATAGAGTGTTCTGCCTATGCTTTCCTCTAGGAGTTTTATAGTGTCTGGCCTTACATGTAGGTCTTTAATCCATTTGGAGTTTCTTTTTGTGTATGGTGTTAGGAAGTGTTCTAATTTCATTCTTTTACGTGTTGCTGTCCAATTTTCCCAGCACCACTTATTGAAGAGGCTGTCTTTTTTCCATTGTATACTCGTGCCTCCTTTGTCAAAGATAAGGTGCCCATATGTGTTTGGGCTTACTTCTGAGTTCTCTATTCTATTCCATTGATCGTCCTTTCTATTTTTGTGCCAGTACCATACTGTCTTGAGCACTATGGCCTTGTAGTATAGTTTGAAGTCAGGAAGCCTGATTCCACCAACTCCATTTTTCCTTCTCAAGATTGCTTTGGCTATTCGGGGTCTTTTGTGTTTCCATACAAATTGTAAGATTTCTTGCTCTAGTTCTGTGAAAAATGCCATTGGTAATTTGATAGAGATTGCATTGAATCTGTAAATTGCTTTGGGTAGTACAGACATTTTCACGATGTTGATTCTTCCAATCCAGGAACATGGTATGTCCCTCCATCTGTTTGTGTCGTCTTTGATTTCTTTCAGCAGTGTCTTAAAGTTTTCTGCATACAGATCTTTTGCCTCCTTAGGCAAGTTTATTCCTAGGTATTTTATTTTTTTTGTTGCAATGGTGAATGGGAGAGTTTCCTTAATTTCTCTTTCTGCTCTTCCGTTGTTAGTGTATAGGAATGTAAGAGATTTCTGTGCATTAATTTTGTATCCTGCTACTTTACTAAACTCATCAATGAGTGCTAGCAGTTTTCTGGTAGAGTCTTTAGGGTTTTCTATATATAATATCATGTCATCTGCACAGAGTGACAATTTGACTTCTTCTTTTCCAATTTGTATTCCTTTGATTTCTTTTTCTTCTCTGATTGCTGTGGCTAAAACTTCCAAAACTATGTTGAATAATAGTGGTGAGAGTGGACACCCTTGTCTTGTTCCTGTTCTTAGAGGGAATTCTTCCAGTTTTTCCCCATTGAGAACGATGTTGGCTTTTGGTTTTTCATATATGGCTTTTATTATGTTGAGGTAATTTCCTTCTATGCCCATTTTCTGGAGAGCTTTTATCATAAATGGATGTTGAACTTTGTCAAAAGCTTTTTCTGCATCTATTGAAATGATCGTATGGTTTTTATCTTCAATTTGTTGATATGATGTATCACGTTGATTGATTTGCATATATTGAAGAATCCTTGCATCTCAGGGATAAACCCCACTTGATCATGGTGTATGATTTTTTTAATGTGCTCTTGGAGTCTGTTAGCTAGTATTTTGTGGAGGATTTTTGCATCTATATTCATCAGTGATATTGGTCTGTAGTTTTCTTTTTTTGTGACATCTTTGCCTGGTTTTGGTATCAGGGTGATGGTAGCCTCATAGAATGAGTTTGGGAGTGTTCCACCTTCTGCAATATTTTGGAAGAGTTTGAGAAGGATAGGTGTTAACTCTTCTTGAAATGTTTGATAAAATTCATGCGTGAATCCATCTGGTCCTGGGCTTTTGTGTGTTGGGAGATTTTTAATCACTGCCTCAATTTCCGTACTTGTGATTGGTCTGTTCATGGTTTCTATTTCTTCCTGGTTCAGTCTTGGAAGATTGTATTTTTCTAAGAATGTATCCATTTCTTCCAGGTTATCCAATTTATTGGCATATAGTTGCTTGTAGTAGTCTCTCATGATGTTTTGTATTTCTGAGGTGTCCGTTGTTACTTCTCCTTTTTCATTTCTCATTCTGTTGATTTGCATCTTCTCCCTTTTTTTCTTGATGAGTCTGGCTAATGGTTTATCAATTTTGTTAATCTTCTCAAAGAACCAGCTTTTAGTTTTATTTATTTTTCTTATGGTTTCTTTCCTTTCTTTTTCACTTATTTCTGCTCTGATCTTTATGATTTCTTTCCTTCTGCTCACTTTGGGGTTTCTTTGTTCTTCTTTCTCTAGTTGTTTTAGGTGTAAGGTTAGGTTGTTTATTCGATCATTTTCTTGTTTCTTGAGGTAGGACTGTATTGCTATAAACTTCCCTCTTAGAACTGCTTTTGCTGCATCCCATAGGTTTTGGGTTGTTGTGTTTTCATTGTCATTTGTTTCTAGATATTTTTTGATTTCCTCTTTGATTTCTTTAGTGATTCCTTGGTTGTTTAAGAGTGAATTGTTTAGCCTCCATGTGTTTGTATTTTTTGCAGTTTTTTTCCTGTAATTGATATCTAGTCTCATGGCGTTGTGGTCTGAGAAGATGCTTGATATGATTTCAATTTTCTTGAATTTGCTGAGGTTTGATTTGTGACCCAAGATGTGATCTATCCTGGAAAATGTTCTCTGTGCACTTGAGAAGAACGTGTAGTCTGTCGTTTTTGGATGGAATGTCCTATAAATATCAATGAAGTCGAGATGGTCTAATGTGTCATTTAAAGCTTGTGTGTCTTTATTTATTTTCTGTTTGGATGATCTGTCCATTGATGTAAGTGGGGTGTTCAAGAAATTGTTCCTTTTTAAAGATTAACGCAGGATGCTCTTTTGAAAACACTGGGTTAATCATAAATTAACCCATGTGACAGGTTAGGCAAGCTTGATATAGAAGTGCACACATTAGAAAAAGTCTGAAAAGAAAATTCACAAAGGCTCAGGGAGCTCATCCCCTAGAACAGATGCAATAAGACAGTGTGCCGACTCCTTCACAGTCACACACATGTACGTGAACACCAAGCCCCCCAGCTCCACGGGGGCTCTCCTGAGCATATCAGCTCCTTTCCCAGATGATGGAATTTGGGAAATATCTGTTTTCTAGCTTGTTAGGAACATATTTTTTTTAAATTTTAGTTATTTAATTTTAACCTCAAATTGTGCTTATAAAAGATGGTGGGGGTGGGTAAAGTCTAACTAAAAACTTATTCATTGGAAGTAATAGGATTTATAGATCTCACAGATGTCATTGTGGGTATATCTGACTATTGCATATCAATTTCATTTGCTCCCTCAGGCGTTTCAAGAGTAAGAGGATGGTTCCCTAGAAACTGTGTAGAAAAGTGCCCCTGTGATGCGGAAACAGATCAAGCACCAGAGGGCGAGAAGAAAAACAGATAGCCACTTTTAAAGTAAAATTACTCTAAGCCCCCTCCATTACTTGAAAATTGTACATATTACTAAAGAATTATGCAATGAGCCTACTCTGGTTAAGGTGTTCTTTTCCTCAAAGGTGCCCTAGTGCCATGATCTAATATTTTTATTACCATTTTGAAATGGAGAAGCCATTCTGTACATGCCTTTGAATTCCTGCGCCTCTATGCCACCTCTCCCTCTCCCCAAAAGGAAAAACACTTCACCCAAGTAAGTCGATTGCATTTTCTCTAGGATATTTTTATGCACTGCACACAATGGACCTCACCTGCAGATATAGTTCCCTGTTTGCCAGGAGCATCTGCATGTGATGCTTTTATCTTCTTTCCCCCTCAGCTGAAATTTCTTATGTAATATTCTAGATGCTATAGAACTTAATTTATCAGGTTCAATGTAAGCTCAGATTTTATTACCTGTCTTTTAATAATGAAAATTTTGTCAAATCAAATAAAGATCAATGGATGTTCTGTATAAATCATAGTTTTTACTCAGAGTATCTTTCTTTTTGCTAACTAAAAAGGATTTTCTTAGTTCCTTATGGAAAAACTGCTTTACTGCCTTGTGAAAAATCGACATCTTTAATCATGAGTCTTAATACATACATATTTACCTCAAATAAATACCCAATTAATGGCATATTGAGATCACAGGATTCTAGACTTTTTTTTTTAATTGAAGTATGGTTGATTGACAGTGTTACAGGTGTATAACAGTGATTCAATTTTTTATATATATATTATTTTATATATTATTTTTATGTTTTATATATTATTTTATATATATTTTATACTGTATATATTATATATTAAAATAATATAAAAGATATTATTTTATATATATTTTATATATTATATATATGTGTGTGTGTGTGTATATATTATTTTTCAGATTCTTTGCCATTGTAGGTTATTGCAAGATGTTGGATATAGTTCCCTGTTGGATATACAGTAGGTTCTTATCTATCTATTTTATATATAATAGTATGTATCTATTAATCCCAAATTCCTAATTTATCCCTCCCTGCCTCTTTCGCCTTTGGTAGCCATAAGTTTGTTTTCTATGTCTGTGAGTCTATATCTGTTTTGTAAATAAGTTCGTGTCATTTTTTTAGATTCCACATGTAAGTGATATCATATGATATTTATATTTCTCTGTATGACTTACTTCACTTAGTATAATAATCTCTAGATCCATCCATGTTGCTACAGATGGCATTGTTTCATTCTTTTTTATGGCTGGGTAATATTCCACTGTATTTATATACCACATCTTTATCCATTTCATCTGTTGATAGACATTTAGGTTGCTTCTGTGTCTTGGCTATTGTAAATAGTGGTGCTATGAACATTGGGATGCGTGTATCTTTTCAAATTAGAGCTTTCAACTTTTCCAAATGTATGTCCAGGAGTGGGATTACTGGATCATATGGTAACTTATTTTTACTTTTTTAAGGAACTTCCATACTGCTTTCCTTAGTGGCTGCACCAATTTCCACCAACAGTGTAGAAGTTCCTTTTTTCCCCACACCCTCTCCTGCATTTATTATTTGTAGACTTTTTGATGATGGCCATTCTGACCTGTGTGAGGAAATACCTCATTGTAGTTTTGATTTTCATTTCTCTAATAATTAGCAGTTTTGAGCATCTGTTCATGTGCCTATTGGCCATCTGTATGGAGAAATGTCTGTTGAGGTGTTCTGCCCCTTTTTTGATTGGGTTGTTTTTTGCTTTTTTAATTGAGTTCTATAAGCTGTTTCTATATTTTGGAAATTAATTCCTTGTAGGTTGTATCCTTTGTGAATATCTTCTTCTATTTTGTCCGTTGTCTTTTTGTTTTGTTTATGGTTTCCTTTGCTGTACAAAAGCTTTTAAATTTAAGTCCCATTTGTTTATTTTTGCTCTTCTTTCTATTATTGTAAGAGGCAGATCCAAAAAGATATTACTGCAGTTCATGTCAAAGAGTGTTCCGCTTATGTTTCCCTCTAGGAGTTTTACACTATCCAGTCCTACATTTAGGTCTTTAATACATTTTGAATTTAATTTTGTGTATGGTATTTGAGAATGTTCTAATTTTATTCTTTTACATGTAGCTGTTCAGTTTTCCCAGTACCACTTATTGAAAAGACTGTCTTTTCTTCATTGTATATTCTTTCCTCCTTTGTCATAGATTAACTGACCATAAGTGCATGAGTTTATTTCTGGAGTTTCTGTCCTGTTTCATTGATCTATGTGTCTGTTTTTGTGGCAGTACCATACTGTTTTGGTTTCTGTGGTATACAAAGCTATTTTTTGGGCTATTCTAAACACATGAGTAGAATTATAGTAGTCACCTAGTCCAATAGCAGTTCTTTCTAAGCCAGGGAACTTGAGCTTTGGGGGTCTGGCTTATAACAGCTAACAATAAGGGAAGGGCACTTGGGGATTCAGCAGTGAATGAAGCACGACTCTGCCCCATTCCAGTGAGGGGTAAGGAGGTGGACAGACAGTAAAATATGTGTCAGATGGAGTCATGTATTACAAAGAAAGCAGGTGGCACAGTCTGACGGAGGTGACATTTAAAGCAGATGAGGGAACAAACTGAGTGTCTCTGAGAGTATCTGCATTTCAGGCAGAACAACAGGCTGGCATGTACCTGGCATGTTTGAGGACAGGAAGGCAGCCATTGTGGTTTAGTTGGAATGAATGAGGGGGGAGTGGGAGAGGAGGTCAAGGAGACAGCGGGAGCTAGACATGGAGGGAAGTTAATTCCTGCCTTCCCTCCTGTTTCAAATATCCAAGAATAGATGTTTCCTCAGCTCTTCTGGGCTAATTCTCCTTTAATTCCAGTTAAAGACCAGAAAGAACACTGTTTGAAACTACTGGGATGATAGAGGAGAAAGAACATGAATTGTGCTCAGTTGGAGTTAGGGTTCGACTGGTTTCATCATTCACAGCTATGGCATAAGAAGGCCTGGTCCTCAACGTAGTTTCCTTCAGTAGCTATCAGACCTGGTGGGACATTCTAGAATCACCTGGGGACCTTTTAAAAATCTTGATGCCCAGGCTGTACCCCTGACCATGTTAATCAAAATCCCTGAAGTGTCACGCAGGCATCAGTATCTTTTTAAACTCACAGGTAATGCTAGTGTGTAGCCGAGTTTGAGAGCCACTAGCGTACATGATTGTTAAGGGGTCCTTGTCTGAGGCTGGTTCTCATCACAGCCTGTGGGGAAATACACACCACAAATTAAGCTATCTGCAAGAGTTTATTCTGAACACTTTACATTTACAAGTGGAAGCAGCACGTGTTGAAGGGTGGTGAGGTACAGCAGGAACTAGAGTCGGGGAGGAAAGATCAGTCGGGTCCTTCCCAGAAGATAAACCTGTCGTGCAGGCTTCATGCTGGCGCACAGGTCTTTATTCCCAGTTCAGGAGGTTGTTACTCAGTGCTTTGCTTTGTTTACTGGAAAAGTGCACTTGACATGAGTTTCAGCTCCTTCCCCTACAGCTTCCAGCTCAGCAGCAAACTGTCAGGAACAGATTCAGTCACCAGGTATACTGCAGAAAACACTTTTAGAACTTTCTTTTTGGACAAAGATGTCATAGGCTTAGTTTTAAATTCTCTCAAGTCAGAGAAGCTACAGGGTTTAGGAAATGCTCAGTGATCAAACTTCTCCATTCTGGACACAGACTTCAGTGGACACAGAAGTACAAAGAAAAAAATCTCTCACAGATGTGATTAATATTGTGATTGCTTAAAACTCAATTTTAGTGCTTTTGTGGAATGGTTAGAAAACATGAATTAGAAACAGCTTTTCAGAACTTAAAGGTCTCTTAATTTGAACATTGGAAGGCCTAAATGTTGAGGCTGCCAACAAGTTAGATTTACGATAAAACGAAGAAGTCCCAAAGGGTCACTTTGGCCCTTGAACTAGATATCACTTATAAAGGTTGGAGATCACAAGGAAGGAACAAAGATACAAATGGACCTTGAAGAAAGGTATCTTGATAAAAGTAGCCCTAAAACCTAAATGTCAGCAGCTTTTAAGAAGGCAAGGACAAGAGTTACTTAATTCAAGGCTACACTTCCACATGGTAAGTCTCTCACTTAATATTTTTAAAAAGCCCTAAAACTATGGTTTTATAATTTAGTTGGTGAAACAACAGACAGGAGGAAAGACCAAAAAATGAACGTAAGGCTAGTTTTTAATCCATATTCCCACAAGGCAGGCTACCTCCGAGCCCCTTGCTGCCGTAAGTACCTTAACCTACTCCTGGATATTCTCATACAGACTGTTGATTTGAGTCCGAAAGTACTTGGCAAGCTCTCCCCGCTTTGCTTTCAAGGTTGGTGTCAAGAGCCCGTTTTCAGTGGAAAATGGCTCTGAGTGAAGGTAGATGCATTTGACCTGGAAGAGAAGATGCACATGTTTATTAGTGATTTGGACTGTGCTGCAGAGCCCTCTAAGTGCTATGTGAAGAACCTTAAAGAATACTTCCCCTTATTGATGAGTTGATGAAGTGGGAGGGTAAAGAGAATAGTAACACATGCCCGTTTCTCACACGCTAACAATGATTTGGCAAAGACACGAGTGGAGAAGGGGAATGAATAATGAACAGTGTGAAGGGACTGCACAGGTAAATGCCAAGGTCACTGCCATTTGTTGTTAATGGGTTAATAGTCCCTCTCACATCAGTTCCTTGGAAACTGTACTTTTAAACCCCATTATCAATGCAAACTTTAAAACTTTCTAGGATGACTTGAGAGACCAGGATAACATGAGCAGTGCATACCTGTTCAAAGGATTTAAGGCCACCTGCCATCCCAATTTGCTGCAAGTCTTTTAAAATTTCTTTCTTTATAACCTAGGAAGATAAAATGTAGCTTAGAGCCGCTGAAAAAGAGCCTAAAGGAAAGGGTGAGAGTGAACCAATTCAGAATGCCTACTAAGCTCATCAGGAAAAAGGCAGGATACGGGAGTATGTGCAAGCGCACGTGATACCGAAATGTTGCTCAAAGAAAAAAATTAATGAGAAGAAAAAGTAAATCTAAATGGCAACAGGGGTTTTCTCTGGATGACATTATTTAATTCCCCATTTTCCAATTATTTTTTCTACCATGCCCATGTTACTATAGAAAGAATAGGGATTTTGGTGGTTGTTTTTAAACTCCCCTACCCTATCCTCCAGTCTAATAAAACCAGTTAATTCATATGTAGCAAGAGTCTGTTCTTGCAGAGAGGAGGCTCTGGGAAGCCTTGGGGTGGGGGTGGGGGGGGGGCATCCCTCTCCCACGAAGGGCCTATGAGTACACAGGCTTTCCTAAGTGAGACTTACTTGGTTTTGGCACAGTTCTTCAAAAGAACCCTTCACCCCGAGTTTGGCTGCAAATGAGGGAAGCACATCAGGGTCAGGAATCACCACTCCCACTAGGATTGACTGGAAAGGAGATAAAGGCGTGTGAACTAGCGCAGCACTGCCCCCAAGTGGGGAAAGAAAGCAGCATTACATCATAATACATGACGGTTCCCAAGCCCTGAAATTCAGGACTGGCGTCCTACAATTTTCTCTCCATATATTTCAAACCCTCATGGAACTCTAATCGCATTTTTCCACTCAATATCGCTACAAAAATGTTCTTTTCAGACATGATTGTCCAAAAAGAAGTGGTGCTCAACAGTAAGCTTAAAGTATTTCTAACCTGTCCATATGAACCCTCCCCCACTCCCAAGAAGCTAAGTTGAAGTGAGGTATACGTAAGACAGTTTGTGCCAGAGGAACTCCTATTGTAGCGGAAACAAAGTGTAACTTGGGGCTCTTCTACTGAATGGCTACCCCTTAGTGTAACTTTTAACAATTGTACAGAGTCTATCATAGTTTCAAAGGATTTTTTTTCATTTATAGTGCCTTATTTGAGGTTTGGAGTATGGCTTCATTTCTTTAGTTTTGTAAGCTCAGATATTCTCATCTTTAAATCTACCTATACAGATTTCCTGTAGCTACAAAAGTTGGCATGGTCTGTGCCTGAAACTGGCTATCATTAAGACAATATATATTACCCGTAAGCTTTCCCCATGTACAAAAATTTGTGAAACCAGGCTACTCCTGATGTAGATGTTTTCTATCTTCTCTGGAGCAATGTATTCTCCTTGGGCCAGCTTGAAAATGTTCTTTTTTCGGTCAATGACCTTCAGAGTTCCATTCTACAGGAGACAGAGAGATAACAGTGTCAGTGTTTCTGAACCCTATTGAGTGATGTCAATGAAGAGAGGTGACGTCAGAGGTAATCTTCCTTCTTTAAACTTGACCTCTCCATTGACTTTTGGGAAATCTTTCATTTCTCTGTCTTGGCTTTGGGTAAAGGGGAGGAAGGCAGCTTTCCACAAAACCTGTCTATACTGCATGTGTCTATGAAGAGTCAGTGGGCAGCCTCAGAAAAAGTCCCCTGGACCCGCTGAGACTGTGAAGATGGTTGCCTCATCCGACGAAGAAATTCTGCAGCTCTGAATATCCAACTTAATTTCCAGTCACTCCTTTTCCAGAACTCTCGGTAATAGGGAAGGTGCTATCTTTTATTAAGACTTCTGAATTAGACCTCCCCCTCCTTGACTCCCTTTTCTGTATTCCTCCTGTTAGATCTGAGAGCAGACGCTACAGCTCCACTGCGTCACTGCTTATCAAGCAAGTCAGAAATTGCACTTGTTAGGACAGAAGCAGGGCCAGGGAGGGCTCTCGGACCAGCCACCAGAGGTCATTTGCAGCTTCATTTCTCTGGGCTAATTGGTCTGAGGAGCTTAGGTTTTTAGGGATTTGAATTGTAAAATTGGGACAAGGCAAATACAGTCCACATGATCACACCCTAAATAGGGCAATAGACTGAACCAACTCTGAAACCATCAACAAGGCTGACTCAAGAAACTAGCCATCAGTTCAGCCTAACAGATGTTATCGGAAAGTGACTCATAAGCCTCAGTCCTTTATAACTCTAGTGTGAGAACACATCATTAGGACCAGTGTTCTTAGAAATCTTGTCAAACATTCCTTGAATGTCACTTAAATCTTGAGAATATTGAGCAAGAAGAAAGTTTTCAATCTACTTATGTTCCCGTTCTCCCAGCACGTAGTAGACAGAAACTTTCCAGAGAGGAAAGCTCTTGGAAAATCCCCACAGGGGTTCTAAGGCTGCATCATTACCATGCAATAATTTCCTCTGCTCTTAGGAAAACAGATGGGGTTGACAGACTACTTACTGCTGATGACTGTCAGCAAGCTATGCTTTAAAAAAGCCTCGGTGTCTTCCACCAAGAGAAGCTGTGAAGGTCATTGAGGGAGCAAAAACTAGCCTCTGCATACACCTGGTTTAGAAATCCTGCATCCTGGTTTTGATATGTCTCTATATATTAAGTGGAAAGAAACTTATCCCTTTGAAACTCATAAAAGGCAAATGCGATAGGCCCATGGAGTTATCACAATTTCTGCCTCAAGAAAAGTAAAAATCACAACAACAACAACAATAAAACAGACTACACTTCTTTGGAAACGTCACATAATATTCCTCTGTCTTTGAGCAAATCTATTCCCCTGTCAAGTTTTGAAGAAACACCCACCGGGAGCCAGCGACCAATATCTCCTGTGTGCAGCCAGCCGTCCTTGTCCAAGGCTTCATCTGTCTTCTCCTGGTCCTTCAGGTACCCCTTGAACACATTGGTGCCCCTGATGCAGATCTGCACATAAGATGGTACAAAGTGGTGACAACAGCTTTGTAGCAAAGCTGCTACAAAACACCTACGTTCACCTTTAATCTTTTTTTTCCTATCACCTTGAATCGTTTGATGCTTTCCACTAATGTATGAAGAGCACCAGATTTTAATCCCCACTGTGGGGGACAGGAAAGTTAGGCTCAGAGACATTGAATTCCTCGCTAAAATTCTCAAAAGAATCAAATGCAAACCTGCTCACAGGTGTGCTTTTTCTGATACAAACACCCCCACCATGATTGAAAATGACTGCCGGGCACCGCCTACCCACCTCTCCTTCATTGTTCACTGCAAAGTAGTTCATATCAGCCACATCTTCCAGCTTCACATGATTGCAAGCTAGGGGGACTCCAACGTGGCCTAGAACACACCACACTGAATCAGCCCGGCTACCGTGAAACGGGGATAATTCCAGCCATATTTTCAGAGATGTTTATGAATTGACTCTAAAAGAAATTGAAAAGTCATCTGGCACCAATGCTGGAGAGCCAAGATAGGAGGGCCTGGACCAAAGCTCAAGTTTGGCATCTGCCACATTCATCTAGGGCATTGATGTTATCTAAACGCCTAAGTCCTGGTTCATCTAGAACCCCTCTCCCAACCACTGCACTTCCTGACCAGTTGACAAAGAACCTACCTGATTTCCAATCCCCAAGTGATGTAATTGTACAGCCAGCAGTGCATTCTGTTTGACCATAAGCTTCTAACACCTGCGTAAACCAAAGAAGCGCTTTGAGACTTAAGATAAAGCAGGAGATGGTCATGCCCTATGGAGAGACATGAGGAAAGCAAGGTCTCTGAGGTTGGAGGACACTTAGTGTCCTAATACCTTGAATTCATGCCTGAGCTGCTAAGTCTTTACAACTGTCGATTCACTCAGAAACCAAAAGGGTCCAGAAATAGACCAAAGTATGGAAACATACTATACCTGAGTAGCATTTTTTTTAAGGGAAATAGCTGTAGTGTAGAACAGGGGTTGGCAAACTTTTTGTATGTAGGACGAGATAGTGAATATTTTTGACCTTGTGAGCCACTTGGTCTCTATTTCAATGACTTAACTCTGCCAATGTAGCCCCAAAGCAGCAGTAGATAATATGTAAATAAATGGGTATGGCTGTGTTCCTCTGAAATTTTACTCATAAATACAGGCAGTGGGCCAGATTTGGCCTGTGCTGCAGTTTGCCAACTCCTGGTAGAAAGTATAATCTTCACTGCAGAGGGGGTTTGGGGGAAACAAGTGCACAGGCTGCAGTGAGGGTGTGGCCTGTCACAGGCAGAGCTGGTGGAGGAGAGGAAGGCATTTCTGGGAGGGGTGCGGCAATAGGACCTCTGACCTATTGGTTTTAGGAGCTGAGGGAAAGGAAGGTATTAAGACAGCCAAGAAGATGCTAGTTTGAAAGACCAGAGGAACTCTGACATTGGCATCAATTCAGAACCTTTTTTGATTGTGGTTATACACATAGGGGACACTAGATGAGTGTTGTGCATGTTGGCCGAATGAATGAACTAGTTAGCCATTTGGGGGAAAAAGGGATATGAGACTATATCTGTATTCAAGCCCTTTTACTAAATTACAGGTAGAGGAGAGACAATTGCAAAAAAGTAAAACTGTAAGGTTACCAGAAAATCTGGATGAAAACAGTTTTATGCAATATTGAGAGATAGGAGGCCTGTCTAAACAATTATAAAACCACATAGAAAAGGTGACTTACTGCATACACATTTGAAATTTTTATATAGCAATATACAGTCCAAAGAGATGAGACTAGGAAAAATATTTCTAATACAACAAAGATTAATTTTATTACTATACAAAGAACTCTTAGAAAGCAAGGTGAGGGACTTCCTGGTGGCACAGTGGTTAAGAATCCACCTGCCAATGCAGGGGTCACGGATTCGATCCCTGGTCTGGGAAGATCCCACATGCCATGGAGCAACTAAGCCCGGGCACCACAACCACTGAGCCGGTGCTCTAGAGCCTGTGAGCCACAACTACTGAGCCCACGTGTTGCATCTACTGAAGCCTGTGTGCCTAGAGCCCAGGCTCTGCAACGAGAGAAGCCACTGCAATAAGAAGTCCAAGCACCACAGCGAAGAGTATCCCCCGCTCATCACAACTAGAGAGAGTCTGCACACAGCAACAAAGACCCAATGCAGCCAATAATAAATAAGTAAGCAAATAAATTTTTTAAAAAAGGAAAAAGGGAAAAAAATAGTAAAAAAGAGAAAAGAAAAGAAAGAAAAAAAGAAAGCAAGATGAAAGAGAACCAGATCATCCTTTGCCCATTTTTCTATAAGGAAGTAATAGAGTAGTTCATGAAAGAAATACAAGTGCCAGTAAGCAATAGAAAAGATGTTTAGTGTTAATAAAAGAAACAAAGTTGCAGTAAGATTTTTCGTGTATCTAATTGGCTAATATTTATTTAAATAACTGAAAAGTCTATCACTAGCAAAAGTGTGGGGACATCAGGACATGTACATTATTTGCAGGAATGTATAAAAAAGACAAGACCTTTCTGGAGGGAAGTGTGATAATCTATATTAACATGTAAAAAAACCCATATACTTTGACCCAATAATCTCCACTTGCAAGGATTTACCCTAAATCAATAATAGCTTAAATATACACAAGTATCTTTATCACTTGATTATAACAGCAAAAAAAAAAAAAAAATGGTAAACAACTCCGGTGTCCATCAATAGGAGACTACTTCTTTGGGTACATTCAATAAACTATTACAAAACCATTAAAATGATGTTTATTTGACAGGGAGCAGTGTTAATGTGGCACTGTTTAATAAGCATTTTAGAACACTGATGCCATTTTTAAAGCTTATACTTCAGGGACTTCCTAGGTGACACAGTGGTTAAGAATCTGCCTGCCAAACCCGTGCAGGGGACATGGGTTTGATCCCTGCCCTGGGAAGATACCATGTGCCGCAGAGCAACTAAACCCATGTGCCACAACAATTGAGCCTGTGCTCTAAAGCCCATGAGCCACAACTATTGAGTCCATGTGCCACAACTACCGAAGCCCACGTGTCTAGAGCCCGTGCTCCACAACAAGAGAGGCCACCACAACGAGGAGCCCGCACACCACAACGAAGAGTAGCCCCAGCTCACTGCAACTAGAGAAAGCCTGTGTGCAGCAACAAAGACCCAACACAGCCAATAAAATAAATGAATAAATCAATAAACTTATTAAAAAAAGTATCTTACAATGTTTATTAAAAAATAATAATAAAGGTTATGCTTCATTTATAGTTATTATAAAACATTGGCTATAGTCCCCGTGTTGCACAGCATATCCTTGTAGCTTCCTTTATAGCTACTAGCTTATATCTCTTACTACCCTGCTCCTATATTCCCCCTTCCTCCTCCCCACTGGTAACCACAAGTTTCTTCTCTATATCTGTGAGTCTGCTGCTTTTTTTGTTATATTCACTAGTCTGTTATATTTTTTTAGACTCCATGTGTAAGTGATATCACACAGTATTTGTCTTTGTCTGACTTCTTTCACTTAGCATAACTTCCTCCAGGTCCATTCATGTTGCTGCAAATGGCAAAATTTTGTTACCACTGATATCATTGTGCAAAGTTTTCTGTACACGAGGTTTCTGTGCATGAAGAGGTGACTGGAAAGATACTTTCTCTTGATTTTGAGATTTTGGCTGACTTTCTCTTTGCTGCTTTTCATTTGTGTTTTCATTTTTATTTAAATAGTGAGCTTTATTTGTGCAAAAGTGAAATAAGCTGTCATCAAAAAAAGGTGCTTGGCTTACCGGACATCCCATTGCTGCCCGGAGGAACAACAAGACAGGAGAGGAGATGGGGGCAGCTCCGGTGACCATGAAACGAACCTTCCCGCCCAGGCTTTCCTGTTTAATAGAAACAAAAGATCTGCTGAAGACTATTCCCTTGGTTTCAGTTTCCTGCATTGCAAAATGGGTAGAACAGCCTACCTACCCGGTGTTGTCATGAGAATGAAACTCGTCAATTTACAAAGTACTTAGAATAGGGTCCAGCATTGTAGAAAAGAATTTAAAATGTCAGCTATTAATGTCACCAGCGTCCAGAGTTGGGACCAGACCTGTAATTTTTTTTTAATTTCCTCAAATAATTTATATTCTTGGACCCTTCAAATTACTTATAATCTCAACAGCCCACCTAAGAGAATGGGAGGGCTGGAACCTAAGAAAAATCCACTTTCTGCTTTTTGACCAAATCCCTTTGGTGACAACGTTGTCCCAGAGAGATCTCAAAAGGTGAGTGAAAACAGAAAGTTTGAAAGTCTCTCCAGTTAAAGAGGCACTTGACCATCAAAGGAAAAGCAAAGTATGCTGAGTCAGCGAGCAGCCCAGATACTCACCTGCCTTCATCCAGGATCTACCCAACTAACCTGGATCTTTGCAAAGATGAGCTTGTCCCAGAGACTGTTGCGTCTGATGATACCCTTTTTCACTTCACTGAATTTACAGGCAACAGCCAAGTTCAACAAGAACTTCTTCAAGGGTGTCTTGGCTTCATTGTGTACCTGCAGGGTGACAGCTCCTCTTAGTTGGAAACCTACTGGAGATACTCACCAAGGCCATTCATCAGTGAGCCAGAGATAGTGCCTCCTAGCTTTATAAGAAAGCGTCTCTTATTCACGTGCTGGTATGCTGAATACTGATGAGCTCACATACACACAGAGCTTCAGCTCCTCCAGATTCCTCGTCCTTAGCAAACCCTCTTGACAACTGAGATAGCATGTCCTCAAAAGGTAGTCAACATCTGTCTACAAAGTTACCTGAGAGTACTGATTAAATAGCTGATTGGGTACCACTGTTAGGGCATTTGATTTAGTATTATATGTATGTATGTAGCCTCATAATATTACAAAGAAAACATCTCATTGGCCATTTTTGAAGATTTCTGGGGCATCAGTTCATTATTTTGAAGACTGATAAAGGAAAAAATAAAATATTTGTCATGCCTTTGTGGAAGAATCTCAGCTAATGAAGGCAAGAGAAATGCTTGGATTAGAAAAATCACCATTTTGCCAACCTTAATGAAAAGCAGAGCAGTAAACAATGACAGCTAAAACTGTTACGAGGCAGTGGGATTCTGGCCTGACCCCTTATTAGATCTGACTCTGGACAAGTTATTTAACCTCCAAGGTTCAGTCTCCTCACCTGTAATTTAGGGGTAGTAAGTGTTGGCATGATTTTCTGGGCTTTTGTAGAAATTAAATAATAGAATGCATATGAAATATCTACTGTGGGGCCTGGCACTTCAGCAAGAAGCACACTAACCAGTTGGTGTTATGAAATCAGAGTAACAACTACCCAGTAAGTCAGCTGAATTTTCAGGGGCTCCCCAACTCTCTGAATTAATCTCTTTCTCCAGATCACATCCAAGTAATCTCATCCAGAGGAAAGGGGGTTTCATTTGTTGTGGTTTTTCACGGCTGCATTTGGAAGTGTGGCTGTACGTGGATGCTGGTAGGAGGTGAGGGGTGGAAGTGGAGCACGTTGCTTAGCAACGTAGCGTCCCTAAGAGCTTCAGTCAGACCTAAGCCCCAGACAGCTCCTGCAGCTCAGGGCCAGCCCAGCAGAAGCAAGGTTAGTACCTTATCATAGACCCTGTTAACGAGTCGAGGCACCGTGGGAAAGATTGTGGGCTTCAGGGTCTTCATGTCATCAGGCAGCAGCCGAATATCTCCTTGGAAGAATCCAACTCTGGCTCCACAAGAATACACAATAGCCTAAAAGCAAAGCCAAAGAGCAGGGCTCAGAGCTAAAGAACTGCTTCAGATGGGGTCCATTTGAGACAGAATTGAGGATGTCCAATGGCCACTTTTCTCTGGACAGGACCCCCACCTCTGATATTTCAGGTACCCAGAACTCTGAGACCCTACCCCCAGACAGGATGGAAACTCACTGCTGCTAAGGTGGTGCGACAGGTAAGACAGATTGTGAGACTGAAGGCCCAGCCCTACTCCACCCACAGCTTGGGTGAGTGTCTAAGGCATCATCCTTTGTAGGAGACCATTCATTACGTAGCACTAAGAAAAAACACTGCCACTCCAATGAACATGCCTACAATTGTAAGACCATCTCAATTTCAGAAATGGTAAAATGTGAAAAAATACGCTTATTAGGGTAGATATTTTTTAATCAGATATCAACACTTTAGCCCAAGGAACTGAATCTTCCATTTCGGCATTTCATGCATCCAGACATAAGCTGGTTGAAGAGGTATTTAGGCCGAGACCGGAGACAGGATTTTCCATCCCTAATAACACCTGCATTTTTGCTTTTGGTTCTCAAATCAGCCTCAGAATAGCCTGAAAGGCGTGGAGTCCACTCCCAGAGGCCAGCTCTCCCCCAGCACATGCGCAATCCTCAACAGCTCCACCTTCAACACTCTGGAGGCCTTACCTGGATCAAAGGCTCCTTCTCCGCCCCTCTGTGTGGAACTTCCTTCTCTCTAACCCTAGATCTTTTCAAAAATTCTAACCCAAATCAAAGAAAAAAGAAAAAACAATGCTTCGTATCCCTGCTCAGAATGGAAGGTAGGTGGTAACCTCCCAGCTGTGGGCCGCCTGGACTCGCAGGCACCCCGTGTGAAGGCAGAAGCAAGCATTTGCCCCATGGGGCACACACAGACTCAACAGCAAAAGGCTCTGTGGCAGGTTAGGGGTGATGCCAAGATTAGGACTCAGCCATGCCAAATCCCTGCTTCTGCCCTTCCTATTAGAGAAATGATTGTAAGTGTTGCAGAGCTGCCTTTGGAATAAATGTGGGACTAGCAAGTCAGAACCCTCTTTTTCACTTACCTGCTAGGAATATAGGATCCTTACCTGTACAATCCTCTCAAACATATGAGCCAAGGGGAGGTAGGATATGGTCACGTCCTCAGGGTTGAGCTCAAAAGTATACTATAGATCAGGAAACGGAAAGGAGACAACATTGGATTAATGGCAACTCTCTCTTCCAAAGAAGATTTAGACACTTCCTTCTAGGACTGCCGCATACAGTTGTGCAGGTGTGCACTGTGCAACTCTAAGTGGTGCCCTAACTGCACAGAGTGTGGGGATCTGCAGTGACCCTAAAAGAGCAAAACTCCAAAGACGCACCAGGGTTTATCCACACTCAGGCCTTCAACCTGTTTTTTTTTTTTAAAAAAAGCTAGAGATTTATTGTTCTTCAACCTGTTTTTTTCCTCTCGGCCTCCTCTAACTTTAAGATGAAAATCTTATGACAGGTTCACATTTTAACGAGAGCCTCTTTTTCAATTGACCACTGACCTCTATATGTTTGAGAACAGCAGCAGCATTTGAAATGATATTTTCATGGGTTAACATGGCTCCTTTGGGGTCACCTGTAGGAAACAAGAGGTGGAAAGATCCATTAAATGGCTAATAGGTAGCCTTTGGCATTGAAACGAGAAGCTCCTTTTGACTGGTTCTGTTCCAGGGAGGCGAGAGCTTCCCCTGTCACCATGTCTTTTTATGAATGATGTATGACTCTGCTTATGAATGATGGATGTCCCCAGAGATTCTACTTCTGACAGCATCATTAGCTTGTGCTGACACACAGGGCATAGCCACAGCTGCAGACAGCAACACAGTCAAAAAGAACATTCCAAGGAACCCGCCTCTCTCCTTCAGCTGTTTTCACATTGAAGACTTCAGGTCTAACAATAGTCCCTAGCCGTCACTTTATAAACTGGGCACAGTAGAATGGATATAACTTCTGGGTCATGTTAAAATTTATTATGAGTTTTAATAGCTACATACAGGGGAGAAAGAGGATGCAGAGTGATCTGTGTAGAACTACCCCTGGGCTATCTTGATTGAGTGAAACCATTCCAGTGATGTCCAATTGAGAGAGTGGTGGGTTGGGGGAGAAAGTTGACTTTCTGATACCATCTTTAAGACCTCTGAAATCCATAGCATGTAAACACCTCCCACTGTGTTCAATGAAACTGATTTGCTTATGCTTAGGTTTTTCTATGTGGGCATCCATACTCAGAAGTCTTAGATTATAAGGCCCTAAGGATAGGTCTCATTATAGGGTATATTTACCAGCCCACCAGTGGTCAGGGACTCAAGCCATGTTTTTGGCTGAGCAGGGCCTCTGGGGCAACTTCCTGGGCACTGACCTGTGGTCCCACTGGTGAAGCAGATGATGCTCAGGTCTTCTGGTGCAGGAGGCTGGAGGGGGGAAGCACAAGGGCTTAGTCTACTGTGAGCTTTGAAAGTTGAATATGGCAAGACTCAAAGTCAGGCAGAAGAAAACTTACCATGGGTTTTCTGAAGTTCTCTTTGCCTATATTCTGCGTGAACAGAAAACCAAGAAAGAAAGACATTAGTTGAGATGGACAGACTTGGAACAAATACAGTCCTCCCTTTCCCTTTTGCATGAGAACACCTCTGTGGGAATACAACCAAAATTCCAACATGGATCAGGCCCAGAAGCCAACTTTCAGGCACAGTGGAAGCCTCGGGGTAGACTACAACTTTCCTCTAGAATACCAACTCAAGAGGGCAGATCCCACATGTCCAAACTTCCCATCAGACTCCTAAGGTTCACCCTTCTAGGACTATTGCTAAATCATTTTGAATAAAATGAATAGTTGACATTTCAAGGCTTACTACACTTTATATTACTGTCCTAAGCACTTTATATTCTCTCATTTAATTCTTTACAACTCCTCTGTGAGTTAGGGACTATTTCATCCTTATTTTACAGAGTGGGAAAGAAGATGTGGAGCAACTGGCTCAAGGTCACCTAATTAATGTACGTGGAGCTGGAACGCAAACCTGGGAAGCCTGGCTCCAGGACCATATCCTTAACTGCCACTAACCTCTGTATTTATAAATTCTCTACTCAGAAGTCTGCGCATGCTGGCCACAGACCTTCCTCACCCATTGGCATAGTTTCGGAGTTGTCTTGGGGAAATGATTCCCAAAGCTTCACAGCATGACTGTCATTTACTCCTTTCCTGCTACCCCTGGAGAACAACAGCTTGCTCTCTGTGTAGAAGTCCTGTAAGTTGCTCACAGTGTCAGACCAGCCTTCCAGCTGTGAGTTGAGCTTCAGACCCATTACCTCAGCATCAAACAGGGATAAGATCTCAAGTCCACATTTCTCCCCCCTCTTCTTCAGGTCATCCTCAAAGGGATCCATGAGGATGATACGTTTCAGGCCCGGGGTGAGTCCCTTTTCCACATTCTTAATCAGGACCAATGCCTTTTGGGGCGTATCACAGATCACCGTGGTGATATCAGCTGAAAGCAGAAATAGAGCCAGGGTTCACCCTCCTGCTTGGCTGTGTACCCGACTGTCTTGCAAAGAGGAAGAGATTTTTGAAAATTTCAAAGCTACTGGGTCCCTGAAGGAAATTATGTCTGTAAATCAGCTTTATAATGTATAAAATCAGAAACATTCCATCGATAATAAATAAGCTTCATTGAAACAGAAGCACTTAGTTTTCTTGCGTTGCCGCCAGCAATTTATAGGTTCTAGAGGAGCCACAAAATTCCTTCTGCTTAAGAATATAGGCACAGTGTATGAATCACATAGATGTGGTCCTGTCAATGTGTTTTATTTGGGGGAGAGGAGAGGAGGGATTAGAACGGAAAGGAGGGGGCAGTGGTATTTTAGCAGACAAGCATTTTATGACTTTTAATGTTAGTATTTGCTTTGATGCTTGTTTACACAAATAGAAACCTTCTGATTATGTCTATAGTTCAAATAGATCTACTCAATCTACTAGTTCTGGGACATACAGTAACATCTAGTCTATGTCTTATTGGCCCATTGAACTTGAATTTGTTTCTCTAACAATGGTAATTTTGTCTACAGACTCACCATGGATATTGGTACATGCTGGTGAACTATACTGACTTCGATTTTCAAGAATAGGAAATTAAACCAGTAGTTTCATAGTGATACAGTCAATTAAGCGATTTATTTACTCACTTTATGGTCTTTCATCCAAGGTGGTCGGTGAAAATAGTCTTATTGCTAAACTGTACTGTCATACTACACTACCTTGAAGCATTTCATTGAACCTTCTATCTGAGTATATCCCTGCCTCACGGGCTTTTTGTAACCTCTCTCTAAATTATATCCTAAGTACTACAGGACAAGAGAGACTTGAGCATTTTTCTGGTCACAGCATTCTAAGTCTGCTAACAAAAGCAGATAATGAGGGATTACTCAGCATCAAGAAAGAATCAAGTTAAAAGGTAATAGCAAAGTTTTACCCTTGTTGACAATGTATATGACGGCATCTTCTCCCAAGGTGTCATACAGGGGGACAGCTATCATGGAGTATGTGTAACAAGCAAATTCAGAGATGACCCACTGTGTGGAGAGAAGTTCAAATAAGGACTAGTGTATACTTTGAAAAGGAAACATAGTAATTCAGTCATTTAGTCAACAAATGCTTATTTGGTGGCTCTGTGTTTAAAAAAAAATCACTTTTTTGTGATGCCCTAGGGACTGCCACTGCTGATGCTATAAAATATAATTAAATAAAGGAGATAAGATAGGTGCAGAGACAACTGTAAAACAAAAGGAGAGTGTAATAAGTTCTATCCATAAGAGTTATGGAAAGCATTAGGGAGTCTTAAGGAGGTAGAATCACTCTCAGGGGTGAGGTAAGGCAGTCTGGGGCTGTTTTGGGAAAAGTGATGGAAATTGGGCAGGGCTTTGAAGGACAGGTAGGATTTGGTTATGGAAATAGCACCAGAGAAGGTATTCAAGGAAGAAGGAAGTGAATGAACAAAGATAGGATTGCATGACATCACTATGTATATATCAGACAGCACAAAAAAGGACAGGAAATGAATTGGGAAGGTGGGCCAGAATCTGCTAATGGCAGGCCTTAAATGTCAGTCTAGGTATTGTGAACTAAATTGTGTTCCCCCTAAAATTCACGTTGAAGCCATATCCCCAATGCAATTGTTTTTGTAGATGGTGCCTTTAAGGAGGTAACTAAGGTTAAATGATGTCATAAGGATGGGGCCCTGATCCAATATAACTGTTGTCCTTATAAGAAAAAGAAGAAACACTGGGGTGTTAGAGAAAAGGTCACGTGAGGACACAGCAAGAAGGCAGCCGTCTGCAAGCCAAGAAGAGAGGCCTCAGGAGATACCAAACCTGCTGCTATCTTGATCTTGAACTGCCAGGCTCCAGGACTTTGAGAAAATTAATTTCTGTTGTTTTAAGCCACTAGTCTGTGGTATTTTGTTATGACAGCCCTAGTAGACCAAGACACTAGGTTTGGTGTTAAGTCCCTGAACTAGAATCAAGTATATCTCTTGAGGAGGCTGGGTGAAGATGAAGTATGTAGATGCACCTAAAAGTACAGCCAGGACCCTCTTGGATTTTCAGTTAAGCAACTGGCTCTGGTGAGCATCCAACGATTCTGAAACATACAAAGGCTTTCTCTGAGAATATTGGGTCTAATGACTTGAACTTGAAGATAAGCTTAATTCCACTCATCTTAATGGCTAAAATCTGCTTTCAACTCACTGTGGGAAGATGGCTACAGCTGGTCTCAGTAGCAATGGATGCCTTGGTTATTAGTTCAGGTACAATGTGCAAGTTCCGATTCTAGTATGAATTCATCCCTTTCCGCATCATCCTTGAACTCTTATTTGCCAGTCCCTCATCGCTTCCTTATTTTCCTCATACAACAGACTGACTTAAAATGACACAGAATGGGAGGCTTGTAAGAGAAGTTCAGTCACCTAGCAAATAGCACTAGACATTCAGCTAGGATTAAAGAGGTCCTGCTCTGTAACTCTTTTGAGTGGAACAGTATTTAAAGAATCTGAAGTCTTTAAACAGCTTTGATAAGTCATCAGCAAGTGATAAGTCATGAGCAAGTGTGCTGGATCTGGGGTAGGGTTTAAAGTCTATAGACTTCACCCTGACTCATTTCCTTCAGTTAATTTCAGCGTGGTTACCTCTGGCCTATTCTGAGCAAAGATGCCAACAAAGTGCTCTTGTGGTGGTTTATGTTCTTTATGCAAGACACAGGAGCCCAGGTACTCTGCTCGATCAGACACCTACAAAAAAGAGAGGTAGAAAGAGAAAAAAAAAAAGCAGTCAAGACCCAAAAGAGACCAAATTTGCTCAGAATGCAACCCAAGCAAAAGAATTTATCCAAAATCATGGGCCTAACTTACCTGTTTGTAGGACAGCCATCTGTAGGGCTGGTTTGGTTTTCTATATCCCAAGCAAGGTCCATTGTCTAAAAACATAATATTAAATGAAAATCAGCTCCAGTTGCAAATTCTTTGGACAAGAAAAAGTAAAAGGAGGTTAGGAAGAGACAAGACACAAAGGATAAATCCAGTAAGTATGTGAGCTTCTCTTGCATGCCAAGGAAATTGAAAGGCAGTAAGTACTCAGCTCTCAAAGACAGAGGAAGCCTTGCAAACTACTCGTACATTTGAAATATTTAGGAAATGCTACAAAACAGGAGTGGTTTCATGTTGGAATATGTGACCTCCACGGTAACAGCCATTTGGGGAAAGTCATGAGTATGGACTGGCCCACATGACACGAACAAGCAAAAGCCCACAAGTAAACAAATAGCCTGTATTGGGTAATCTTGGATTGCACTTCCCTACAATGAAAGAAACATGTGCTCATAAAAATTTAGAAAAAAGTCAAAATACAAGTCGTCAATAATCTCATCACCTAAACACCATTATTAAGGCTATTTTCTTTCATACTTCCTTTGATAGTTCTACAGGGTTATGTTCATTCCACATGTATATTTTGGTATCCTGCTTCTTTCCCCCATTTGATATAAATAGTCCCCTGAATATTTATTTCAATGGCCTTATTATGGCCGAGTAATGAAGAGTTCTACTGTATAGCTGCAATTATCTCATTATGGGCATTGAGATTGTTTCCAAGATTGACACCTCAAATAATGGTATGATACATATTTTCAAATCAATCATTTCCAAGTTAGAACATTTTCTTAGAATAGAGTATTTTAAACAAAATAACTGGGTTGGGAAGGGTGGCAGGGGCTTAGGGTGAGGGTGGTTGGTTAGACAGCTCAGGTTCTTGATACCTGGCACCACATTCCTTGGTGGAAGGATTGTGACAATTTGCTTTTCTCCTACCAGCAACATATCAAGTCATAGACACTAAATAGTCTCTTTTTAATATGTCTCCTGGTTTAATAGTTTTTAAAAGTTATGGCTTTAGTCTTAAGTTTCTTGAACAGCTATTAAAGTGGGACCTTTTCCCTTGTTTGTTGAGTTTTATTTACTCTGACGAATCATCTGGTAATGTACTTTGCCCATTTGTATGAGAGTGTCTTCTGAGATACTGAGACTCATAAAGAACCACAAGAACACACACACACATGAGTACACACAGGAGCATGTGTGTACGCACATGTACATTTGCCTTCAATATTTTTACAATTTAGATTTACTGTCTTACCTTTGACAATAGAAGAATTAAACTCCTTAACGTTGAAACTACTCAGCCATATTTAGAATTACATTAAGTCTGGGAACGCCCACTTACTAGAGTAAGTGGTAATCTCAGCCCCAGAAGTCACAGAAGTTACAATATTTATTAGGTTAAGGAACAACCCTAGCTGGCTGAGAAGCCCCCACATCTAAGCCAGAATGAGACTGAGTTATAAATAGAAAAACAGAAGGGAAGGAAATTTTACATACAGCATCTAGCCAAATTGCCAAAAGGATTTCAAGTCTTGCCAAAAGGAAGCATTCAAAGAGAAAGTTATGAGGAATTCAGAGGTAAATAAGTGAACTTCCAGACTAAGTGACAGAGGGAAAAGAAAAGAAAGCAGGAAAGAGATAGCCTCTCTGATTAAAGAGATATTGTTTTCAAAAACGAACTTGGAGACTGTCCACAGGAAACATTAGTACTTTATCTTTCTGCTGAAACAGCTGCATGAATACTGAAGAAGTCCAGTCTCAGGCTGAGACTTTCCCCGAAGCCAGGCAAGTCCTGCTTTAGGGGTTCACAGCCACTGCTCCAGCCTAGAGTGTGAGCCACTGGTATTCTACCAATGGGATTGTTTGTACTAACATTCATCACCAGTGACAAATACCATTTATGGTACCTACCTTACTCTGTGCTAGGCACGTTAACTCATTGGGTCTTCCCAACAACTGTTGTTATCCCCATGGTACCAACAATCATGAAGGGCTGGACAGCTTCAGGTTCACTCAGGAAGTGGCAGAGCTGATGAAGGTGGGAAAAACTATACTGCATCTCCTTATCACTTCCCTGTTGATGAGAATACTAGCAGAGGCTCACGGCCAAGGAACAAGGTCAATAATTGGCCCAAAGGGGCACCAACTGGGGCTTCATTAAACTCTGTGCCCTAATCAGCTTCAGTCTGATTAGCCAAAGTCCTAACCAGGCAACAGCCTAGCCTTTGATTAACTTAATCAACTTAGATCTTCTTCTGTTCTAAGAATGGTCATCAAAATAGAGTCCACCCATTAACAACTACTCAGCAAAACTAGAGCCCTAAGCTAGGTGGAGTTAAAACTCCAGCATGCAGAATCCCTGGAAAGCCTGTTAAAAATTCATATTCTTAGGTCAAACTAACTTGAATTCCAATTCAGTAAGACACAGTGGAGCCAGAGAATCTATATTTTAAACATTATCCACAGGTGATTCTCAACCTGGAGCATCTACTGGGTAGGGGTTACAGATAGAGGCTAGGGCTGATATACTCAATCCCTGTTGTAAATAGATGTGTCATTTTTCTATGGAAATAGCCAGGCTGGATTTTTCATGCCTACTTACATAAGAAGCCATTTTAACTTTATCTGTTTAGTTTTAATTGAGTATTGAAAAAAAATTTCTAAATGAAGCCGTGTCTTGTGTGCCTCATACCACGTGCTCAATGACCTGTTTCTAGTTGCAATGACAACACATGCTCAATGAAGAAAACTTAAAAAAATGGAAAATCCCAAAGGAAAGTCTATTGTATTAGCTATATACTATCTTAAGTTGTCAGATAAGTAAAACTAATGGTTGGGTCAGTTTTTGTTTGTTATTTGCATGGAAGTCTAAATCAGTACTGATGTGGAGCCAGAAATACTAAGTACAGTTCCCTTTGGAGACTTCAAATAGAAAATTTGCTTACAAAAACCCTTTCATTGTCTGAAGGAGCAACAAATTTTATAAAACACTTAAGAGCTGACGTAAAATAGAATAATCTAGCAGATAGACAGATTTCGGTTTCAGCATCAACATTTTCTATCACCTTCAAAATGTTGCTGAACCTCTGAGTCTCTGTTTCCTTGCTTTTAAAAATGGGGGCTGGTAACAACTAAGGCTTGAAGTGTCAGGAAGATTAAGTAGATAATATTCATGCCGTACTAGAGCCTGGCTAGCACTCGGCAGGAACTGGCTATTAAATGTTGTTGTAGTCACAGTTAAAAGACAGCAGGGAAGGGAAGGACAAGAAGTCACATAGGTAAACCTCTGCCTGGTCTGAATATCACCCAAAAGAAAAAATTATAGGGAGAGTTATAAGCCTGTTGATTTTGAAAGGAAACTAGTGTACCCAGCATTATCTTCAATGATGCAAGATAGAAGAACTCAGCCTTGATATGTTCCAGATGAACCTACTGAAGTTCATGTGGTGATGTTTCTAAGAAAGTCCAAAAGATAATTACCTTCCGTGATACTAAGAACAGCAGCATGGGCCAGTGGTATGATATTGGGGGCGGGGGCAAGGTAAAAAGTCAGGAGGTCTGAATGCTAATTCTGGCTCAGATTCTATAATGCAGGGAAGTGTATTTATGAAAAGCATGTTCCTAAACAAATATAATGTACTAGTGAAGTAATCGAAATATTTTCTTACTGTTTGCTTTTTAACAACAATTTGACCAGGAGGTTCTGCTTGTATTAAGTGAGAAATAGATTCAGAGAGGCAAAATGGTTTGTGCAAAGTCGCACAACTGGAAATAGAATAACTGGGTTTCAAACCCAAGTCTGTCCTACTACACAGTTTCCAGCACCCATCCTGATACTGTGCTCATGTCCCCTCCACGCTGTATTTGTGACTCTTCTTGGACCACCACATTTAAACAGCTAGAGTTTTAGAAGTGAGATAGGGAAGAAGAGGTATGGAACAAGACCCCACCTTGGTCTTACAGGCAAGGTGAGATGGCCAGGCTTACCAGACACAGCAAGTCCTCTTTGGAAAACTTCATACATAGTCTTGGCATCTGAGAAGTAGTAACGTGTTAGGTCATTGCCCTTCTGGCAAGGACCTTTCCGTGCTCCTCCCTAAGACACAAGACCAAGTTGAGGTCAAGCCTGAGTCTTTCCCCACCCTTTCCAAACCCTTATGGATTGAATTGAAAAGAACATAAATACTGACTGTTGAGGTCACAGTGATGACCCTTTTAGTATTCAATCAATCACTTTTTAAATCTCAAAACTGTGGTATCTTCATATCAGAGAAACCCAGAGATTGCCACATTTATGTTTTTGGCAATCTCCCCCACCTCCCTAGGCGTACACGTGCACACACACACACACACACACACACACACACACACACGGAAGAGATAATATTACAGTTATATCTTTTTTAAAAATCATGTTACATTTAAACATCTATCAAGTGCATGCTGTGTTCCAGTCACCGGGCAAATACTGTAGATCCAAAGTAAGACAAAATTACTGCCCATAAGCAACCCATAAATGAGTTTTTGGAGCTGGGGTAGGGTGAGAAGGGAAAAAAACATGCAAACATAATACCATGATGCACCTGCTGTAATAACAATTGTTTTGGGAGATGAATGAAGCAACCAATTCTGTATCAAGTAGAAAGGCTACAGAGAAGAAATAATATTCAATAGAGACTTTGGATATAAGTAAGCATTTACCAAAAAGATGTGGTTTTGTAGAGGGGAAGGAAAGGAGGACAATTCAGAGTGAAGGAACAGCCTGAAGAAAGGCACAGAGGAAGCAACAGGGATTTACTGTGCAGCACAGGGAATTATACCCAGTGTCTTATAATAACCTCTAATGGAATATCATCTGCAAAAAAAATTGCTATACTGTAACTGTAGGCCTGAAACTAACACAGTATTGTAAATCAACTATACTTCAATGCAAAAAAAAAAAAAAAAAGAGGACACAGAGGCAAGAAAACACACTGAAGATTCTGGTGGGCCACTTACGAATAGGGTACTTGAGAAGGAGGGAATAGCTAGGGATTTGTGTAGAAATGTCAGCGGAACTACAGGCTCAGGCCCTGATCTAGATCCTGGAGCTGCAGTAGGGGCTACAGGCCTGGTTAAACCCTCGTGAAAGTTAGAGAAGCATAGGCATTGATTAAATGAGCATTCAAAACTGTAAATTACTACAAGATAAGGGCTATAAAAGCACAAGGTAACCCATGAGGCTATAACAAGAGATCTGACTTAATCTGGAACATCAGGGGAGATTTCCACCAGATGTCATGTTAAATCAAGATATCAAAAATAAAGTTCTTTGTCTAGAAAAGAAAGATGGGATCTTGCTGTCTACTTACACAGATGGACTGAGGAAGAAGGACGAATGAAAGATGATTCACTTCAACTTAGGCAACCGGGTAAGAAGAGACGAATTTAACTGAGATAGAGCAGAGGAGGGGCAGCAGGAAAGGGTGTGTGTGTGTGTGTGTGTGTGTGTGTGTGTGTATCTGTGTGTGTGTAAGGGAGAAAGCATGTAATACAAAGATATGCGGAGCCTGAGGTACTTGAGTGTCCTGAGATGGAGTGGAACTCACAGGAGAGGTCAGAACTAGAAAGTCAGATTTGGGTATCATAGCCTTTTAGGTACATATTCATGTCATAGGAGAGGAGGGGTTTTCTCAAAAGCTGTGAGGATCGAAAGCAGGGATTGGCAGACTATAATCTGGGGCCAAACATGGCTTGTCACTTTTAAAATAAAGCTTTACTGGAGCACAGCCATGCATATTTATTTACATAATCTTCTGCTGCAGCAGGAGAGTTCAGTAATTGTAACAGAACTCACGTGGTCCGCAAAGCCTACACTCCTCACTGTCCGGCCTTCACAGAACATGTTTGCTAACCCCTGCTTTAGAGGAATCAAGAGATGGTGAGACCGAAACTCTAGGATGAGGAGAGGAAAGAAATAAGAGACAAAGAAAGAAATCTTTGTTTCTTAGGAAGAAATTTCATTGAAGGATATGATGAAAGGCAAAAGTAGAAGTTTTAGGAAAGAAGACGTGTCAAGTAATTGAAAGGAAGAGGCTGAAGAATCACTGAATTTGGAAGTTAGATTATGAGTGATGCAGAGAAGTCTGGGGATAAAGGTCAGATCTCAGTGGGTTGAAGTTCGGAAGGGGAAATCAATAAATGAGTCTTAAAGACTCAGGGGAAGGGCACTTCCTTGGTGGTGCAGTGGTTAAGAATCCACCTGCCAATGGAGGGGACATGGGTTCGATTCCTGGTCTGGGAAGATTCCACATGCCATGGGGCCACTAAGTTCGTGTACCATAGCTACCGAGTCTGGGCTCTAAAGCCCTCGAGCCACAACTATCGAGTCCACGAGCTGCAACTACTGAAGCCCGCGTGCAGCAACAAAGACCCAATACAGCCAATAAGAAAAAAAAAAAAGACTCAGGGGAAAAGGGAGGATTGAAAAGAGATGGTGGCCTGAAGCAGCAGGATCAGCAGGACAGGAAGATGCTGCTGAAAATCTTCCAAATAAAAGGCGGGGCGGGGGGGCAGGGGGCGGGTGCAGAGAGTGGAGGCAACTTGGAGTAAGATTCCCCAGTAGAAGAACAGAGTTTGTAAAAAGATCAGAAGGGGTTAGCTTTGCCAAGGAATAGGAATGCTTTTTTTCTCTGAAAAGGGTCGAAGGTGAAAAATCATGAGAGAAAATTCTTGGAGCTTTCCCTTAGCTCAGAGATATAGGAAGCGATGTGATTTGCTAAAAAGTCAGAGAATTGAGGGGAAAAGCCCAGTTCAATATCTGTCAGTTTTAAGAGTGAATATTAACTCAAAGCTGGTATTTAACTCAAAAACTTCTTTACCATTCTCAGACACTGGGTGTCTCAATGAAAATTGTTCTCCTGTCCCTAAAAGTACTGACTTTATCATCTAGATCATGGGTCAGCAAATTTTTCTGTAAAGGGCTGTGTTTCGCTTTAGGCTTTGTGGAACACATATGATCTATCCCTCTTTTTTATTTTATTTTTTACATATCCCTTAAAAAATACAAAAAAAAAAAAAACATTCTCAGTGTGCTACTCACAGAGAAAAAGGTGGATTTTGCCTGCAGGCTGTAGTTTGCCAACCCCAGATCTACATTACTGGCATCATAAAATCAGTAAAATCTGTGATTTCATTGTTATTACGAAGGAAAATGTACCATGACTAGAAGTTTCGACTTGTGGGTTTTGTTTATTTGATAACCTAAAAGACTTATTTTCTCACACCACCCCCTGTCTCCTTCATCAGCGATCCTCAGGTCTTGAGTTACAGTTCGCGTGTGATCAAGGCTGACAAACTGAAACGGTGCTGGGTAGCTTACCTCGAGTCCCACTGACTGCTTGCTCAGATCAACAAGAGGCAACATGGGCTGAGGTCTGTTAATCAGCCACAGGAAGATGGCAGCTCCAAAGGTCAGGATACAGATCAGTGCCGGGGTTGGAAGTGGGGAAAACAAGAAGTTAAAGATAAACAGCATCTTTGTGAACAGCAGCAGGAAATTCAGGCCTAAAGAAAAAAAAGAAGGAAAGAAAAAGTTAGAGGAAATGGCCATACTTTTTTTACTCAATAGCTTTATGTTTATAGAAGGAACACACACACACACAGACACACACACACACAACTTCTACCCTCCAAATAACCAGGATTGGACAACTCTAGCAGCTGAATTTCTCCCACCGTTTACCTTAGCAATGTCAAAAATAGTAGAATGCATTCTCTACCCTTGCTATTTGACTGTCCTCCCACAAGGTGGAAAGGATCAAAGGAAACAGGTTAATCATTTCCCAGATAATTTTGAGAAACAACTACCCCTTTACTTTTTCGCTCACAAAGCCTAGAAGATGCCATCTGGAGCCAACTTAAGCTGGTAGTCAGTGGAGGGGGCTCCACAGGGCTTCCCCTGCCCAGGCAGACTGAGGATCATGAAGGACTCTTGCAACTGCATCTCCCTAGTATAAACCAGACGGAAGAGGGAACCCCTGGAGAGGTGACATCACCCATCTCAGAAATCAAGCATTCTCCTGTGAAAGACACTTCCTGCTGGCCAGATATGACTTGCTCATTGCTTTCTTTTCTGAGCCGTAAGGAGGGTCTCAGAGATCAAGAGCATTGCAGCTTGCTAGGTCCAAAGTTCTCTCCTCCAGGGAGCCTGGAGGAACGATTTTTATCGGAGGCAACTGTAGCCAGGTCTGCAGAAAGGATACTGGAGAATGGACCCGACACACAGTAGCAGGTGAGTACTGAAGATTTAGGCCAGGAAGAGGAACCAAAAGAAACCAAGTCTTCCCCCCCAAACTCAGCTTTTCTTGAAGTTTCCAGCCAACTTTAGCTTCAAACTACTCTAATAGGAGGCATTAACATTTGCGTGGGTCCTAAGAATTTATTCTTGCTGAAGCCATTTCTCCCAGCTTTTGCCTTAACTTTCAGACTTGATTAGGACAATAACAGCAGCAAACATATGAGCACCAACTGTATGCCAGGCCCTGAGCTGGGTCGTTTGCGTGGATTACCTAATTTAATTCAACCAATATCACGAAGTCACATTTTACAGACAAGAAAACAGAAACTCCCAGAAGTGACATGTCCAAAGTCACTCACCATTTCCCACTGCTGCTTCCCTATTAAAATCTACAAAGTCACAACTCATGTTTTCCTTATAGTGTCTAGTCACAGAGTTCAAGGGGACTGGCACCTTACAGGTCACAGCGAAGGCAGTTCAGATTTTGTATTCTTTTTTTTTTTTTTTTTTTTGTTTCTTTTTTAGGCGCACAGGCTTAGTTGCTCCGTGGCACGTGGAATCTTCCCAGGGTAGGGCTCGAACTCGTGTCCCCTGCATTGGCAGGCAGATTCTTTACCACTGCGCCACCTAGGAAGTCCAGATTTTGTATTCTTTAAAGTTTACGGCAATGCCCTAGAGAACAATATCTCAGAGATGAGACCAAACATTCCTACTCAAAATCAAGACAGCAAAGCAAGTCCAATAAAAAGTTTTATCAGATGAAACTCATAGTCACCCTTAGAGCTTTGGGACAGCTGCCATTAGCTGGCATCTGGAACCTTCTCCATTAAGGAAAACATTTCATCCCACTCTACAAAGGCTAGAAAGTCTAGAAATTTTGTGTGAGAGCAGGAACAGTCACAAGAAACCCTGAATCACTTTTCATCATTTTTCTGCCACCAGGTGGTAATTACCTGAATTTGGAGTCGTCCCTTTCCATTTTATGGAGGAAAACTGAACTTCCGGAGACTGGAATGACTGTCCCAATTCTTTGATTTCTTCCACATTTAGTGAAGAAAAAGAAGATTAAAAAAAAAAAAGCCAGATGCCAAAGGTGCTAGGTTACCTAACAACAGGTACTATTATGACCACCTGCCAGGATTCTGAGAGCTGGGATTTTTGGAATCTAGCCTCACCCAGACTTGTGTGGTGAAATGGCCGTCCAGGAGGCAAAACGTGTTCAAGAGCCGTGCAGGATCCCATTCAAAGGCCAACTATCCAACCCAGACTGAGAAGGGGGGCCGCCCCAGGGAAAGCTGCAAAACTCACAGAACGGGTAGCAGTGCCAAAGGAAGGAGAAACCTGCTTCGCGCTCACCCATCTCTGCCTACTGCCAATCCCTTTCTTCAGCCTGGGATCCTGCCCCCAGTCTGGTGCTATCTTAGGATCTGGGAATCTGCACTCTGTCCTTATCCCACCACAAAGAAAAGCTTCTTACCTGCACCTCCCTTCTTGGCCACAAGAACAAATTGTTGCCCTGAGGACTTCTGCCCTCTTCTTACACATGGCCGATTTACATTTTAATGGGAGACTTAATGGGAGACTCTGCAAACAACATCTTCGAAAGAGGGTCTAAAGGTGAGATGTGGCAGTGTGGGGAGGGTACATTGCCTGGCAGGTAACACAAAGGGAGGAGGGAGAGAAAGAACCCATGAGCAGTCTAACGAGGGAACCCGCTGTCCACCCCAGCTGATTCTTACCAGGTAGTAATGTGAGCCAAGGGTCACCACGTGGTCAGATTCTTTTCTTCCTAGAAAACCTAGAACCCTGGATTTTTATGAAACCTCAACTTTCACTTCTGGCTCGATTAGGAAGGGTCTGGCATGGGATAACCGAAAACACATCTAGTTTAATCCAGACCATGGTCTACCAATTCTTGAACACTCCTTTTAGACTTAGTCCTGTCTTACTGCCCATTGGAAGAGCCTGACCACTTCACTACCTTGCCTACACTGGCAAGGGACTTTATGTGCAGAAAACACTGAAGGATGTATCTGTTTGTCAACTGAAATAGCTTACTCCCTTTGTTTGCTGTTGCTAACCAGGGATCCGAATAGGATATCCACAGAATTTCAGACACTTCCTCCCTGCCTCCCCACATTTTTTTTAATTGAGGTAGAATTCACATAACATAGAATAAACCAGTTTTAAAATGTACAAGTTAGTAGAATTTAATACATTCACACTGTTGTGCAACCACCATCTCTTGTTATTTCCAAAACATTTTCATCACCCCAAAAACGGAAACCATGCACTCATTAAGCTGTCACTCCCATTGTCTCCTCTCCCTCACCCCTCGCAACCACTAATTTACTTTCTGTTTCCATGTATTTACCCGTTCTATTTCATATAAATGGAATTGTATAACGTGTGATTCTGTGTCTAACTTCTTTCACTTCGAATAATATTTTTAAGGTTTATCCATGTTTAAGGTTTAGCATGTCTCAGTACGTCACTCTTTCTAATGGCTAAATAATGTTCCATTGCATGGAGAGATCACATCTTACTGATCCATCCATCAGTTGATAAATATTTGGGTTGTTTCCACACTTTAGCTATGGTGAATAGTGCTATGAGCATTTGTATACAAATTTTGTTTGAATACCTATTTTCAATTCTTTGGGGAAAATACCTAGTAGTGGAATTGCTGGATCATATGGTAATTTTACATTTAATTTTTTGAAGAACCACCACACTGTTTTTCACAGTAGCTGTATCATTTTACATTCCAACCAGCAATGTAGAGGATTCCAATTTCTTTATGTCCTTACTGACATTTGCTCTTTTCTTTTCTTTTTTAAAAATAATAGCCATTTTAATGGGTGTGAAATGGCATCTCATTTTGGTTTTGATTTGCATTTTCCTAATGACTAATGAGGTTGAGCAACTTTTCACGTACTTTTTGGCCATTTGTATTTCTTCTGTGAAGAAATGTCTGTTGCACTTTGTCTTTGCCTATTTTTAAATTGAGTTGTCTTCTTGTTGTTGAGTTGTAAGCCTTCTTCACATTTTCCGGATGCTAGATTCTGATCAGATATGTGATTTGCAAATACCTTCTCCCAATGTGTAGGCTATCTTTTCATTATCTTGATAGGCTCTTTTTTAATGCACAACAGACACACGCACACGTTTGGAACCTTAGGATGCTAGCACGAGAGAGGGTTTGCAACCATATCATGTAATTGTCTCACTGTTTAAATGGGAGAAAGCGAGGGTCTGAGAGAAGGCAAGACGTTTAGGTTACACCAGTACTGGACTGGTTGCCATTCTAAACTTTAGAATCTATGAGCACTTCCAGATGTGCTCAAGTAAACAAGGGGAGAAGTCATCCTCTCTCTTGTCGTATGTTCTATGTCACTCAAATCACAATTCTGGGTTGGTCACTCCATGGCACCCCCTGCAAGCATTTCCTCTTCCCTTAATGTCACTGCCAGTTGGGAAAGAATGGAGCAGGGACAAGTGCAATAGCGGTAAATTAAAGAGGAAGGAGAGCTGTGTTATGCTGTATCTGGGAGTTCCTGTTTGAGGTCATCTACAGAAGGTTGAACAAGCCACAGGCTGGCCCCAAGTGCCAAGCTTCCTCTGCTTTCAATGTGGTAATAGTGACACGCCTTAGCCCCATCCCCCAGAACGCCCATCTGTCTTCAGCCCTTCCTCTAGACTCATTCCCCAGGGCCCTCCCTTCCTCTGTGGTTTGAATGGCCACAGCCAACATTCCTCATCTGGCTCCTGACATGTTGAATTCGCAAGCTTGCTGAAGGACACCTTCTGCCTTCACACCCGCTTGCAAGCTCCCAGGACCAGCCTTGGGGCGTAGGTTATGACCATCCCATATTCAGCTTTGGGTTTTGCTCCTTTGAAGATTTGGGGCAGCATATCTTCATTAAGTCTCATTTTCTTTAGATAAAGTCCTTAAATGACTCCCTTCTACTGTAACATTCATGGTTTTGGTCAACTATGTTTATTGCTATGAATCTTTCAGATTACCCCTATAGTCTATAAATAATTTGTCTTTTGATGGTCCCTCTCATTTAAGAGATTTTATTTTTCTGCCATGTATTCTGCTCTTCAAGCATAAGTCTGCTCCAGTCTTAGGGTCTCTGTATTCCCTTTTTTTTTTTTTTTTTGCCTGAAATACTGTTCCCCAGATCTGAAATGGTTGTGTATAGCCTATAGGTCAGATCTCAGCTCCAATGTCATTTCCTCAGAGGCTCTCTCTGATCACCCTATTTAATATTAATACTGCGCTTTCCACCTCAATCACTATCATGGACCCTGCTTTCTCTTCTCCATGTCACTGTTCGCTATCTGAAATAGTCCTGGTCCCTATGGTCCATTGCCCCTACCGAACTGATGCTTTAACTGGAACAGGGATTTTTGTTTTGTTCACTGCTGTGCTTCCAACGCCCGTACTATGCCTGGCACAGAGTAAACTTTCAATGAGTGGTTATTGAATAAATGACCAGTTTTCTAGTTCAGAATTATCTTTTGTAAATACTCTCAGTTGACCCATTTTTCCCTTAATAAAACTCTCCCACCCCCAAACTCTCCAATCTTAGATCATCAAAAGTCACTCTGGACAATCTTGAGGTCGGTACCCCCCATCAATATTTTGGCAGAGTATCGGGTTCGGGATGATGAATGGTTAAAGGATGTATTTCTAAGACATAACAAACACCAGTCAGTATCAGTGTGCTCCTCCATGCTTGGAGGAATCTATAGGATGGATCTTATCAAATCCAGTCATCTACAGTGTTAAGTGGGCAAATGGCCCAGCCTAGAAATATATAATTCTGTTACCCTGGGTGTTTGAAATTCAAAGGACAATAAGACAAATTATCTTTGCTTTTAGACTTGAAGAACTAATTATTTTCTATGCAATAATGAGAAATAGATTGCAATTATGAGCTTAAAAAAATCTGCCTTCTAGAAAGTGGCACACTCATTTGGATTTAATTGGTTTTCTGTTCTCTTGCATGTATGGGCTCATTCTGTGGTAATAGAAAGCTCATTAAAAGGGAGACCAGAGTCCCCAAGTACTTAATCCAATTAATTAACACATTCTTCCATACTGAATCACTTACTCTCTCTTTGAGACTATGTCACAAGTCTTCACAACTCATAATGACTCCAGAGGGGCCTGTGTGTTATTAAGGAGACTGTATGTGAAAGTTCTGCTTTCTTGGTTGGGCTTTAAGTTCTAACCCAGCCTTCATTGTTATTTCCCCTAAATTTCTGCCACTGCCAATTTAGGAGGCCTCCATTTCATTCCTTAATAGTTAATGTATATAGACAAATCCCAAAGTAATGGCAAAAGGTCAATAGGACATTACAAATCAACAGCCTCATGAGCATACCTGGGAGGAACTGATAATCTTTTCCTTAATATACAATGAACGTGAACTAGATAAGTGTCCTACTGCAAGATCCTTCACCCAATTTCCTTAGAGCCCTGGAGCGAAGGAGTTTTCACCTTTCCTTACACCAGTTTACTCTTCTGTAGTGCATGGAGTTTTCTTCTACTAAGAAATAAAAGATAACATGATTTGAAACAATAATCCCGTTTCATAAAACTTAGCCAGAGAATAGGCTGATATGAGGACCTGCTATACAGCACAGGGAACTATACTCAATATCTTACAATAACCTATAATGGAAGAAAATGTTAAGAAAGAATATATACATTCTTGAAACTAACATGTTGTAAATCAACTATATTTCCTTAAAAAAATTAAAAAATAATAATTTTTTTAAAAGGCTGATTTGGAAAAGCATTGATTCCTAAGGAGGGTAAACCTTAGCTACCCATGCTATTTTAAATGATTCAAAGATCCAAGGGGCCAATATCAGTTATATCCAAGATAAAATTTATTGTCATTATTTCCCAATTAAAAAAAATAGCTGAGAATGGAATCCTAAAATCCCTCAAAAGAAATGAGGCAATTAGAAACCATGAGATATTTCAGTAAGGTGGCCAGTTACCAAATCAGCAGCCAGAAAGTCAATAGTTTTTCTATATTTTACGCAAATAACTAATTTGAAAACAATGGAAATGGTGCCATTCCCAATAGTGTATATAAGAATAAATGTGTAAAACCTACATTTAAAAAGTTCACATCTGAGGGACAAAAGAAGGCTTCAATAATGGAAAAACATACTTGAAAATAGTCAGGGGGTTCTATCTCCCTAAATAAATGTATACATTGAATGCAACCCTAATAAGGACCAACAGGATTTCCTTGGGAAACTAAAAAGTTAAAGTTCACCCAGAAAAATGAAACATACGAAAATAGTCAGAAAATGTTTGAAAAGTAACAGGAATTGGGTGAGTAGCAGAGAGGTAAACATTACCAAATTTGCTTACTCTGGAGCAATGGAAGTTTTCTATTGGTCATGAAGAGACAAATCTATGTAATGAGATAGTCCTGAAATACTCCCAGTGGATGCTGTTATCATATACTAAATTGCAGTCCAAATCAAGATAGATTTTTCTCACTTATAATCCATGCGTTGGAACAACTGACTACCATTCAGAGAGAATACCGCAAGCTGATTACTGTCTTATCCTTAAAACAAAAATACATTGGAGATGGATCAAAGACTAAATATAAAACACTGAAAACTATGAGAGTATTTGGGGATTAAAAAGTATGACAGAGTTGTTTTTTATAACCTTGGCATGGGGAAGACTCAAGACAGACACAAAACCTAGAAGCTATATAAGGAAAATATTGGCAACTTTGATTACACAAAACTTTAAAAGATATTTGCCCTACAGAAAAGATACCAGAGACAAAGTCAAAGGTAAATTAGGAAAAGTATCAAATATTCCAGATAGGTAAAGAGCTCCTTTCCTCAATACGAATGCTTAGATGTCAATGAAAAACAAAATACAACCCAGTAAAACAAAGGTCAGAGGGTATGACCAGAAAGTTCACGGCAAAACAAACAGGTTACTTAAAACTAGGGAAAGACATTCAACTTCACGTAAAGTTTTTTAAAATGCAAATTTAAATTAAATGCCTTTTCCCCATCCTTTAAATTAGTGGTGATGGAACAGTATAAAATGCGCTGTCAATTATGGGGATGTAAATTTGGTACGGCCTCCTTAGGGATGTGTGCATTGCCCGCTACCACAATTTAAAACATGTGCCCTTTGACCTAATGACCCTACTGGTAATTTATCCTGTAGAAAGTCATCAGTTCAATAAAGTGCATCATGAGGTGGCTGTGTGAGGCACAGGTTAGGGATGTAGACTCTGAGTCACATTGTGCTCAATCCTTGTCTGTGGTCAGCTTTGTGACCTAGGGTAGATAACCTCTGTGCGCGTTCTCATCTGTAAAATAGCAATCCTAATATCTCCCTCATAGGGCTGTCACCATGATTACAGGAGTTAATGTACCTGTATGGTGCTTAGAACACTGCCTGATGCACAGGCTTAGGTATTAGCTACTGTGTTCATCACCACTAAGTCTATAGGATTGTTGATAATGTCAGAGACCAGGGAAGCCTTCCTTGATAGGAGAGTAACCAGATCAGTTATAGCCTTTACTCACAATGGAATTCTTGGCAGGTAGTGAGGAAATAAAGCAGGTACTATTTATATGTACTGCTAAGGAAAGAACTATGTGAAATATTACCAAGTAGAAAGAAAAAAACCACTTGGACAGTTTAGGGTATGCTTTTGTGTTTCAGAAAGAATAATCCTCATAAGAAAAGACAGACTAAAGAGGAGAAATTATGAGTGGATTTTCCAGCAAGTTTTGAGTATTCAATCATTCAGCCAAAGATATTTAAGGGCTTGACTGTATATCATCAGCATCATTCCAGGTACTGGGACTATAGCTGTGAAGCCCTGATCTCGTGGGGTTGTATTTTACTGGGGAGTTTGACAACAAGCCTGAACAAGAACTAGACTATAGAATACTCTGAAATAAAAACTATTGCAGGGACAGAGGATCGAGGGTACAGCAGCGGGGAGAGTTTTAATTAGGGAGGTTAGAGTAGGTCTCATTGGGATGGTAACACTTGAGAGGATGTATCATTAATCTATAATATGCATGTTTTAACAACAACAACAACAAAAACATAAAATGAACAACTCTGAATTATCCCACTTTAGACTCAGGCAGCTGACTTAGAAAGTTCCGCCACCTTGGTTGGTGGCATTTCATGTGACTGCACCTGAGAATACAGCCTCAGCCTTGTTCCTAGAAGTGCAGCTCTCCCACCACTGAAGCTACATCCCGTCAGCAGCCTTTTCCCAGTGCTCATGTCACCTGCAGTCTGGATGGCAGCTCTGGGGATGGAAATGTTTTTTCATTCATTCCCTTACTGGATAAGAAAGCAAAGGTGAAGGTTGAGTCATGGGGCCAAAGAGGACCTGAAAGTGCATCTTTCAACATTTTCAGCAGTTACTGAGAACAGAGGCTGGCATAACACCCCGACCTATGAGCCTGCAGGTAACTTTCCACTGCCTGACAGTAGCCTTCTCCACCGAGCAGCGCCAGGTTCCCAGGCCTGGGTGGCGCTCCTCACCTGGGGGCCTGGCACTCAGCTTGCTCGGAAGCACACACCCCATGGGATGTACCCAGGCAGATGGGAAAGTGCCTCCTTGTCACCTCCACAGGGTCACTGACGTGGAGCCAAGTAGGACGACAACATCACCGAAGGGGACCTCTGTGAAAACCCCAAGGGTGGTGAAGCAGTCACTTCCACACCACGGAAAGATTCTGTGAGTGCTTAAATAATTAAAACAGGAAGGAGCTACTCATCTCCCAGGTTGTGCTTTTCCTAGCCCAGTTCTCAGGCCACACCCACAGTTCCAGTTTGTCAGGCAGCTGGCAGAGTGAAGGGGAGGGCTAGGCTTGGGACAGTTTCCCTGACCCACCAGCAAACATAACTGTAAATAAATCCTCAGGGTTTTGATGCTCATCCACTGATGATATCTTTGCTGCCGAATAGCACAGGAAAAGCTGTAGGAGTCGTATCGACTCTTTCCTTGGGTCTGGGTCTCGGGGGTTCCTGGGGCTCAGCAGACAACTTGGGCTGTGAGCACCCCCAGGCAGAGGCTGTCTGGGTGCAGCACTGTGCCCGAGATATGGTGGGAACCCACTGAGTGACAGCAAGTCACCCTCCCCTTTTGATCACCATTGCCACAACGTCAGAGAAAAGCACCTAGGCAGTGGAGTCTGCTGGAGGAAACAGGTTGCAAAATTCAGTTCCGCAATGACACGATGTGTGCCTATACACAGTGGGGGGGGGGGGGGGTGGAGAGTCTCTGAGCCCTGCTCAGAAATGCCACAGCTGGAACTTCATGCTACAGCAAGGGCAACACTCAGTGACTAGACCTGAGTGAGGTTGAAGTTCACTCATCCTGCAAGCACTCAAATATTCAAGCACATACTGTGTGCCTGGAAGTGTGTTCCGCATGGGGAAAGTATGCTCAGAGTTCATAGTCCAGTAGGGGATGAAGCCAATTTCCTAGGCAGGAAACAAATGCTTTGCAGGATGTACCCCAGCTTTGGGAGCATCTGCTGGACTGGAGAAAGTATGTATGTGGTGAGAGACACATTTACTCTCTGCACTTTAAATTAATGTACAATTTCCTTTGAATAAGGCAAACCAAGATCTTGGGCCCAGTGTATGCCCAGCACTGGGCTGTGTGCAGAAGGCCAAACGCTTCGAAGACACGGCTCCTGCCCTCTGGGGATCTGTGGGTCCGCTGAACACTAAAATCACTTACAGGAGGATTCAGTGTGGAAGATGAGCTAATGAATTTGAAGAAGGGAAAGGCCAGTGTAGACTGGAGTGGGTAGAGGCGGCTCTAAGGAGCACGCTACCCTCAAGGATGTGTGGTCCTTGATCCCCTGGCTTTTTTGCCAATAGTCTTATGTCCAGGGTCAATCAAGGATGACCACCCCATCAAGGAAGCCAATGGCTGGTGAGACCCAAACTATGATTCCACCCAGGGTCGCTGTCACCAAACTGTCTTTCTCCATTGTTGTCTGTGTCCCTCCATCTACTTTTCCGTAGAGGGAGCAGTCACCACATTAGGGTGGATAAACCTCAGTGGAAGAGAGGAAGAGGGATACCCGGACGTGGGGTGAGAGGTGGGGCAAGGTTAGAGGCAACAAAGCGAGACAAGCATGAAGGGAAGTGGTGAAGAGGCATTTCTGATGGAGGTAGAGGATCCACCTTGGTTGAAAGGGAAGAAAGACAAAACCTCCCAAGGGCTGAGTAAGACAGTGTCTGGGGTCTGGTATAGACACTTCACCACTGGAGTCCTTCGGTTCACAAACACCAGAGAGCCTTGGTGTGTCAGGCCTTGGCCAGTTGGGTGGGGTGGGATTTATCAGGAAAGCCCTCATTAAATCAAATGCCAAAATGCTCTTAACTCATTCCATGAAGATAACATAGGATCGTTACTGAGCCACTCGTAAGGCTGGTGACAGGTGGTGAAATTCCAGTTAGATCTCAGATCAGTTTAGTCAACCTTGACCTACTACTGTGCTTCCAACAAGTCACAGTCCAGCAGCCCTACCCTGAGGAAACCCTTGTTTCAGTAAACATTCCCAAAGGCCTCCTAAGCCTATTGCTGACCAAGTGAATTATGAGAGTGCTGACCTCAGGAGAACGCATACACTCCACTGGAGTTGATAAGAGCCTGTATAAAGATAGGCTGGACAAAGGGCTAGGACCCCGTCAGCCAGGCCAGGATAAATACAGGCTGGTGCAAGAGGTTGTGAAAGAGGTGTCTCTGCAGAATCAGCCCTCGCACGACCTGCTCGGGCCAATGGTCCAGGGGTCACCAGATTCAATGTGCAAACAACAAGCTTTATTCCCAATAGTCTCACTTCCAATGGCAAACTTTTAAGGCCATTGTCTTTCCAGGTACCAGAGCAACAGCACTACCACTTACCAGATATGTGGCCCTGGGTACAGTTACTTAATGTCTCTGAGCATCAGTTTCCCTCCACTGCACACCAGAAGGGGCAGGTAATTATCCCTACTTTAAAGGGATACTATGGGTGGGCCTTCTAGTACACTGTCCAGTACATGGGAAGCCCTCAGTGAAGACTAGCTCCCTTTTCCCTTCTTCCCTTTATCTCAGTTTCTAACTCCTTGTCAATATCAGGTGTTCTATTCTGAGACGTCCCCAAAGAGAAGAGATAGTCATGGTCCTCGTACTATAATTGCCCTTTGACTTACATGCAAAGGTCTTAACAACTCCTTATTTCTATTTAAACAGCAGATTTCTAGTTGGAGACCACATGGTCCCCTCTGAGCTCTGACCCTGCCATCTCCTTCAACCCTACCACACCCCTACATACTCTCCTCCCACAAGCCACTCACAACCTCACAACTGTCTTTTTTTTTTTTTTTTTTTTCAGTTGTGGCACATGGGCTTAGTTGCTCCATGGCATGTGGGATCTTCCTGGCCCAGGGCTTGAAACTGTGTCCCCTGCTTTGGCAGGCAGATTCTTTTTTTTTTTTCTTTAAGAACTTTTATTGAGATACAATTGACATACAATAAACTGCATATATTTAAAGCATACAATTTGATTTTTTTTCTTATTAGTAATGTATATATGGCAATCCCAATCTCCCAATTCATCCCATCCCAAACTCCACCCCCTCCCCCGACTTTCCCTATTTGGTGTCCACATGTTTGTTCTCTACATCTGTGTCTCTATTTCTGCAAACCGGTTGATTTGTACCATTTTTCTATATTCTGCATATATGTGTTAACATATGATATTTGCTTTTCTCTTTCTGACTCACTTCACTCTGCATGACAGTCTCTAGGTCCATCCATGTCTCTACAAATGTCCCAGTTTCATTCCTTTTTTAATGGCTCAGTAATATTTCATTGTATATATGCACCACATCTTCTTTATCCATTCATCTGTTGATGGACATTTAGGTTGCTTCCATGTCCTGGCTATCGTAAATAGTGCTGCAGTGAACATTGGGGTGCATGTGTCTTCTTGAATTACGGTTTTCTCTGGGTATATGCCCAGCAGTGGGATTGCTGGGTCATATGCTAACTCTATTTTTAGTTTTTCAAGGAATCTCCATACTGTGCTCCATAACCTCACAATTCTTAGAGTAGAATGACCCATGGAGACCCAGAGATCTATGACCAGGTTCCCCACAGAGGGTGGGTACCATGGCCTGGCCACAGCAGTACAAGGGCTTCCTGACCTTCCAAACTCCAAAATGCGTATTTATTCTAATCACATGAATTAAAAGTCTGAAAATACCAGGCTCTGTACCAAAGGAAGAATAAGAGAGCTCATTTCTGCTCTCGGGATGCACCGTCACATGGGGGAGAAGCAGGTCCGGATGCGTTTATAGTCGAGCAAGAGTAGTGGCGGCGGCTGACCTCAGGGCTCCTGGAGACACGTCACCGTTGCAGGGTGCCTCCAGACATGACTCACCTGAGGCCGCACCCCAGATGAGAATCAGTTCATTTGTTGGCCAGGCATATGAGACAGACAGAAACAGAAACCTCGTTCCTAAATTCTAAAAAACCTCCAAATCCTGGTTTAGGAATTCACCTGCCTAGAGGTGGGAGGGTTTGTTTGTTTGTTTGTTTTGAGGTGCAATTCACGTAACATAAAATTAACCACTTTAAAGTGAACAATTCAGCGGCATTTTAATACATTCATAATGTTGTACAAATACCACCTCTATCTAGTTTCAAAACACTTTCATCATCCCCAGAGGAACCCTCTATGATCATTAAGCAGTTACTCCCCATCCCCCTTTCCTCGCAATCCCTGGCAGCCACAGATTGATCTGTTTTCCATTTCTATGGATTTGAAGTGGGAGGATTTGCAAAAGAGAAATTTCTCCCAGTTTCTAATTCTTTGGTCCACTAAACTAGATTCATCAGAAACAGAGGCAGAGTTTGCCTTCAGAGCTAAATGAGCCAGAGTTCAAATTCCAGCTCCAATCTCTTCATCCTATGTCTAGTTTCTTTATTTCTAAGTCTTGGTTCTCCTGTCTACAAAAAAACATACCTACCTCATAGGACTGTTTTGAAGAACAAAAGATAAAACCCCATAAGACAGTTAGCACAGCAGTACCCCTACAGCAAATATTCCATGAATGGGAGCTGTAATATTTGCATTCTAGAAAAATGTCAACTTGAAAAGTCTCTAATAAATATATGAAGTCAGTAACTGCCCAGGTCACCAGACATAAGAATCTTTTTATAAATGAAAATTTCTAGGAAATCCAGAGAATTACTCTACACAGGAGTGGATAGAACACGGTTTTTTAGCATCACACCGACTGCAGCTTCAATTCCAGCTGACAACGGCTGCTTTGTGATGTTGGGAAAGTTGCTTCACCTCTCTGAGCCTACTCTCTTAACCACCCACCTCCTAATATTGTCTTCATGAAATGTCACAGAACCCACTATGAGCTGGTGCTCAACTGGCTTCCTCTTCCCTCTCCCCCTTTGTTTCCTGACCCTTTCTCCTTCCCTGACCCCCAGCCTCCCTCTAGCATCTATGGTCCCTCCTGCGTGTTTAGCGCCTAGGCACTCAATGATACACTGATGTTATTTTAGGTGTCATTGCCCTCCCAAGTTAGAATAGAACTTGAGAGAAAAGACTATGTTAGGTCAGGACCTCAACAAATGCTTAGCTGAAGCATTCTGTTTGGTCTGGATAATGTTTGAAAAAAAACCAAAAAAAAAAAAAAAAACCCAACCTTAATTGGAGTATGTCTATCTGGGATTTTCCTGCCTTGAGTTTTGCCCTCTTCCTGCATCTCCTTACATATCATCTGCTTTACTTAGCTCTGTTGCCTGTCTGTTCTGTAAGTATTTGTGACTCTTATTTCTGTTTTTGTTCCTTTTATTGTGCCAAGCGCACAAGCGATGCCTACAAGATTTTATACCACGCTTCTTCCAAGACTGTTCTGTGTTCACCTCAAATACTCGTCATTTGGAGGGGACAACCATGCTGGACTGCAGAGGGAGGGGTCGCCAAAACCAAATTACTCCTTTTTTAAAAAACGGAATCAATCTTTTATTATTAAAATAAATTAAACTTAGTTTAATTTAATTGATTATTTTTTGAGACTACCTCTGTTAGAAAAGACCAATTACCTACAAACTGGAGCTATAGATCCAGTCCTACTTTTCAAACCACCAAAAAGAAGACGGATACCCACAGAAGGCAGTAAGCCCCAACTGTGGGGTCACCTTCCAACACTTGCTCTTTGAAGGTCATCTGAAGTTCATCTTAGATTCGACTTGTGGCCCTACGCCTTAAAACAGATCCAATTTCATCCAACAACCATTCCATGAGTCACTCATCCGGCAGCTCTTCCCCTCCAAAGGACTGTAAATCCATCAGGAAAATTGAGGACAACCCCCAGGCCAGCACAGGGGAGCAACAGGCAGAGGCTCCGACGCACAAAAAGGGGTCTGGGTTGCGGTTCTCCTTCCCTCCAAGAGAGGCAGGAGAAAGGAAATCCAATTCCTGCCCCACATTCCTCCTTCTCCTAGACCCTTCTGATGAGGAGGGGTTAAAGAAGTCCCTTAGAGACCAGGGAGAAAGCAAGCACTGGCACGTGCCCGGGACACAGCAAGCTGTAGATTCACCAGAGCTGGGGGTCGGGATGTTGCCCGGGCTTCTGCCCCATACCTATGAGACCCCTTGCTAGATACCCCCTCCAGCTGCCCCCTTACCCTGCGAGGGGGCCGCATCTCTTGGTGCTTCCAGTGAATGGGGTCTCCCGGCTCTGAGTTCCTCCTGACACATGAGTGCCTGTCCTCTCCCCTCACCCTGGTTCCTCCAGGGTCAGAGGGGCTTCAGAGCATCCCTGCAGGCTGAGGGTCCCCGTTTCCAAGCCGTCTGAGCCGTCAGCCTCGGTCTGAGCCGCCCCGAAGCAGGAGTCGGGCCATAGCCGGCTTCTAACGCTCGGGAACTTCACTTCCTGGTTTTTCTTTTACAACTGAAAGTGGAAGCGTTCTGACCAGAAGGAGAGAAGCCGCCAAAGCTCCCCTGGCTCAGCATCAAAGCCTTTACCACCGTTCCCTAAGGGTTGACACAGGAGCCAGCCTGCATCCGTATGACTCACACTCGCCCTGTTTGTCTGACTACCGCTGAACCAAGACCCCAAACCAGAAGGAGATGACTGAGGTGGCCCCCAAACACCACCAGTGTCAGAGAGATAACACCTCCCGTCCCCCCTCCACCCATTGCCGCTGGATTTCCAGGACAGGAAGGTCCAGCTACAGGGCATCTCAGACCTCACATCCTTCCCAAGACCGTGGGGACACCTGGAGGCCAGTTCAGCCCGGCCAGCATTGCTAGCCAGCTGTGCACTGTGTCACCCTCTCTCCAGTCCCCTGTGAGCTTGCCTTAGTCCCCGAAGCAGTGCTGATAAAGCCAAGAAAACAGGCATGTCAGAAACAACAGGGACAGCCACGGAGAGTCTGTTCTTTTCCTCTGACACACCAGCTCATCCTTTTCATGAGCTGACATTTTTTTAATTAAAAATGCATTCTACTGCCTTCCTCACCTTCCAGATTAGAACTGGGAACTTTTAAAATCAGGAATCTACAAGCATATATGCCATTAGCTGTCAGATTGATTCTGCATCTTGGAGCCCCTGGAAAACTCCGCTGTACACGCGTGAGACGACGATAGTGGAAAAGGCAAATTACTTCTTGGTATTATTATAAAACTTGCTTTGAATGTGCGGATGCCCTGAAGGGAGATTGCTCTACAAGGCATCAGGACCTGTAGTAATCTCATTGGATTCACCTATGGCAGTGGCCACAGTAGGGCATGGGCGCTTCCATTCTCAGATTTGAAGGCAGAAAGAATGAGTTCTCCTGCCCTTTCCTGCCCCCTCCCCTCCCCACCACCTCTCAGACACCCCAGAATTAAGCAGCACTTTCCCCAGCCTCGGTCCCTTTAAGAAGACTCGCAGTAAATCCGGCATGAGCTCAGCTCTTTACTAGAGCTAGATTAGGATTCCTTCTCTACACAGAGGGGGTCCTAAAAGCCTTCAACGATAAAAGCCAGAGTGAGCTGTGCCCCAAGTTCAGGGAACATAAGAGCTGGTCTTGGCCTCATGGGAGCCCAATTTAGACATGGGAGAAAGATGAAGTGCAGGAAGATGAGGGTGTCCCCTGCCTTTCCATCTCCAGGTTCATCTCATGGCTGGAGGAACACTTGGCTTTGCTTAGTTTCCAAGCTCATCTCTTCCAGGAGCAGCTCCCTCCAGCGAGGAGCAGAGGACGGCAGAGTGGGTGTCAAGTGTTAGCCATTCTAATGCTGCTGGGCTCTTCGCTGGGTGCTGTCTTCTTTTATCAACCAGATGAAGAGCTTAGGGCCAAAAGAAGATGGTTTCCTCCAGGATCAAACACTCAAGTTCAGAAGAGTCTGTGTCATTCTAAAGCTCTAGCATATAGAGATGCATTCCTGTTCAATCCTACATGCACAAGGAATACCCCCAAGATTTGAGAGAGTGATGGAAGGTTTTCATAGCACCCAAGAATTCTGCGTCATGCAGCAGACTGTAGTGACATACGGACCGGGACTCAAATTCTTGTCCCATCTTCTCTTAGCTAGGTAGCCTAGGCCACTCTGTTTAATAGCCCAGAGGCAAGTTATTCATCTGCGATATGGAAATTTACCACCTACCTTACAGAAGGTAACAAGCCAATGAGGTACCGCACATCATACATCTAGTATGGACCCCAGCATCTGATAGAAAGTCTGCTAAGAATTCCCTTCCCGCTCCCTTCCAAATGGGAAGGGCTGCCAGTAGCAGCTGATAGCTGGCCTTTCTAACCATATTGATACAGATATTTCTAAACGGAAGCTGAAGGTACCCACATCCTGGCTTTGGTTATAAGCTTTAAAGATTTTCAGTCTGGTGTTTTTTTTGCAGTTAGTGAAATTAACAACTCACTCTTTGGAGTCCCTCTCCTGCCAGCATTCGGATCCCATTCCATGTCTCCACCCCCTTCTCAGTTGATTTTTTTCTTTGTCTCCCACACAAGTCAGCTGAGATTACTACTCAACCAAATATTACCTCATGTTGTAAAAGAGCCTTAGGCTGAGAATAGACACACACACCACCGCCTTCTCCCCAACCACCCCTATCTCCGCTATCCCATAAACATATAAGCTATAGAGCAGGTAGCATGATTGCAGCTTACCTTGTAAGAATACTCTCACTTCCGGGGTCCAGGAAATGAGCCCCTCACAGCTGGCTGTACTGGTTCAGCACCACATTCAGGCACCTCTGCCCTTTCCTCAGCTCTTGAGTCGGGACCACACCTGAAGTCAATGCATACTGTCCCGAGAGTGGCTAACCAGCTCTCCCGGAACCTTTGAACCTGTTGCAATAGAAGTTCAAAGTTAGAAGTTACCTGTTCAAACACTTGTTGTAACCTCTGACAGTGTGAAGTGTAGGATTTGGCAAAAGGTTAAAACAGGAGATTGTTATGCAACAGACTTTAGAGGAAGGAAAAAAAAGAGAGAGAGGAGAGAGAGTCCTCAGTTCAGAAAGCTAACATTTAACAAGTAAAAGTTTTTATAAAGCCCATACCTCAGGGGACGGGGAGGGGGTAGACAGGGCTTGGCACCTGCTTTTGGGGGCAGAATCCTTGAGCTTGTGACAGGAAGAGGAAGGTCTAGGTAACAAGAGGGAAAAAGTTCTCCTTGAGTTTAGGGGGAGAAAAAAATGAGACACCACTCTAATTGGCTCCAGCTGTAACTTTAAGATTCGGATAAGAAGAGGCCTACATTTTAGAGATGAGCCTTCTTCCAGAAGGGGCCAGTAACCCCTACAGAATTACAATGTCTCCAGGACAATCAAATAAGGCAAATCACTCTAGAATCTAGACAGAGGGATAGGCATAGCTGAGTTAGATTTAGAATGCAGAATCATGTATGTGCCTGCACCACCCACGGCTGAGCGAGCTCTGGAAGAGGCAGGGTTGCTGTTACATCATGGTCCAGCCTATCCTCCTCTGTCTTTCCATTTTAAAGTCACTCATCACCATTCTCGAGTCCAAACTCTTTAAGAGTGCAAGGCATCATCACTAAACAAAAATGCTGGATGGGGATGCAAGAGGCTCTGGAGATCATTTGCAATCTCTGTTTTATACGTGAGGCCCATGAGACCTTTTTCAGGTGAAAGAAATCACCCAGAATCATCAATCAGTTAGTAGTCAAGGCAAGACCTGACCTAGAGTCACAGACAACCACCGCAGTGCCTTTGCCCCCATACGGTGCTGCTTTGTTGCTAAGTGTTCATCTCACCACTAGCAGACCTCAAATACTTGAATGCTTTCTGAGTATTAGGTCTGCAGATATTCGTGGAAATGTTGCATTAGGTTTCTTCTCACTGTATTTGGTCAGGCCGCCAGTATCGAAATCAGAAGCCAATACCACTTCCTGATGACTCTACCTGGAGGAGTGGCTACCTCATTGACACAGAGGTCTTATTTGGCCAGATTCTCATCCATGTCGTAGGCGCACTAATTCTGTAAGCTCACTTCTTGCCACTGAGCCCTAGTCCTGCCCTAGGACCGGAAAGAAAAGGTTTCTAGGAGACGGCTAAAGAAGATACTGTTCAATGGGAACTGGGGGCGGAGGTCCCACTTGATTGGATTAATGTCAGCTTGTGTTACATAACAACCCACTGAATACCTGCTGATGCCACACTTGCCAGAGAGCAAGGTGTTACAAGCCAGTGGTCACCACGATCCCCTGGGGAGCTTGTTACACTGATTGCCGGGCCTGTGCCGGAGTTTCTGATTCAGCGGGCCTGGGTTGGGGCCTGAGAATCTGAATTTCTCACAATTTCAAGTGATGTGGAGGCTGCTGGTTCGGGGGCACACTTGGACCACCACTGCTCCAAGCAGCCACCCTACCTTCCATGGGCTCAACGACTGAACTGTTAAACTCGTTTTGGCTCCGGTGACCCTACCATTGGGAGGACAACTTGAAACAGAGTGGAACTCATGATGTGCTCTAGAAGAGAGGTGTTGCTCAAGACCAGAGAGAGGGCTGAGACCCAGGGAGGGTGCTTTGGCAACAGTGGGAGGTAGTGCCACTCACTCTTCTCCTTCATGTAAGTGTAAGTCGATGCCAGCAGCATCCCAGCTAGACAATCCACATGGGTCCGAGTGTGGGCATCAAGGGGGCATCACCTGATCTTAACTTTATTCTCAAGGGCACCCGAGACCCCAAAAGGTGAAGCAGCTGGTGATGGTGAGGCATCAACGTGGTAGGAGAGGGAAGTCCAGAACCCAGGCCTCCACTGCCCTAGCAGGCCACACTGTCTCCTAATCAACCATGGTTTCCTGTAGCATCTCTCTTCAAAACAACATGTGTTCAATAAGACTTTGTGACACCCTCCACTTCTCCCTCCCTTCCCACAGCCATACACACCAAGAAATCAATAAAAACCAAATTCCTTTCTGGTCCAGGCATCCCACGGCCTCTAAAAAGTGCAAACCCTCATTGTTTTCTGTCATTCATAGGTGAGGTGCCCGAGGTGAGGAGTCTGACCCAATGGCTGCAGATCTGACACACACACGCGCTGCTCTGCTTCGAGAAGACCAGAAGCCAACATACCAAGGTTTTGTAACATAGCCTGGAAACAGCCAAGATACCTCTCATGGTAGGGCTGGCAGCTCTTTGGAAGCAGAAACCAGGTTTCCCCTATTTTTGAAAGTGGGGAAAGACAGACTTTCTCAGCAGGCCAGCTTTACATCCTGCCACTGTGAATCTATATAGCTCCTCCCAATTTATAAAACACCTCCAGACTAACTGTTGACAAACCTGTCAGCTATAAGCGGGGCCAACACTTTTAACACCTTTGGTGGCCGGGAGCCAGGCTCCGTAACGAGGACTTCATTTGGCCCTCAGAGTAAATCCGCCAGGTAGTTATTATTTCTGGGAATAGAGGCTCAGAGTAGGTACGTTACCTTCCTAAGAAGATGATGATGATGGTGGGGCCAAGCATTTTTTTTTTTTTAAAGTAATTTCAGGCTATGTTGGAAAGCCAGGTGATTTGCAGCTTGTTCCTGAAAAGCAGACCTTCTTTCGGGAGCAGGATTGGTGGCAAGGCAGATTTTAGAGCAGGTTGGGAGGTGTGAATCAGTCAGGGAACCAAATATTATTTAAAGATCTTTGGGGTGTTTCCAGATTCCAGACATCACTGAACCTTCATGAAGTCCCTCTAGAGGAAAGTGGAATTTCTCCTTTTAATAAAACCTCTGCCCTCAGAATCCGGATGATTCATCTTGCACCTCTGGTTCCCCTGCTTTAGAATACTTCATTGGATTCAGATTACAGAATAGCTACTCAACAATGCTCACTGTCTGCATTCCGAGGGAGGGCAGAGAAGGAAGCTGGAGATGAGAAGAAGGGGCGGCACAAGATGAGTGGCATAGCTGGGATGTGTGGGGCTCGGGGAACACTTATTTAGGAAGGATCTGAGGCTGTTTTGACTGCTAATCCAAGTCTTTAGAAGTCAGGCAACATGACCCAAGAAGAAAGAGAAGCAGAGTCCTAGAGCTATAGGCTGAATCTATTCAGGTTGACTCAGTAATGATGAATCAGAAAGGAAAGAGATGCCATGTCCCTCCCTAGAGTCAGCTGTACAGCAGGGAAGAGGGTGTAATGGTGCAAAGTGGGCAAAATGAAAGCTGTGATGGACTGACCTTTAGCTTCCCACTTGGCAAAGCTGACTTTGAAGTTTACCCTTCCACTGAGATGTGAAAAGGAAGGGGCGAAGTTCCCTAAACTCTTAACAAGTTGCCCTAATGGACCATTCCGATTACCGGAGTACCATACCCACCCTTTCCTTGGTTATCTGATGTTTCAAAAGGCTAATGGCACTCAAAGTACACCTTTCAGAGGAGCAATCTTAGGTTCTCATGTCGGCTCCATTCTGAAGGCCTTCCAGGTGATCGTGGATATTATCAAGCACTTCCCTTGTGGCCCTGATGCGCTGAGCTGTCTGCAATATCTCATTTAATCTCACAGTGGCCCTATGAAGAAATTATTATCATTTTGCTGAAGAGGAAAGGCTAAGAGAAGTCAAGTTAACATGCCCAAGGCACATGGCTAACAGTTGGCAGAGTCTTAGAGGCAGATTTTGAGCTCAGGTCATCCTAAGTTCAGAGCCCAAGTACATATCTATGATTAAGGATGACTCATCCCATGAACCCCATGCAATCTCATGTGTTTATATATGCATTTTTCTTGGGAACTCTGATAAGTGTCTCAAACAGAAAAAAAGAGCTGTTACTCTAGAGGAAGGAGAGCCCAATGCCAGACACGTGAACCTGATGCCCAGAGTGCAACAAGAGCCCCCTTTCCCCTCGAAGGGCTTCCCACCTGCCTTGACATCCTTCCTGATGCTGAGGTCATTTCCCACACAGAGCCTTGCTTCACTCAGCTGAAGGCGGGCTGGGGGTGGGGCTGAGGGGCAAGGTACTGCATCTTTCAGCGGTGCGATCCCTAGCTCTTTCTGATTTGTGGTCTGCTGTGCTGGGAGTGGCCTCAGCGCTCTTCTGGGCCCCACTGTCAGCCACAGGGGAGAAGCTGACCCCACAGCTCAGTGTCTGGAGCAACTTGTTTTGCTCAACTCGGGTCGCTGACAGTAAGAGCTTGGGCACCTGAGCTCTTGAGGCCACTTGCTCATTCGTTGTGGGAAGGAAGTGTTACTTAAGCATGAGCACTTGATTGACAAGAATGCTGTTTGCACAGATTGCCGTAAACAGCTTCTCTCAAGCCCAGATACTCCCCCTCTGCATGCCCCCCACCCCGACCCTGCCCCCAGACAACACACATAGAGCAGATTGCCTTGCAGGCTCGGATCGGAGCTTCCCAACTGGCCAGCCATGGCACACAGGGGGCCAAGAGACACGGATGCCTCAGCCCTCACAGTGCTGGGTGTGCCCACGGCCAGCCCCATCTAGCGGAGTTGTACCATGTAAATACCATTATTCTCAGGGTCATTGTGTCAACAAGGTTGGAACCCAGTGACACAGGTAACTGTCTCCTTTATCAGCAAGAGCTTCCCAAGAGCATTTAAGAATCAGATGGAAAGTGGAAGTGCCCAGAGAGGCACTAGCTCTGTATTCCCGGGACCTTCAGTAACGCCATAGGAAAGATGACTATTTCCTAGCTAGTTAGAAGCGTAGCTCAGAGTGGAGATTCAGATGTGCGCTGTCCAATAGAGTAAACAGCAGCTACATGTGGCTACTGAGCACTTGACATGAAGAAAGTCCGCATTAAGATGTGTTAAAGTACAAAACACACACACCCAATTTTGGAGACTTAATATGAAGAAAACAACATAAAATCTCAATTTTTAAAATATGGATCATGTGTTGAAATGATAATATTCTGGATAAAGTAGCCAAGTAATTCTACTTGTTTCTTTTAATCTTTAAATCTGTCTACCTAAGTGGCTCACGCTCTATTTTTCTCGGAAAGCACTGATTGAGACCAAAGACCTTCTGCCTTAACACCTGTAGGATATAAGTGAAAGCTGGTATTACCCAGTGTCAGCAGTGAACGTGTCATACCTGCTCTGGGTGAACTTGAAGACAATGAGGTCTGTGATGTGTTCCTCTGGGTTCTGTAGCAGCAGCAGATTGTTCCTTTGGGATTACATGGCACCCACTCAACAGAGGTCATGATCTTGACTGAAGCAATTTTTCCTTATTATAGAACTGCTACTATTTACCGACTGCTGTTCCGTGCCAGGCACTATGCTGTGTGTTCAGCATCTATTCCTTCATCTAATCCTTTCATGAACTCATCAGGGTAATTAAAAATGAGGAAGCTGAGGTTTAGATAGTACAAAACATGTCCCAGGCAGCTTAAGTCTCATTCTAAACCTGTGCTCCCAACCATTCTGCTACACTGCCTCTTACAGGGGAGTGTGGGAGAAATCTCAGACAGGAGCATCAATACTTTGGGGGAACGAAGCTCACACCTCCCCCCTTGCCAAGTCTTTAAGGACATGGTCCTCTGCTTTGCAGCCTTGGTTCCCTGGACTCACAGCATGGGAGAACAACACGGAGTGCCTGGCTAGGGAGTTATTTGGGAGCTTTGAACATGAGCATAGCAGAAATGCCAGGAAGTGGGAGGGGTTCTGGTCTCTCCAGACCAGAAGCTGAAGAGGGTGGAGGAGCCAGAGAGTCATCCTGCTTGGCTATAGATGGCTACGCACCAGAGAGACGTTGCCCACACGACAAGCCTGGTGCTACCCAGGCCCCCGATTGACTCGGATGGAGAAGCATATCATTCTTATGAGTCAACCAGAGAAAGATGCGTTAAGACAGGGACACATTCTTTATCTGCTCTGTGTTTGGGACACCGTGACAATAAAGGTGTTCTTGGAACAAAAAATTTTACTGAAAGTAGCTTGGAAAGTCGTTTCGTCACTGCTAAACGTTTAGCACCTCTGATTACTGAGCAGACAGCTGCCCCTCCTCCCTGCTAGTTTCTGGAAGTTTTTGCGCTTCATGCTGAGGCTAATTGGAGGTTGGGGGCAGTAATCTGAGAAACAATCTTCAGATTGGAAATCGGGCATTTAGGCTGGACGAACCTGCTAAACTTCCAATTAGATGTGTAGTCAGAAGAAAATTTAAAAGTATTGGTTAGAAGCTCTAAGTGTCAAAAGCAACTGCTCAGGCATCAAAAACCCATTCCTGGTTTAAAAAAAAAAAATGGGCATGTGAAAGAGCAACACATTACAGGCCGGAGGAGGAGTCTATTTCAGCAGCACTGGGATGAATGGCAAGAGTTTGAAGTACAGACAGTGTCCCTCCCAGGAGGGAGGATTCTCCTCCCTCACATCAGCCTTTTCAGAAACAAGCAGCGTGTCCTCATCAGAAAGCCACGGCCAGCTCCCCATCCTCAGCTTTTGCGGGATAGTGTGTGTACAGTTACCTAAAGGAGTGGCTTTTGGATCCAAGGAATTGCCTTTTGTTGCAGATCTAAGAAACACAGTCTTCCCTTGATACAACTTCAACCTTTGCTGCACTCTTCTACAGCTCTTTAAACATTTAATTACCAGGAGATTCTTTTTACTTGACTGCAACACAACTACTTGCAAGCGCTGAGAACACAACAGGGAAGTTTAAAGTTCACACCCAGTAGGTAATAGCCACTTTTGACTTGCACCTACTTGTAGGATCGTTGGTAGAAAGTGTGCTAGACCTTCAGGAATGCTCCCTTTAGGAACCTGTAAGCAAGACCCAGAAAGAAACTGTAGCCGTCACTGAGCATGGGGGACTTGGTTTGCTACGAATCCATCAGAGTCCTAGGATTTTAGGGCAAAAAGCTGGTAAGATCAGAAGTCTCTGCCCTCTGCCACTTCCCCACTTCAGAAAACGGAGGCTCACATCCAGTCTTATTCACTCCTGAAGCCTGAGGGTGATGCATCTTCCAAGAACACACTGTGATGTGTGAGAAAGTATGAGGCGAGGGTGGTGACTGCCTCTCCCTCTGTCTTTCCCTCAAGATTGTAACCTCTAGCCTCATTTTATTGTGTTCCAAGTGGGCCAAGAACCTGCTTCTGGTTCTCATCTTCTGGAGAAATTCCAACCCACACCACTGCAAACCTTTCCTTTTTCTCTAAGCATGATCAGGCCACAGATTTACAAATTGAAGGGAGGGAGAGGCAAGTGGGAGGGAAGCAAGGGCAGGTAGAAAAGAGCTAGCCCCATCACCCTGGATATAGCTTATCTGATCTGATCTTGGATGCCGAGCAGCTGGCCTTATATCTGATTTATGGCCCAGCTGGTCAGCAGTGAGGAAATTATAAATTAGAAAGAAAGGATCCTCCCTCTGCAATAATCTTTTCAGGAAACAGAGCTGGGATAACGTAGCTAGGGTTCAAAGTGCTAACATAAGGAATCAAGCTCTGCATCTCTGAGACCCAAGCACAGATTATTTTTGTTTCAAAGCATTGTGGGATGAAACAATGTGGCCTCCCCCATCTACCACCACAGCACTGGGAACTTGCAGGCATAAGCATCTCCTAGAAGAGAGCAGTGCTGGAGAAGCAGAGTGGAGAAGAGTGTATTCCCTCCAGCAGCCACAGTCCCTATGAATCTCCCTAGTCTGGTTTTAACCTCAGGCCTTGCCACTCCAGCCAATCAAGCACTTTGCACAAGGTGGGTGGGTCTGTTACCATAGCAATGGTTTCCAGATGGTGATCGGCAATTGCCGGGACTGCTGTATCTCCATCTCTCTCTCCCTCTGAGGGCAATGGAGATGTGGCAGGCGGCTGAGCTCAGCAGAATAAGCCAAGTGCATGGAAGTGCGAGTGCCAGACCAAAGAGAAGTGCTCCTGACCTGGGAATTCAGACAGCATGAGTGTAACCCCCTGTGATTTCACTCTGCAAATACAAGTCTGTAGGGTTTATTTTTAATTAAAACTTTCACTTTTCTTCCTTATTGCAAAGACATGAAAATAAAAAATATGAAAATTAAGCAAAGAGAGGAAAAAACACTATCATCTGGAGTTTTTATTGGTTTGGTGCATATATTCTTTGTTATGCAACTTTATGTGTTTTTTTTAAAAAAAACAAAAACAGAATACTATTCATGTCGTTTTTGTCTTTCTTTTTTTTTTTAATTTATTTATTATTTTTTGGGGGGGTACACCAAGTTCAATAATCTGTTTTTATACACATATCCCCATATTCCCTCCCTCCCTCAACTCCCCCTCATGTCGTTTTAAAGTGTGCTTCCTCTCAATAATTGTGACTATCTTTCTGAGTCAATAAATGCCCATTTAATATATCATTGTTAATGACTGCACTCTCCTCATCACATGGGTTCACTCCATGTTACACATCCAGGCCCCTACTGTTGAACATGGAAGCTGTGTCTGATTTTTGACTCTTTAAAAAGAAAGCATTGTGGTTAAATCTTATCATATGCTCTTATTTATTTAGAATAAATCCCCCAAATTGGAATTTTGAGTCAAAGATGCATATATATTCTCTTTTGTTTACTCTTTACCTTCTTTATTGCTTTTAATAAACAAAAATATTTTAATAAACAAAAATATTTTAAGTAAATAAAAATAAATTTGGGTCATAAACAAATAAAATTAATTAACAAAATTGGATTCTATAGTTGAAGTCCCAGATCCCTCTAACAATTTCTCCAACATTGTGTAAAGTTAGGCTTCCTTTAATGCATCACATTAAGATGCATATATATTCTTTTTTAAAAATATTATTTATTTAATTTTTTATTGGCTGCGTTGGGTCTTCGTTGCTATGCGAGAGCTTTTCTCTGTAGTTATGGTGAGCGGGATCTACTCTTCGTCTCGGTGCATGAGCTTCCCATTGCGGTGGCTTCTCTTGTTGCAGAGCACGGGCTCCAGGCGTGTGGGCTTCAGTAGTTGCAGAGTGAAGTCTCAGTAGTTGTGGAGCGAAGGCTCAGTAGTTGTGGCTCGCAGGCACTAGAGCACAGGCTCAGTAGCTGTGGCACACGGGCTTAGTTGTGGCTCTCAGGCTCTAGAGCACAGGCTCAGTACTTAGGTGCACGGGCATATGGGATCTTCCAGGACCAGGGCTCCAACCCGTGTCCCCTGCATTGTACAGGCGGATTCTTAACCACTTGGGACTGGGAGGGAAGTCCCAAGATGCATATATATTCTTAAGGCTTTTGGATGCCTATGGGAAACCTGCTATCAATTGACATTCCTCCCAGCAGTGTATGTCTAGTTCTTAAATTCTCACGGACACTGAACGTCATTGGCATTTTCTTCTGGTTTTGACCATGCTCAGTTATAAGCACTTACAATACAAAAAATACTTATTATGATTAATAGGAATTTGCTACTTACTGGCCCAACACTGTACTGGATCTGAGGCTGCAAAGAGGAACACGCACATTCATCCAGGCTCGAAGATTCTCAGGAAAAGGCAATCTGTAAACACAAAGAATCTCAAATTATCCAGAGCAGGAATACAATTCTTAAGAAGTTTGCATATGGGACGGGGGGGGGGGGGGGGGGGCACAGAGTGTGTCCTCAAATATTGTTCCTATAATCCTAGTCTTGAGACCCCGACTTGTGCAATGACACATCCAATTGGAATACTTCTTTACGGAGTTCCTACTAGGTGCGGGGCACTGTGCTAAGTAATTATGTCATCTCACAATATCGTTACAACATCCTTCTGAGAGGGACATTGTTAAGCTCTTTCTGAGGCTGAGGAAACTAAGGCACAGATTTAACTGACTCGCCCAAGGCTACTTACATCTGGTAAGCATCTGGGCCAAAACGATCCATGGAATTCTGCCTGTGATTAGAGCAAGCCAATCTTTAGACTCAGACTTGAAAGAATTTAGTCTTTAGTCTTTATGACTTTGCAAGCTGACGCTAAGCCGTCCTAGCAGAGGAGAGAGAGACTCTGAAGTTCAGTGAAGAAGCAGCCACGATGAATGTGGTTTGAAGAAAAGCAAGCCCTCTAATCCCCCAGTTTCGAAATGCCCTTCTGAGGCAGGTCAGAGCTAAAGCTCAGTAATCCCATTCCGGGAATTCGCTACTGAAGGAAATTAAGTAGCGAATAGTTATTGGCGATTCTTTCCCTCTCTCGCTTCAGACTCTCAGAGCTTCTCAAACTTTAGCGTACTTAGGGATGTCTGAGGGTCTGTTAAATGCAGGTTCCGGGAGTAAACCCAAGATGTTCTGGTTCATAGGGTCTGCAGTGGAGCCCTGGAATCTGTCTTTTTAACTATCAGAAGAGACTGATGTAAGTGGTCCTTAGATCAAGCTTTGAGAACCATAGTGAGTCTTCTGTGTTAAATGACATGATCCTGGACTTCTCCAGTGGTCCAGTGGTTAAGACTCCTATGCTCCCAATGCAGGGAGCACGGGTTTGATTCCTGGTCGGGGAACTAAGATCCTGCATGCCTCATGATGTGGCAAAAAAACAAAACAAAACAAAACAAAAAAACAACCAACCAACCAACCCAAAAAAAAAAAACCCCAAACCAAAAAACAAAACAAACAAACAAAAACACATGATCCTGAGGTAAGTGGGAGTTGCCAGCCCCTCTCCTACCAGGGTCCAAAAGAAAGTCCACGGTAGTCAGAGTTAAACTCTTCATATTGATGGGCATTTGCCTGGCTGATGGCTGGGTCGTCTTACCTGGGGATAACAATGGCTTCCCAAGCATTTCATACAAAGAGATACTTCACATGTCATGTGTGACCTATGTAATACTTCATATGTAATTATTCCACAAAGAACAGCCCCCGTCTCCTTGCCCTGACCTATGTAGAGACAGAATTATTATTCATTCACCGGTAACTGCTCCGTGGCACCCTAGACCATTAGCTCACTCATTCTAGAAACATTTCTTATAAGATGGATTCAGCAGGTGATAATAATAGCCATCATTACACTAGGAACATCCTGAATCACCCCCGTCATCACCATCATCGTCATCACCACCATCACCTAACACTGACAAAGTGGCTCCCTCTGCCCAGACGTTGTACCAGGCACCAGACTTCTATCATCTCTTTTCATCTTTACCATATCAATGGAAGATCCCATTAAATTTTATCCCCATTGTATGGATCAAGGGATGAAGCCACAGAGAGGGAAAATAACATGTCCTAGGTTACACTAGTATGTGATGGAGTCAGAATTCCAGCCTAGGCCATCTGTCTACACCTGAGTGGTTCCCATGATTCGAATTTTACTAGTGGAGAGGGATCTGGGGGCTGGACGTGGAGTGGGGGTTATCTGACTTGCCAAGGACTATGCAGTTTGATCCAGTGGTACCATTGGATCAATTACCAGGGTCTTGCCAGCTCCCCGTCCCAGCCTCTTTCCACAAGACTGCTGCTTCTGGAGGTGTTAGGACAGGCTCTGGAAAACCAAGTTTTCGGTTAATTAACAGCACTGAAGAGAAAGCAAGCTGTGGTCCCCAGGGAACTGTGCACTATCATTTAAGCTCTGGGCACAAGTGACCAGGAGGCTAAACCTCTCAGGATTCTGCAGTGATCCGGGTGTTAGACTCCATCCATGCCTCCCAGGACAGGTGCAGAGGCCCCACTCGGATCTGGGCTCTGTTGGGGGGTTGAATGCCATGCTGGCCACCCAACACTACTTCTGATGCTCTTTGCCAATGTGCTGGTGACATGGCTTGAGGCTGCTAAACTCACCGTGGGCTTCCAGGCCCCCTGGAACATCTCCCATCCATTCAGTGTGCAAAGGCTGGGTGCTGGACTCCAGATTGCCATGGACAAGATAAACTCTGAGCTGGTGGACTTTGGAAACTTCAGCTGGGAGTTTACTTACACCAACTCAACCTGCAGTGCCAAGGAGTCTCTTGCTCTTTTCATCAACCAGGTCCAGAAAGAAGAAATTTCAGCCCTGTTTGGACCAGCATGCCCTGAAGCAGCAGAGGTAGAGTATACAGCCCTTTAAGAAATTCTGAGTTCCCATTGGAAAGGGTGGTCTTAAAGGTGATGGTATAGACTTGAATAATCTCTTGACTTGGTTGGCATTATTATAAATAATAACTGTGTAAGTCTTGGGTACCATTTCTTTGAGGTGTCATTAGACCATGCAATTGGAACAATTAACACCCTCTTTTTAGTTCACTCACTCGCTAATGTTCACTAACAAATTTGTTGATTGTTTGGCCTTGGTGCTGTTGGATATGGACTTATTATTCACTCTAACATTGTCATCCGGGTGGCTTAGAATAATTAAGAAGAAATTGAATGCTTGGCTTTAAATAGAAAAATATCATCTGTTTGTGTAGGCGTCTCTTTGGTGTGTATAATAAATTATTCAGTGATGGTAGAGAAAGAGGGAAAGAATGAAGTATGACAGACTGTCATAAACTCAGGCAAGAAAATGAGAGAAATGAACGATTTGTATTTGTTTAGCTAATGAGATTAGCTTTGTTGATGTCCTTGGGTATCTTGTGCACTAAGAGGTGTAGATGCAAAGCCTGAATAGATAGGAGCAGCACAGTCCTCTTGTTCAAAAATACTGCAGAACTATCATTCGTGGGTGCTATAGAGTTAAGTTTACACTTGAATTTGAATCTTAGTCTCTCCTAGAATTCCCCATTTGACAACTTCCTCATTTGACTAACAAAGCCTACCCATTCTTCAAAGTCAACTCAAATGCCATGGAGTCTTTCTTTATCCTTCCACCCTTATCATTCGCATCCCTAATTCCCAAATTAGAAGTAATTTCTTACTTCTCTAAGTTCTTCTAAATCTATTGTCTATGAATATTGAAGGGCATATTTAACTCTATAGCTATTTTTACACCTCTTAACTCCTGTAATAATTGATCTCAAGCTCTTTTTTTAAGAGGACGGTCTCTAAAGTTCTCTGTGAATAGTAGCTTCCGAGTGGAAAATGAATGAGAAATGAATAAGGAACAAATTAAGAAAGACTATAAAAAAGTAAGCAGTACCTATGAGTGTGGGCTCTGCGATCACATTAGCTGAATTCCAAGCCTGCTATACTACTTGCTAGTTTTGTAACTTACATCTCTGTGCCTCCATGTTCTCATCTCTAAAATGAGATAACGATAATACCTACCTGATAGAAAATGTTGTAAGACATATGTAAGCTCTTAGTAGAGTGCTTGGCACATAATAACTCAGTAAATGCTAGCTATTGTTACTGCTGTCTTCTGAGGTTTTGCACCCTTAAGATGGATCCAAGACATTATCATCAATATTCCAAAAGAGAGGGTTCAGCATGACCCATAGACTCACTGAATCTGAAGTTTATGCAGGTGTTTTACAATGGAGTTGAGTGCAGCAAAACTCAATTACGGAAAGACATCCCTTTGGTTACTTTCAAGGTTATTGGTTTGTTGGCTTCCGAGTGGAACATCCCCATGTTTGACTTTGTTGGACAAACAGCAAAACTGGAGGACAACTTCTTGTATGACACCTATGTGAAACTCCTGCCACCCACGCACAGAATTGGTGATGTGCTCCAGAAAAGCCTCCAGTACCTGGGCTGGAAACACATTGGGATGTTTGGAGGTCACTCTGGGACTTCCTCCTGGGATGGAGCGGATGAGTTGTGGAGGGTTGTAGAGAATGAACTCAAATCCCATTTCACCACCACCACCAGCATGAAATATACCAACAACGATCCAGCCTTCCTTCAAGAGAATCTTAGGAGCCTGTCAATGATTTCCAGGGGTAAGTAGGAAAGAATCTTCTGTTGCTTATGTTTAGAGAGGCAAACAGAAAAAAATTGATTGTTTGAAGAAACTAAGAATTTTTCATTTTTCTGTGAGTGTAAAAAGCAGATGGAAACAAGGGATAAAATTAATGACACATAAAAGCATTACCACCAACAAAACTTTTTTTTGTCTAGAGTGAACTCCCTGATGCTATAGTGTTATGATGTATAGAGTAATTTTTGGAAGCACCTGCTAGGTGGACTTGGTCTTGGACTTGGGTTGTCATTCAGAGAATGGGCTCTGGAGACAGACAGATCTGGGTTTGAAACCCACCTCTGACACTTTCTAGCTGTGTGCTCTTGAGCAAGTAGCTTAACCTCTCTGTGCCTCAGATACCTTAAGTGTAAAACGAAAAAAGTCATCTTACCTACCTTATAGAATGGTGAGGATTAAATAAGGTCATGCCTGTAAAGTGCTGGACATAGTAACTGATCAACATACCAGCATGAATACTGTTGTTATGGTGCCTCTAAGGCTCTACTTTCTAGGAAGAATTAGTAACTGACTCCTTTCTCTTCTTCAAATATACCAAGTTCCTTCTGGCTTTGGGACTTTGGAACTTGCTGATCCCTTGGCCTGGAGTTCCACCCACAATCCTACCTCATCCCATCCAGTGCTCTTTTCTTAGGTATCTTCCTCTCATCCTTAGACTCAGCCCAGAGCCCATCCCATCTCCTCCAAGGGGCCTTTCCTGACAACTTGACGTGGAGCAAATCCCCGTCCGCATGTTAGTATCACAGCATTCTTTTCCCCTTCATTTATTAGAATCTTGAATGATCTCTCTAATCTTTTCACTTGTATGTTGTCTGTCTGACTGTCAGCTTCCTGAGAACAAGGACCTTCTCTTTTGCTCACTGCTGTATCCTATGCTTAGCACACTGCCTGGAGCCTAGCTAGAGCTCAGATAAATAGATTATAATTCATCTCATTTAAAAAATAAACCACTAAAATAGATAATCAACAAGGACCTATTGTATAACACAGGGAACTATACCTAATATTTTTAATAATCTATAAGGGAAAAGAATTTGAAAAAGATTGTATATATAGCTGAATCACTTTGCTGTGCACCTAAAACTAACACAACATTGTAAATCAATTATAACTCAATTAAAAAGAAAAATTATGAAGCAAAAAAAAGTATGCTCCAATTAAAAAATAAATACATAAAAATAAATCACTAGCTCGATGATGGGTGATGCCTTAGAGGGCCAGGACAGGGAGAGCAGGAGGGAGTTGCAGGAGGGAGTCGCGGGAGGGAGGGGATGTGGGGATATATGTATAAATACAGCTGATTCACTTTGGTGTACCTCAAAAGCTGGTACAAGAGTGTAAAGCAATTATTTTCCAATAAAGAGCTTGGAAAAAAAATGAATAAATAAATCACTACTTCATTTTTGTGCCCTCAAAATGCATGCTGATGTGTTTGGATGGAAGAAAAATACCGTGGCCTACTCCTTTTTCCCCTATCCCAGATCAGACAGCCTGAATGCTTCTGGTTCTAGATCCTCTGCCAACCTAACCTATCTGATGATGAGTCACAAGCCAGATCTATTGCTGTGAGTCCATTTAATAAAGTAACTAGGGCACAAAGTGGCCTCAAACTTTTTCAATTTTTACTTTGGGAGAGAGCTGCTGCAAGGACTTTAGTTCCGCCAGGTGAAAGCTGCCAGTTTGTATGCTGCTGGCATGGTTCACAAAGTATAGGCTCAGGGAGTGGTTTAGACTTTCCTAGTTCCTAAAGCACGCTCAAGGAAAGACGAAGTTCCTGCCTCTTTTAGGCTAGACTCTAAAACGTGTGTGTGTGCGCGCGCGCACACATGTGCTATTGGCTGACTCTGTTTTCTCTTATAGTTATCATCTTAATCTGCAGCTCAGAAGATGCAGAAGTGATCCTGCTGGCTTCAGAGAACCTGGGACTCCACACAGGAGAATTCGTCTTCATCATCTTGCAGCAGCTGCAGGTAGGTGCCCGTGACCCCTCAGTGACTCCCGCAGGAAGAGGTAACAAGCACACGGCACTTGCTCTGCACCAGATGCATTCGCTCACTGAATATCCAACCCTAGGAGGCAGCTACTCTTGTGTCCTCAACTTAACATCAGGAGACTGAGACTGAGTTGAAAGAACCTACCCAGAGTTCATTTGCACAGTGACTGGGACGGGGACCCAGACCCTGAACCAGGCTGCCGGCTCCGGAGCCCAGCCTGCTGTAGTCTACATCAGCAAACACCAGCCGAGGAGCAATAATCATTCCTACTGGGTGGCTGAGACCCCCTCCCCCCCCCGCCAAAGGCTCTCAAACTCAGTGGCTCTCACTTCCTTTTCTTCCACGACCACCTGTGTTTGAGCCTGGAGAGACCAACACGCTGGTCAAATGAGGCAATTCGTAGGTGGTTTGGTTCTTTGGGTAACAATAGGGATAGCTGACATGTACCATGTACCTCCCATGAGTACCGAGTTATACATTATAGCTGTATCGGTGCACTAGATTTTCCCAACAGCCCCGTGAGGCAGATAGATAGTCCATGCATTGTTTACATGCATCATTGCATTCGATATTTCCAACAGCCTTGTAAGGCAGATTATTAGCATTCCAACTCACAGATGAAACAATTCAGGCTTAGAGAAATAAGGTAACTTATCCAAGATCTCGGAGTTCCCAAGTGACAGAGCTGGCCTTTTGGACTCAGACTGAGCCCTTGGCCTCAACAGCTCTGCCTTGTGGAGTGTGTACTAAGTACCAGCCCCCACTGTGAGCACTTGATAAACTAACACTCAATTTCAGTTCACACCATCCTATGGGGAGATACTTTTAATTTTCCTCACTTTGCAGATGAGGAAACTGAGGTCCTGAGAGGTGAAATAACTTGCCCAAGGCCACACGACTAGTATGAGGGAGACCTAGCAGTCAAACCAGGTGGGCTGGCCTCAGTGTCTGTACATTTAACCACCACACTACAACAACAGACTTCTGAGAAAAGCCTCTTGTCTTTAACCATGGACACACTGTGTAATTTTCCAGTCGTTTTATCTTTCTAAAATGAGCTTGTTTTATATGACCATAGGAAGTTGAAATGGGGCGAAAAAAAGTACAGGAAGATGCTTAATAATGCTCCACGTTTCTTCCATCTTTTTATCATAAAGTATTTCAGATTGCCAGAAGTGTCCCAGGTTTCGTTGGGCAGCCACTTGGAATTCTAAAGCCAAGTTTTCCAGAACCTCCTCCTGTCTTCCCTTTTCATTGCCGTCCACCCCTTCCTCTCCACTTGTCCTCTCACCTCTGCCTTCAGACAGATGAGAAGCCGGGAGGAGGCGCCCAGTCTCAGGATTGGCAGGGAAGCCCTTCCAACCCCCTCGTCATGTTCTCCCCAAACCTTGATGATCAAATTCCAATTTGCTGGAAATGCAGAAAGAATACAGGACTGAAAAGAGACCACACAACGTCCACGCAAGTGAATTCGTGCTGCTTTAAAAAAGAATAGCATAAATCCATTCCCTAAAAGTGTCCCCAGTATAGGCTGAAGCTGACAAAAATCAAGTTGCAGAATACCGTTATAGCATGATACTATTTATGTAAAATGTAGATATGCTCACACACACTTCTGGACACGTCTAGAATATGTGGATACCTCTCAGAGGGGACAAGAGGGAGCGATAGGGAAACTGGGAAAGCTCTTACTGTCTCCCACATATATACACACAGTGAGTGGGTATTACTTTCATAATAGTGATAATGTAGGTAATAAAGATAATAGGGAACTTAAGCCACAAGCAGAAATTTGAGAATCCACAATGGTAAGTTTTTCAAGTTTTTGCCGCCCACTGTTAAAAGGTAAGGTTTCTGCCTCTTAGCTGCTGGACGCCCCAGGTAAGCTTTTCTTATTGATTGGTTGATTTTTTTCGCTTTCTTCCCACTGCTTCGAAGCTAACTAGAAAACGTAGACTTTGGGTGGCAGGCCTTCCGGAGCCATTGTGTTTCTGAGGATTAGAATAGGAATTCAAATTTGATGTTGACTACTGCTCATGGTATTTCCTACAGAATGGCTGCATTTATGTCATTATTTTTCAGGACAGTTTTTAGAAAGAGGTATTGACGAATCAGAAGGCGACGCACTTCCCTGCGGTCTACGAGTCAGGGATTCTCATAGCCCTCAGCTCCTCCCAAGAAGGCCCCGGATAGGAAGCCTTCCGAGAGCAGGTCCACCGAAGGCTACGGGGGCCGCCCTTCCAAGGCCCTGTCCATAGGGCCGAGCAGGTCTGAAGGGGGTCTTTCTACACAGATCCCTCCCGGCTTCCTTGAGGATGTCTGTGTTTGGCCTTTACGTTTTCCCTCTTTTCCCCCTCTTCTTCCTCCACTCCCCAGACTCCTGACACACACAGCACAGACGCACACACACTTCTTCATCTTCCACAGCCCCAGATAAACAGTGGCCTCTGAGGTCTTGTGAAATCTGCACCCTAGGTGCACAAAGAAGACAGAGGTTACTGGATGAGTGATTGGGTGGCCTTTGGAGTCAAGAGTCCTGGGCTTGCATCCTAGTTCTGCTCTTTACTAGCTATGGGGCTTTGAGGTGAACTGTTTAACCTCCCTACCCCTCAGTCTCTTCACCCAAAAATGGGACTGATAATGACATTTCTCTTCCAGACTGTGGTTTTGACAATGGAAGTAGCAGAACAGATGCCAGTGGGCACTCAGACCATGACAGTTTCCTTTCCCAGCAGGATGCCAGGACCAGGAAGCAGAAATGGAGCAGTCAGAGATGTGGAGCTCGGGCAGGTCAAGGCAAGTAGATGGTCTGAGAAGGCAGCCAGCAGAGACACTGTCAGCCAGCAGTAGTTCCAGTATGTGTGGGATGATGGGGCAAAGTATCTGATTAGCCAGCCATTGGCCAGAGCTGGAGCTTCTTCCAGTGTGGGGTCAGCTGAGCCTGAAGGTGATGAGAAGCTTCTGATGACAAGGGTTCCATTAAGAATGAGGCAGCTGGTTGTGGATTCCAACGCACAAGAAAAGATGATCAGTCAATGAAAATCTGGGGAGTCATCTATTGTGTCAGCACTGTATCAGGTTCTGTGGGGAGAACAGTGCCTAGCACCTCATAGGCACATACATTTTCGTTGGCTAACTGAACTACTGAAGACCTACTATGTGCCAGTTAGTACAATAGATACTCTATCTATTCTGCCTCATTTAACTATCCTTATACTCACCACAACAATGGCCTTACCACCATTTTATAAATGAACAAGCTGAGATTCAGAAAGGTTCTGGAACTTACCCCAAGTCTCACAGTAAGTACAAGGGCCAGTCTGGCTCCAAAATCTACCCTCTTTCAATTAAACCATATTCCCTCCTGCCTATGGCCTAAAAAAACTGTTTCCAACCTGAAGAGTCCTGCAATCCACTTGAGAAAACAAGGTCTAAAGAGGAAAAGAGCAGTTGTGATACCTAAGTTTACCAGCACAGGCCAGGATGCATGGAGGGCCCTCCTTTCTCTGTGGAACGATGGAGAATGTGTGCTATGTTATACTGTTGAGAGGATGGAGAAAGATTGCTTCTAACTGAGTCCGGAGGAGGCCGTGGGCTTTTTAAAAAAATCTTAAAAAAAATTAATGTATTAATTAATTTTTACTGATGGAGAAATCAAAAGCTTCACAAACAAGCAAAAGCTAAGAGAGGTCAGCACCACCAAGGACCTTTTTCTACCCTGCCTTTGTTTCCCTCATCCAAGGTGAACCCCTACTCTGCCTACCTTCACGATACAGTCCTGCTGTATGCTGAGACCGTGAGGGAGATGATCACTGCCGGAAGGGAGTTCCAGGACAGGCGGCAGCTGGTCAGTACTCTGAAAGGCTCCAATCGGACTGTATTGCAGGGTAAGTGGCTTGGCTGTGGTGGGTTTTCCGAACGCAGGCTGTGCGGCTTGGAGTTGTTAGGCGTGTGATTACAGAATTCCTCTTTCTCGTGGAGATTCCCGCCTTCCAGGAGGGGTGGTTGAGGTTAAACCTCCCAGTGGCCACAGTCTACCCTTCCTGCTCTGACCAGAAGGCTGCCCAGACCAAGTGTGTGTGAGGGTATCTTTCACCCCCACAAAGTCTCTACCATAGCTCCTTTCAACTTGAATCCATCAAGAATAAAACTCAAGAGGGTGGGACCCGACTCTTGGGCTCACTCCCTTGATCCTCCCCAAACTGCTTCCTCTCTGATGCAGTGCCTGCCTGAGTCAGGCCTCTAAAGATGGGGCCGATCCTATTTTACTTTCCTTGCAGGCGTGAGGGGAGGCTTAGAAGCAAATCGTTTTAAAATCACCCTGGGAGATGGCCAATGGCTGTCATCTCGCTATACTCCAGCTTTCTAGTTTGTAAGACAGAGATAATACCTGCTGCCGTATCTAATAATAATAACTAGCATCTACTGAGGGCTTACCTTACATTAAGCTGGATGCCAAGAGCTGCTGTGCGCTGTTTCATTTAATGCTCACACCACCCATGAGGTAGTGCTATTACTATCCATAATATATCAGTACTACACAGGTGAGTAACCCCAGGGTAGAAGAGTTACATATGGGCCCAACGTCACAAAGTTATGAGATGGTGGAGCCGGAATTCAAAACAAGACCTGTTGTTTCCCCCCTGCCCAGGGCTCACATACTTCACTGCTGTGTAATACCAAGGAGTGATTAAAATATATGACGTGGTTGGCACACAGGATGTGCTCGTTTAAGGGCAACTGTTTATCTTTTCTTCGGCTTATCATTCCCTTAATAAATTAAGACTTAAACTTCATCTTAAAATTTCAAAAGGACAGCTAAGTCCTGCTTTTTGGGGTATTCCTAGACCCAGTTCACAACAACCCCATCCACACCTTCTCCAAGTGGAAATATTAACCTGCTTCCCTCCCTTCTTTTCTTCTTGACCCTGAAGTATTTGCTTAAAAAAGGGGGAGGAACTAGGGGGAGTCTGTCTCCCGGCTCTCAGTTTAATCCCCTCCGACAGATCAACTTATTTCCTGGTTCAACTCTGGTTATTGCGTTTGCTGCTGCCCTTGCCCTGTGCAGACCTTGGGAGGGAACTGTGCTCAAGCCCCACATTCAGGACCCAGCACGGGGGCACAGCAAGGCAGCGAGGGGTGTGTGAAGACCACAGACTTGGGGCCCAATAGGCCTGTGTGTCCTCCCAGCTCTGGAAACTCCAGGGGGTCTGTGCCTCCAAGCCCTGTATGTTAGGAGTGGATGACGGTGCCTCCTCTGGGGGGTCAACCGGGACTAGACGTGAAATCATGACAACCCACGGTGCTGGGCACAGAGTAGGAGCTTATGAATGTTAATGTCATGTCCTGTCCCCAGTGGTAACAAATCGTCACTAAGTCCTAGATCAGACCTTGGGTCCTAGTTTGGGGTGTGGAATTGCTGTACTTTATTCCTCTGGGATCTCTGATATGCCCTTTGTGTGGGGGGCAGGGCACAACCTAAGCAAGAATAAGAAATGCATCTGGGCCAGGTATGGGCGCTGTGCCTGAGCTCAAGACTGGGAACGAAGGGCCATGCTGAGAGAAGAAGCTTGCAAACTTGTCCCCCAGGGCCTGGCAGCTTGGAGAACGTGGGGGGAAAGGATGGTAGGGCCTGGGTGTCCCCAGCCCCAGCCCACTGCTGCCATCTCATTTGGCCTCCTTTTGTCATATTTGATTATTTGGGAAGCATAAATCTTGGGTTTTACGTGAAATTAGTTGGAAACTGCTTAACTTTTTTTTTTTTTTAATGCCGGATGGGCCTTCCTAGCATAGGTCTAATAGAACATATCTACCTGCCCAAAGTGGCCCTAGAGCCCCACCAAGGTACCGCCTCTGAACTATCTTCTTTTTTCTGCTCTCTTCCTTGACTGCCTCTTAGATGCCCTGAAACAGCAAAAATCTCACAGCTGGCTTTCCGCAGCTGCTGGGGAGGGCATTTTTCTGATACAAGTCAGCCAGCTGGACAAAGCTCCTCTTTGTTCCCCTGACTGTGTGCAATTGGCTCTCTTTCCAGGAATCACCGGCCCTGTGTTTGTGCACTCCCAGGGAGAAAGGCGCATGGATTACTTGGTCTATGCCTTACGGAAATCCCCAAATGGGTCCCTCTGTCTTCCTTTTCTTCAATATGACAGCTATCAGGAAGTCATCAGGTGTGGCAGGGGCTTTCCCAAGTTTAGCTCATGCTACAGGAAGAGGCCTGGGAGGAGACGGTCCTGTGGGGAGGCCAGTTGGGGATCCAGCTCCTGGAATCCACCACAAGTTGGCTGGTGCTCTCTGAACTCATAAAGATCGACTTTGGGCCTTCAAGGTGATCTTGCCCTTGACAGTGGGTGTGGCTCGGCCACTTCAGATTCTATTTATAACACAGCATCCCTCCCTGCACCTCCATGTAGGCCTGGGCCTCCTCTGGTGCTCCAGCTGGGCAGGTCCCACAGCCCCAGTGTCTGAGGGACAGGCCCTGATCCCGGGTGATGATGAAGCACAATGCCCCCTACAGGGTCAGGTTCACAGTCAGCGAAAATGACTCATCCAGACCACCACGGGGACGCCTGGACCTGGATGCTGTCCCGGGGTCCCAGTACCCAGAAATTCCCGAAAAAAATCTTTGTCTTGGGACTTCCCTGGTGGGGCAGTTATTAAGAATCTGCCTGCAGAACACTCTATGACATACATCAAAGCAACATCCTTTGTGACCCACCTCCTAGAATCAGGGAAATAAAATCAAGAATAAACAAATGGGACCTCATGAAACTTAAAAGCTTTTGCACAGCGAAAGAAACCATAAACAAGACTAGAAGGCAACCCTCAGAATGGGAAAAAATAGTTGCCTATGAAGCAACGGACAAAGGATTAACCTCCAAAATATATAAGCAGCTCATGCAGCTTAATACCAAAAAAGCAAATAACCCAATCCACAAATGGGCGGAAGACCTAAATAGAGATTTCTACAAAGAAGACATACAGATGGCCAACAAACACATGAAAAGATGCTCAACATCACTAATCATCAGAGAAATGCAAGTCAAAGCCACAATGAGGTATCACCTCACACCGATCAGAATGGCCATCATCACAAAATCTGGAAACAACAAATGTTGGAGAGGGTGTGGAGAAAAGGGAACTCTCCTGCACTGTTGGTGGGACTGTAAGTTGGTACAGCCACTATGGAAAACAATTTGGAGGTTCCTTAAAAAACTACAAATAGAACTACCATATGATCCAGTAATCCCACTCCTGGGCATATACCCAAAGAAAACCATAATCCCAAAAGAAACATGCACCATAATGTTTATTGCAGCACTCTTTACAATAGCCAGGACATGGAAGCAACTGAAATGCCCATCAACAAATGAATGGATAAAGAAGATGTGGCATATATATACAATGGAATATTACTCAGCTATAAAAAGGGATGAGACGGAGCTATATCTAATGAGGTGGATAGACCTAGAGTCTGTCATACAGAGTGAAGTAAGTCAGAAAGAGAAAGACAAATATTGTATGCTAACTCACATATAAGGAATCTAAAAATGGTACTGATGAACTCAGTGATGAGAATAAGGACGCAGATGCAGAGAATGGGCTGGAGAACTCGAGGTTTGAGGGGGCGGGGGGTGAAGGGAAAGCTGAGACGAAGTGAGAGAGTAGCACAGACATATATATAGTACCAACTGTAAAATAGGTAGCCAGTGGGAAGTTGTTGTATAACAAAGGGAGTCCAACTCGTGGATGGAAGATGCCTTAGAGGACTGGGACGGGGAGGGTGGGGGGGACTCGAGGAAGGGTGGGGGGGGAGTCGAGGGAGAGAGGGAATACGGGGATATGTGTATAAAAACAGATGATTGAACTTGGTGTACCCCCCAAAAAAAATAATAAATAAATTAAAAAAAAAAAAAAGAATCTGCCTGCCAATGCTAGGGACGCGGGTGCGAGCCCTGGTCTGGGAAGATCCCACATGCCCCGGAGCAACTAAGCCCGTGTGCCACAACTACTGAGCCTGAGCTCTAGAGCCAGAGAGCCACAAATACTGAGCCCGTGTGCCACAACTACTGAGCCCACACACCCCAACTACTGAAGCCTGTGCACCTAGAGCCCGTGTTCCACAACAAGAGAAGCCACCACAATGAGAAGCCCATTCACCGAAACGAAGAGTAGCCCCTGCTCGTCACAACTAGAAAAAGCCTGCGTGCGGCAATGAAGACGCAACGCAACCAAACCAAACCAAAGCAAAACAAAACTCTCCTTCCTTTTTCTCAGCTATAAAGAACTCAATTTTCTACTTGCCCCCCACGGCCACCACCCACAATCCAGATTTGATTTGACACTTTTCTCTCCCCTACTCTTACAGAATTTTAATGTCCCCAAATAGGCCGGCCCAAGAAATAAAACAACCATGGCCAGCTAGGTTCTCAGTATAGTAGGTATAGGCATCCTCCACTCAGGGAGGCTGTTTTGGTCTGTGACGTGTCAAGATGCTCTATAACAAGATTTGTGTATATCAAACAAGGGAGAAAACTCCAGCAACACTGGAGAATTGACACATCAGCTTTTAAATCAGAAGCGACATAGTTTGAATGAAAAGATCAAGTCAGCTATTCTACCTAGCAAAAAGATACTGCTCTCTCATGAATTATATCACCTGAAGTCTGAGATGTGAAGAATCTCCATGAGCTGGGAAAACTGGAGGGGTCAGTAGATGTTTGAATTAAGAGACCAGTGCCTGCTTTTTGCAAATGACATGTGTGTTTCAGTTGCCCCTGCGATACCTGAGGTAGAGGCAAGTAGAATAAATCAAGCTGGCATTGACCTTTAATTGTCTTCCTTTTCTTTTTTAAAGACCCACGGGGAATTTCTCCGCTATTACTTGGCCCCATGGCTCCCTTCCTGAAGACAGCCCTGGCTGTGGATTTTCTAATGAGCTCTGTGAAACTGAGCCTGCTTTTCTAGGTCAGTGTGGCTGCTTGGAGAAGGTAGCAGGAAAGGATTCTTTACAACAGGGCTTCTCAGCAATGGCAACGGCATTGATGCTTAGGGTGGGATAATCTTGGTGTGTGAGGGGCTGTCCTGTGCCTTGTAGGAGGCCTAGCAGCATCCCTGGCCTTTACCCCTTAGATGCCAGCAGCACCCTCTAGCTGCAACAACCCCAAATGTCTCCAGACATTGCCAGATAACCCCTGGGGAGGCCACATCACCAGACTCCCCTGTTGAGGACCTCTGCCCTGGGGAAACCTGGCTCCTGAGATGTGAGTCTTAGGAATTCCATTTCGACGGAGGTAGAGTCTGGACAAGGGAATGTTGCCTGGTGGTTAGGAGCCCAGGCCTGGAATGAGGTGGATCATAACTGAGACTAAGTGTAAGGAGAGCACAGAGTAAATACTGAATGAAAGGTGGTGATGGCATGAGAAGTCATCCTTTTTTTCTCTACAAGGGAAGTTTCTATATAAGGAGAAGGTGAGTGCAGTTGCCATGGGAACCAGAGGGGTGTGGGAAGACCACGCACGTGGGGCCCAATAGGATTCTCGGAAAAGACAGGTCTGAGTGGACTCTGTACCCTGACTTGGACCTGTGCCTGGGCAGCGTTTGAGCCATCTGTTTGGCAGGGCCGGGCTGGGGCTCCGATGTGCTCACTTCTGCTCTTAGGTGGGCCTGCGTAATGATATGTCTCTGCCCTCCAGGTGTGACTGCTGTGATTTTCACCATAACCCTCCTGATTACCATCCTGGGAGCTGTCATCATAGGTCTGATTTTAAGAATAAAGAGGGGAAAACTGCGGAGACAAAATAAAGATCTGTGGTGGCAAATCAATTATGATGACATCACCATTCTGCCCCAGAGCAAGGTGAGGCCACGCCTGGCCCAGACATCCACATTCCTGCTCGCTGCTGGTAATTCATGGAAGGGACCTGACTAGGAGCTTGTGAGGGTGGTGGCTGACTTATTTATAAAGTGAGCACTTCATGGTTCTAGACCTACCACTTTCTTGCTGAGAACATCATTTCTGGGCCTCAGTTTCTGAATACTTAAAAATGATCAGATGGTTTCTAAAGTTCCCTTCAGCTCTGTTCCCCTCATGGGTAGAAGAAACCATATATCCTGCTCAAATATTAAAGGCTGTCTCCTGGGGAGCATTTAGTTATTTTCAAAACCACATGCACTCCTTTGAGCTACTGAAAACTAAGACAGTGCAATTCATTCGTTCAACATATACATGTGTTGCCCAGCTACTGCAGGCCAAGCAGGGAGTAAGGCACACCACAGACAGATGCTTTCCAAGGGAGGTGAGTGCTTTGGGAGGTGCCTGCAAGGTGAGGCAGAAACCCCACAGGTAGAGGAACTGAATATTGCAGCATCGTGAAGGCTTCAGAGAAGAGGTGACATTTGGGGAGAGCGGGTTTGCTAGTGGTGACCAAGAGAGAAGTAACACAGGGTATGCTGAGATGGGGGCTTCTCAGGGCTGCAAAGCTTGGCACACACTCAATAAACATGACGTTATTTGATAAGTATATACCATTTACATAATTCCAGAAAACATAGCCATGACTGTCTTTCATGCATATTTTAAACTTGACGTTTCGAAGTGTCTTTTCTTTCTTTCCTTTTTTGTTTTGTTTTTGTTCTTGATATTAAACAATGTAATCTTTGCAAGCATATATTGATTATTCTGGAGCACTTATTGCCTTCCCAGAAAGGTTAGTAAGAAATGTTCTTTAGAATAGAAAGACAGACCTGAGTTTCTATACTTTAATAAGAGCTCCTTGTTTCTGGGGGGAGGTGGAAGGAGGGGGTGAATTTTACTTCCATCTCAAGTGGTTAAAAACCCACAACTGAAATAAATTTTATATCAAAGATTAAGAATTTTAGAATTTCAGGTGGTACTTGTTCACGAATACATGCTACTCATGATATTCAGAGAATAACAAGATATGCAGATCAACTATTGTATCAGAATCTATGTACTTGAACAAATATGTGAATCGAATATCTCAAAGCAAAAGAAAAGTGTTCTAGAATGTTGTTGCTTTTTAGAGAAAGCACTCAAGTTAGACCAAGGTATATAGGTTTGTTCTAAAAATACTTAAGTTAATTATAAAAATAAGGAACGCATAACAGGTCAAAACCAAACATTCCTCTCATGTTATGTATATTTTTTTCCTGTTATATTGGCTTTGTTTTCAAAATTATAGTTTATAGTATTAGTTTCCCTTTATTGGTATTCTTGCATATACTATTCATTGAATAAATGAATTATGACTTTCAAGAAAAAAAGGTATTTTGGCAGGTACCAAGTCAAGGAGGCTTCAACATGCTATGACCAGGAGATTGGGGTTCATTTGGGGTTCATTGAAAAATTTGTTATTTTTCAAGTGTCCCTGGGGATCCTGGGGCTCACTGGTCTGGCCTTGGGTGAATGATAGAATGAGGTAGATATGTGGTGGGGAGGAATTCTGAGCCTTCCTCTTCCTCTTCAACTAAAGCAGCTCTGCTTTGATCTATAGTTTTCTACATCAGGGTTCCAAGTAAGACTCTTCTTGAAAAACAGGGCTCCTCTGTTTAAAATACATTCTCTAGGTGCTGGGGAAGAACTGGGGGTGTTACACAGAGAGGTCACATCCTTAGATGCTCATTGAGGAAAATGACTGTGACATCAGGTCACACATCTATTTAAGTGCTGGAGCCAGAACTTGAATTTGGGCAGGCTGACCCCAGAGTCTTAATCACGACATTGTCCATGTTGGCACAGACACAAGAGTGGTGTGGGTAGCAGTTCAGCACTTGCACTTTGGGTCAGAGAAATTGAGGTTTGAGTCCTGACTCTCATTTATTAACTGCTATTAACCTTGATGCTAATTTTTCTCATCTATAAAAGGCACGGTCTCATCAGTACTTGGTCATCCTACTGAGAGCAGCCAAATCATGTTCTGTTTTGCAGCCATCCCAGAGAGGCACACCTGTGTCGAGAGGGAATCACAGTAATTCGTCTAGTGTGATGATTTCTGGGGACTTCAGCTCCTTTGTCAAGAGCCCACAGAGGGAAGAGCTCTTTTATGCCACAGTTGGGCTTTTCCAGGTATTTCTGAGGGTAGAGTGGCTGCATGCAGATGTTCAAATTCTGGCTGTACTACCTACAGATGTGTGACTTTGAACAAGGTCCCTAACCTCAGTGATCCCATCTGGAAATGGGCTAATCACTCCCCCCCCGCCCCCCCACTGCCACCACAGGGCTGTGCTGCCTATTAAATGAGGTCTCCTGTGTTGAGCAGGGAGCTCGGCTCCTGGACACAGCACGGTGCCACCCAAGGGCTGATTTGGGCAGGGGGGAGCTCAATGATCCCGTCCTTAGGCAGATTTCTTGGCAGTCTTCCTGCCCCAGGTCCTAGCTCCTTTTGAGTGTAGCTTTTTCTGGATCATCCTGGGTTAAGAACATTCTACTTTGTCTCTGGTTCCAGGGAAACCATGTGGCCATCTGCTCTGTTGGTGACCAAGCAGAAGCCTGGGTCAGGAAGCCATCTGTGCTGCAGGAAATCCAGCTGGTGAGGCCCCCACCCCTGGGAGGAGATAGGGGTGGAGGCCTCACCCCAAAGGGCAACAGGGGGAAGCTGCTTCCCTTAACTTGGTCCATGACCCCCACCCCCAATAACTGAGACTTTAGACCTCAGACCCTTATGCCAGACCTGGCACCTGAGTCCTGGGAGCTCTCCTAGCCTGTTCTTTGCCTTTAATTCTTTCTGGCCTTAATTTTGCCTCTTCATTTTTTGTGTCTGTGTCTGTTTCGAATCTGGTCCTTTCAGGGAGTCAGGTTCATGGGGTCTACTTCTTGCCCTGTGGTTTTAGTTAATCCCTAGTACTTGAGGGGACTTTGATCTTTCCTCTGGTTTATTTGCTGGAGGTAGACTGGATTTATTTACCTCCCAGCTCTGCCACTAATAGGTTGTATGATCTTTAACACATTACTTTTCTGAGCATCAGTTTCCTCATCTGTAAAATGTGAGCAGTCATAGTGTTATCTTACAGGATCTTTGTGAATAATAGCCCAAAGTGTGTAAAGCACATAGCATAGTCCCTGGGGCAGAAGACATACTATAATCATAAGCTGTTATTATGATTATTATTTTCAGATGTATGAATTAAGGCATGAAAACATTGTTCCCTTCTTTGGTATTTGCACAGCATCACCCAACATCTGCATTGTCACCCAGTATTGCAAAAAAGGAAGTCTTAAGGTAAGCAAAATAGTAAATCTTACCTCAGGTTTGATTAGTGGCAGCTAACAAAGAAGCTTATCAACGCTTTTGCCCCTTCGTCCAAGAACAGTTCCTCTCTGGTCTAATTTCAAGACCTGAATTATCTTGCTGGGCTGCCTGCAGGGGATCGAATTATCAGCGTGGTTGCCAAGTGTCTGATTTCTTTGTTCTGGGTGGAAATTGTCTGAGCTTGGTTTTATCTCCCAAGATGTCACAGCTACTTTTGAATTGTGTTCCTGGTCCCATCCTCCCCATGGTATGTGACCATCAGCTTTATGTCAGGAACAAGGAAGTATTTGTAAAACTCAAGACTGCGTAACTTTCTCAATATTGAGTCAGGTTATGGTTTCTCCCAGGGAGAGTTCCGGTCACTAGATTTAGAGTTCTCTGCCTAGGTTGTCTCATTTCTGCTCAACATCATTCAAAACATTAGCATGAAATCCGCTGAACCTACGAAGCTCACTGTACTTCCGGTTGAGTCCCTGGTGATGTTTTGAAAAACTGTTTTCCAGGATGTTTTGAGAAACTCTGGCAATGACATGAGTTGGATATTCAAGCTCTCATTTGCATATGACATAGTCAATGTGAGTATGTCACATAAACCTGTGTAAAGAACAAATACTATAGTGTTCTTGAATTGTTCCGTGTCTTGGATTAACTGTCATCGTTCCTGAAAATTCTGGTCCTCCTCAAGTCTCTTCAAACAAAGTAATTCCACTCCTAAAATCCACCTCTTCCATCAGATTTTCGACTCTTTTCACCCTCCCCGAACTCAAGTAAATGTCAAGGGAGTAAAATATTTTACACTAAAATTGAGAGGTATACCTAATCAGGAAAGAACAGAGGATTTGCATTTTAGCGTACAACTTATTACCCCAAAGAAAATCTAATTACTAGACCATAAAGTGAGTTGGCGAGATGACTGATACCCCTTCCTTGTCCCTAATCCCTGGTTCTTTTCCCCAGAAAAGGGGGGTCACTGCCACAACAACCACAAAGCTGTTGAGCTAAGAGGTGGAGTTGGGGTGTATAGGTGAGAAAATAAATAAGCAGGTGACTCTTGACTTTGGGCAAAAAGGGTTGTGATGGATATAAAGAAGAGTAGTGGTAATAGTAGTAATAATAACTAAAATATATTTAGTGCTTACTGTGGCTCAGATACTTTCTAGCACTTTGTGCATATTAATTTACTTTATTCTCACAGCAGAATATAAAGTAGATCTATTATTAACCCTATTTCACAGATGGGAAATGAATCGGGTAGGCCATGTCAGTGTGGACCAGCTTTCTGAGGATGCTCTCCTCACCCTGGGCTAAAATCCAGCTGCTCTTTCTAAGCTCACTGCATCTGCTTTTACCATTAGAGGTGACCAAGCTAATAACCTGGGAATGGGTCCTGGTGGGGAAGTCACTCATTCTGACACATGGCAGCAGGACAAGGCAGGTTGTCATCTGTCAATCAACAGTCCATCCATTAGTCAACATTCCCATCTATCAACTGACAGATTCCTATAGGTAAGACCTGGGCTGGGTGTAGTGAGGGACGCATGGGTGAAATATAAACTCTGCCCTCCTAGGTTTTAGGGCCAGTGACTCACTGACTGTGGCGAGTTACTTCCCCTTTAATGGTAAAAGCAGATGCAGTGAGCTTAGAAATAGTGGCTGGATTTTAGCTCAGGGTGAGGAAAGCATCCTCAGAAAGCTGGTCCATGCTGACATGGCCCACCCACTCATTTCCCATCTGTGAAATAGGGATAATAACAGATCTACCTTATATTCTGCTGTGAGAATAAAGTAAATTAATACACACAAAGTGCTAGAAAGTGTCTGAGCCAAAGTAAGCACTAAATATATTTTAGTTATTATTATTATTATTATTATTATTATTACTACTACTCAGCCTCCACGAAGGTTTAATGGATGAGGCTGGTCTGATTGACATTGAAGGACTTTTATTCCGCAAGAATCTGATAGCTCTTTGTGTCTGAGGAGTTGAGTCTTAATGGCCCAGTTAAACTTTGGCTTGCCAGGCGTTAGTGGGAAGCCAGTGTATTGCTACCAAGCAAGGCAGACAAACAGAAACCTTCCTGTGATTGGCTCCCATGGACAACCCTGGACCACCACTCTTACTATTTCAGTAAAACTTTAATGAGCCTCTGTTAAGGGTTTGTTCTACTCTGGGCACTTTCATGGGAAGACAAGGACTTGTTTCCATCTATGAATGGCTTAAAATTAAGCTAGAGAAAAAAATTAAAAAGTCGAGAAGGGTACATAGGAAATTATTTAAGTGGTGGTAGAATGGTTATAAAATAGGAGGATCTGGTGTGGCATCCTTTCTCCTCTGGGCTCCTCTCTCTTTCCTTTCACCCACTTTCCCTTCCCTTCCCACTAAACCCAGGGAAGTACTCTAGTCTCCAGTGATCTGTCTCCCACCCCAATCAAAACAGTTGGCATCATTTATATAGGATGTAAAGAGAAAGCTAGTAAGTTCTCACCACGGTGTGAATGACCAGTAGATTTAGCCTTTTCAGTGGGGGCATTTGGCTTTTGAGAAGAATTGACAAAGAATTCGCTGAAGACATGCTGGGGTGGGTGTGAACGACACTCTGAAGGGCCAAATCTCCCTGGTGGTCATCAGCTATTCTAGGTCACTGAGTCTAGCCTCCACTCCACACCAGAGGAGCAGAGGACAGCTTGACATCTTGTTTTGGAAAGCTCGCTGTCTCCTGGAATGGAGTGTGCACATTATGGGATCCTGTAAGGAAGTCGCGATGACTAGGTCAAGGCGCATGCAGGCCCTCTGAAGCCAATTACTCTGCCAACATTCCTTGAAAGGGGACTAAGAGTAACAGAAAAGTCACTAGAGCATTTTGAAGCTTTGGCATGGGTGACTTTCACGTAAACCCAGGTGCTGGGCCAAGCTCTGTGGGTCAGATTGCGCTTTCTGGCCATCACATACCAATCACAAGAACAATTCCTCTCCCAATGTCTCTTTGACCAGAAGCTTCTTTATACCAGGTATCTGGGAGATTCTGAGATGCCACGGATTTTTCAAGATAGCAAACGTATATTGATAGAGCACCTAGTTTGGGTCAAACCTGATTGTGGGCACAGAGGAATAAGTCTTATTGTCCTGTCCCCAAGGAGTTCAACCCAGTGGGACCAGCTTGAAAAGCAGCTTTGGAGAGTATAATACTCGTCTTGAGTTAGGGATGGGGCTTGGTTTCTAAGTGAGAGAAGTCTGGGTAGATTAAGAGGATGAAGAACAGTCTGGCATAGAAGTTGTCTTGGGGATTTAAACTCTGGCTCTGCCGTGTACTGCCCAGGTGACCTTAACTACCCTGAACCCTCATGTCCCCCCGTGTACAAAATAAAGATAACAGTAGTAGCTGCCTCATAGGGTGGTTGTGAGGACTAAGGTATGTAAATTGCTTAGCATGGCATCTACTCCATTACAGGTATCTGGTAAATGTTAATTGTTAGTTTAGCAGGAGTGTAATATTACTATTATCCCCGATAACCCAATTACTAGTACTAAATAGCATACACTTTCTTATTTAATTCCCCCAAAAATCCTATGGGATAAGCCTGCACTGTCCAAATATGGTACCAGCAGCCACATGTGACTACTGGACACTGTCAAAGTGGCTAGTCCAAATCGAGATGTGGTGTAAGTGTAAAATCCATGCCAGCTTTTGAAGATTTAGTTAAAAAAAAGGAATGTAAAATATCTCACTATTATTTTCATGTTGATTATACATTGAAATGATAAGGTTTTTAATACATTGGGTTATATAAAACATGATTAAAAGTAATTTCACCTGTTGAAAAAAAAATTTAAAATCACACATGTGCTTACATTATATTTCTATTGGACAGTGCTCTTAATAATCAGCAATTAACTCCGTTGTTAATTTATCCCTAACTCCAATATTGATAGTATTAATATTTATTCCCTTTTCAAAAGGGAAAAAAAAATGGAGGCTTAGTGAGGTGACATAACCAGACTAACTGGTAAGAGGCTGATTGCAATCTGCAGCCAGTCTGTCTCCAAAAGCTGAATTCTTTCCTCCCTGCCAAGTACTAGAGAAGCACAGATGTGGGATCCAGAGGTAGGAGTCCTGAGGGCCAGCACCAGCTTTCCAACAGGAAAATAAACATAGCTTCAGACACGTAGGTAATAGAACTGCCAAGAGTATATGAAACCTGGCACATAAATTGTGAGCCTCTCATGATTCTATTTGTTCTCAGGCAACAGAATACCCAAAGTCAAACATTTCCATCAAGATAGAAACATATAATATAACAAAACAAAGAGATGTGCTAGGATTCCGAGCATCCCTAAACATGTCATTTCTGTCCTGACGGAAGGAGCTCCGCTCATGTACCTGGATGTCAGGGATGGTCCGCAGCGACCAGAATGTAGAACGTCTCACACGGGGGGTGGGCCTGGCACTGGCAGGGGCCGGGACAGTCATGTATGTCAGGGAGAGTCCTGCGGAGTGGAGAGGTCTCCGTGAGGTCAAAGAGAACTCTGGATTGGACACAGGTCTCCCCAGATTTCAAGCCCAGACCTCAGCCTGTTGGAGCCTCGCTGGAAACATTCTAGAGGCAGCCCCGCCCAGGCCCCTCCCCGTGTGGTTAAGCAAGCTGCGTTTCTAAAATGTGATTCAACTTTGTCATCTCAAAAGACAAATACGCCAGACTGATAAAGGAACACAGTCTCTTGACTTTTTTAAGAGGTGAGGTGGGGGCAGTGTACCCACTGTCCTGAATGTTTCCTTATTGCTTTCTGTATTAACCTGTATTTCTAATGCAATATTGGCTCAGGGCTCTTGCTAAAGCCGACAGTGATTCAGCCTGTAGTCACTGCTGGAGGAAGAGGGAAGTCCCAGCACTGGTGCCCAGGAGGCCCAAGGTCACGGTCCCTGGGTGCAATAGACCATTCAGGGACACCCTCATATTCCTCCTTGCTGGACACCGAGGGCCTGTGCCTCCTTGTAGCCATCCTGTGTGACTCAGGCTGGACTTGTGATTCATTTAAACCTGGCAATGGTGCCAGAAGAATAGGTATGCTTTTACCTACCCTCTTCCTCCTCTACCCTCCCCTTACAGTCTCCCCAGGCACCAGAAACAGTAAACCTAGCAGTTTAGAAGTGGCTGGGCTTCAAGGGAGACCCAACCTGGGCTTATCTCCCAGCTCTGTCCCCACTCCCTGGGAGCAGTTTAAAACCCTGAGTTTCTTCATTGTGAGAGATTCCCCATCCCCTGCCCTCATCTCCTTGCTAGATAAGAGTCATCACTGGCCTGAGGACTGACCTCCCTCAGCTGGCCTCCAGATTAAACAGTCTTCTTCTATTCTGGTCACTTTCCTCTGCATGCAGGCTTGGTTGTGAGATAGGTAATCTACAGCTAATATACGTACGTTCTTATGTCTGGGCCCAAGCACTGGTATATGCTTTTTAAGCTCCCCAGGTGATTTTAATGTGTAGCCAAGACTGAGAAAAATCGACAAGGACCGGTCTTCTCAGACTAATAGGCACATGCGTCCCCTGGGGGTCGGGTTAAAACGCAGTCCAATCCAGTAAGTCTGGGCAGCGCCTGAGATTCTGCATTTCTGCCGAGCTCCCAGGTGATGCAGCTGCTGCTGGTCTCCGGGACATCTTTCAAGCAGGAGGGGTCTGAGGCAGACCCATCTCACAGATGGTAAAAATCGAGGCCCAGTTAGGTGATTTGTTGAAGAGACTGAGGGGTAAAGTCTAGTCTTTTTGTTTGTTTGTTTGTTTTGTTTGCTTTATTTATTTATTTTATTTATTTATTATTTTTTATTTATTTATTATTTTTTGGGGGGGGTACACCAAGTTCAATCATCTGTTTTTTTACACATATCCCCGTATTCCCTCCCTCCCTTGACTCCCCACCCACCATCCCTCGAGTTCCCCCCATCCTCCCCCTCCCAGTCCTCTAAGGCATCTTCCATCCTCGAGTTGAACACCCTTTGTTATACAACAACTTCCCACTGGCTATCTGTTTTACGGTTGGTAGTATATATATGTCTGTGCTACTCTCTCGCTTCGTCTCATCTTCCCCTTCACCCCCCTCCCCCTCCCAAACCTCGAGTTCTCCAGTCCATTCTCTGCATCTGCGTCCTTATTCTTGTCACTGAGTTCATCAGTACCATTTTTAGATTCTGTATATGTGAGTTAGCATACAATATTTGTTAACATCTACTCTTGAACACGTCTTCGGACTCTAGAGTTTTTCCTGTCCTCTTTATAAATAATAGTGCTTCCCTCTTGCATGCAAGTAGTTGATGTAACCTCTTAAGAACACAATGAATGACATGAGGAGTTTTCAATGTTCCTCATTTCATTACCTCTCCCTGTGAAGTGCTCGAACGGGACCCTTAAGTGCATGCAATAAATACAATATTCTATCATTATGGAACCATTATATGTAGATAGTAATAGAATATAATCCATAATATGTAGGTAATAAGATAAAATAATATTCTTAGTAGCATAGTGTTGTTTCTATATTGTTGACATCCTTTGTTATAGTCATACAGTTTTTTCACCATAATTTACCATAGTATTTACCTTGTGTCAGGCACCATATCTGGTGGCTCCCATGCATTGGTACCTATAATCTTCACAGCTGCCCTGAGAGGTGGGGGCTGTCATCATCTCTATTTTGACGAGAAGAGGGAGACTTAAAGTGACTTGCCCTCTACTAGGTGGTAGAGCTGGGATCTGAACCCCGGAGTCCGACCACGAGGCTACATTTATTTTAGGCTGGCCATGCCTTCGTGGCTCCCCATTAAGGGCCCAGAAATAGTTTTCTCCTTTTTGGGTGTCCCTGCCCAGGGTTACCCCCTGGCCAGGGGGTTGTGTTAGTGGCTCTTGAACAAATGAAGGTGGAGATGGGCATGTCTCCTGCCATGCGTCTGTCTGTTTCTGTCCATCTGTCTCTCTGTTTCTGTTTCTTCCAGCAGTGTCCACTGGTACCTGCTCTCATTCATTTGCTCATTTTTGCTCTTCAGGGCCTGCTGTGCCTCCACAGGAGCCCTCTGGGGTCTCACGGCAACCTGAAGCCTTCCAACTGCCTGGTGGATGGCCGGATGCAGGTGAAGCTGTCGGGATTTGTGATGTGGGAACCCAAGTACGGCCAGATATACAGAACATATGATGAGAAAACGATGAGCCCCTCGGGTAGCCACTGGCAGATCTTGTGCCCTCTGGCTGTCAGGAGAGGGGGAAGGGGCTCCTTACCCCACCTCTGCTTTCTGATGCTTACTTGCACAGGTACCTATAGGTGGGCCTTCCTCTGGGGCTGATGGTATGTGGTTATTCTGGTCACCAAAGGAGATGAGAAAAAGAGACCGGGGGGCATGAGTCCATGGTGGGATGCCCAGTTCTCACCCTGGCTTAGCTGGGTGACCTGAAGCGAATCACTGCCCTTCTCTTCAGTCTTCTGTGTCCCCTCACGTCTCCATCCTGTGTTCTCAGCGGAAAAGGCGCCTTACAGATGATGAGCTCAGTAGTTCTCCACACTCTCCATGCTCCAGTATCACTTAAAAACCTTTAAAAAGTATACAAAGGGCTGGGTCCCACCCCATGCCAACTGAATCAGAATTTGTGAAGATGAGGTCTGAGCGTCTATATTTTATTTATTTATTTATTTGGCTCTGTCAGGTCTTTGTTGACGCATGCAGAATCTTTTAGTTGTGGCATGAGGAATCTTCAGTTGCAGCATGTGAACTCTTAGTTGTGGCATGTGGGATCTAGTTCCCTGCCAAGGGATTGAACCCAGGCCCCCTTCATTGGGAGCTCAGAGTCTAGCCACTGGACCACCAGGGAAGTCCCTATATTGTTTTTTTTTTCTTTTTTAAGCTTTTTATTGGAATATAATTGCTTTACACTTTTGTACCAGCTTTTGAGTTATACCAAAGTGAATCAGCTGTATTTATACATATATCCCCATATCCTTTCCCTCCCAAGACTATAAAAACTCCTAGAGGAAAACATAGGTAGAACACTCTATGACATACATCAAAGCAAGATCCTTTTTGACCCATCTTCTAGAATAATGGAAATAAAATAAAAAATAAACAAATGGGACCTAATGAAACTTAAAAGCTTTTGCACCGTGAAAGAAACCATAAACAAGACAAGAAGACAACCCTCAGAATGGGAGAAAATACTTGCCAATGAAGCAACGGACAAAGGATTAATCTCCAAAATATACAAGCAGCTCATGCAGCTTAACACCAAAAAAAGCAAATAACCCAATCCACAAATGGGCGGAAGACCTAAATAGACATTTCTCCAAAGAAGACATACAGATGGCCAACAAACACATGAAAAGATGCTCAGCATCACTAATCATTAGAGAAATGCAAGTCAAAGTCACAATGAGGTATCACCTCACACAGGTCAGAATGGCCATCATCAAAACATCTAGAAACAATAAATGTTGAAGAGGGTGTGGAGAAAAGGGAACTCTCCTGCACTGTGGGTGGGAATGTAAGTTGGTACCGCCACTATGGAAAACAGTTTGGAGGTTCCTATATTGTTTTTTAAAAGCCTCTCATGTGATTCTGATGTACATCTCAAAACAAGACCCACCTCCTGAGTCCGACCCTCCTTTACGTGTACAAATTGAGACTCTACGACTCTTCCTACCTGTCCAAGTTACTGAACACACTTGAGTCTCAACTTGCACTGTCCCGGACCCTGGTGAGCCCAGTGCCCTCCACCTTGACCACCTCTCTCTGAAGCAGCACGCTCCCAGCAGCTTTGCTGCATGCCCGTGTGGAGGTTTCTGTAACATGGGGGCAGGATGCTATCTTGCAGAAAAAGACAGAAGGGGGATATTTTGAAAACCTGCTAGTAGCCACTTCTATCTCCCCAACCTCCAATATATTTTCTTTTCATAATTATAGCCTATAAGGATATAAACCTAGAAACCTCACTGAAAAAGAAATATAGGTTTACATAATATCCAGAATAGATACATTGATAGAGACAGAATGCACATTTGTGGTTGGCAGGAGTTGGGAGGTGGGGGAAATGGGGAGAAACTGCTCAGTTGGGTTCAAGGCTTTACTTTGGGGTGTTAGAAATGCTTTGGAACTAGATAGAGGTGGTGGTTGTACCACATTGCCGATGTACTAAATGCCACTGAATTGTTTGCTTTCAAGTGACTAGTTTTATGTTCTATGAATCGTTAAGTTATTTTTTTAATGTAGGCAATACAGAAAGGGAAAAGAAAAAGGAAAGTCACCTGTAACTGCATAGTTGTGAGTTAACTGCTGTTAACATGTTAGTGTGGGGTCGTCCTGATTATTTTCTCCATATTCACACACACGGACCCCCAAGTATGTGAATATGGAGAAAGCTTCGAACCATCAGGGCCCACGTCTCAGGGGCTGGATGCTTTCACTGCTCCTCTGCTTCCCTGAGAAAGAAGAGGTGGCTTTTCCAGTTCCACCCGGCAGCTCTGATGTTTGACATCCTTGACTTTGCAGAGCTCTACTGGATGGCCCCAGAGCTGCTGCAGCTCCCCGAGGCACCCTGGTCAGGCACCCCTAAGGGAGATGTTTAGAGCTTTGCCATCCTGATGAGGGAGCTGATCTACCACCAAGACCATGGACCTTTTGATGATCAAAACCTGACACCAGAGGGTGAAGCTGGGAGAGACTCCTGGTCTGCCTTTGGTCATTCGGGCTAGCTTTTAAATGCTTGTTTTTATTGTTTTGTTAAATGTTTATTAATTTAGAATCTATTCCATTTTTATTTTTTATTTTTAAAATTCATGCTTTTTAAAAACAATTAGAAGACAAATCACAGTTTGGTTACCAAAAGAAAAAAAAATTAAGGAACTCAGAACTACATAATTTATTCAATAACAGCAGCCAGAGCAATTCTGTTAGAAAATGAGTCAGAATACTCCCCTGAATTCAAAATCCTCCCCTGAATTCCCATTTGGGGAGTGAAAACTAAGTCCTTACAATAGCCTGCAAGATCCCTGAGGCCTCTAATGGAGCCTCTGTGACTTATATTCATGTCCTAGGGCTGCCCTAACACATGATCACAAGCCTGCTGGCTTGAAACAACAGAATTTATTCTCTCACAGTTCTAAAGGCTAGAAGTCCAAAATCAAGCTTCGGCAGGTCTGAACTCCCTCTAGAAGCTCTAGGGAAGATCCATTCGTTGCCTCTTCCAAGGTGGCTCCCCCAGCATCCCTGGGCTTGTGGCCATGTAGATCTGGGTAGAACCATCTTCACATTGCTGCCTCCTCTGTGTGGATCTCTTCTGTATGTCTCTTATGAGGACACTTTTCATTGGATTAGGGCCCACCCAGATAATCCAAGATGATCTCCTCAACCTGAGATAATTATATTTGCAAAGACCCTTTTTTTTTTCAAATAGGGTGGCGGTCACAGGTCCTGTGGATTAAGACACAGACATATCTCTCTGGGACCACCATTTCGCCCTCTCATCTTCCTAATTCCATCTCCCATGCCTTGTTCCTTTCAATCACACTGGCTACCTTTATGTGCCTCCAAAGCGCCAGACACACTCCCACCCCAGAAACTTTGCACATGCAGTGCCCTCTGCCTGGGCACCTCTTACCTCATATTTGTATATACAAATTTGCCTCATTCTTTCTTAAGGACTACAAAATTTTTCATTGCAAGGACATGTCATATATTATTGATTGATGGACACTTTGACTGTTATCCATTTTTGGCTGTTCCAAATTGCTGCAATGAGCAGTCTTATATCTTTGTGGGCATGTATGAATGTTTCTTCAGGATAGATTTCTTTTCATGAAACTGAAGAGGTAAATGTATTTTAAACATATTTAAATTTTTTTGATAAATGGTGTCCAATTTTCTACTTACAAAGGATACATTTAGGTTTGGGCTATTTTCTTTTTCTTTTTTTTTTTTTGTGGCCAGATTGTCTCTCACCACATTTCATGAGGGAATTAAGGCCAAAAGCAATGAGAGGTGAAGCAAAATCTGATCAAAATTGATAAGAAAATGTATAGTAGATGTAACCCCCGGGCACTGTTATTTCCCACTTTGGCTGCACATTGGAATTTCCTGGGGAAATTTAAAAACCGCTGAGCCTTGATCTCAGCCTCAGAGCAATGATGTCATTGGTCTGGGGTATGGCCTGGGCATCTGAGTTTTTAAAGTTCCCCAGGTGATTCTAACATGCAGTTCAGGTTGAGAACTTGGAGAGCAGACAGTTATGTGTGTGTGTGTGTGTGTTTCTATGTAAATCCAGCACACCTTTCTCTCTTGATTTTTTTTCTTTTTATTTCTTCTTTATTGCCTTGCCTACCATTTCTAGTCCATCCCCATGGCCCATCCCAAGTCTTCTCTTTAGATCATCATGTGTTCCCCGGAGACTTTTTCAAGTCAGGAGACTTTCTGAGTGTACTAGTTGCTTTGAAAGCAGATTCTCATTCTAATTTGTGGCCAAAAGAAGCAGAGGTGAGACTCATCCTAAAAGGTTAATCTCAAATCCAAGGGCATCTGAATTTGGAAATAAGCATCTAAACAGATCTTCCCTCACTGAACCCAGGCAGGAGCCCACCTACACTTGTTAAGCTCAGCTGCCATGTGATTGTGCCAACTGGGGTGGGGGAGGGATGGGAAGACTCTGGACAATCAGTATATTTCCCCCTCATTGTCATCCTCTGCTCACCAGGTAAATGAGAACTGGTCACAGGGGACCCTGGACACATAGGACCACAGCCAGGAAAAGTACAATGTGCACCTAATTTATGGACAAACACACCCTTCCATTAGCTTCTCATACATCCCTGCAAACAATCCTGGTGCTAGAAACAGTGTCAATTCTCTGTTCACACTAGACCAATGGTTCTCAAACATTTTAGCAGGCAACAGAATCACCTGGAGGGCTTGTTAAAACACGGAACTGCTGGGTCCCATTCTCAGCGTTCGTGACCCCGTCGGTCTGGGGTCAGGCTTGAGAATTTCTATTTCTATCAAGATCCCAGGTGATGCTGAAGATCCACAGTCTGAGAAGCACTGGTCTAGCGTGGTCCCTGGACCAGTAGGAGCAGCAATGGAACCTGTTAGAAATGCAAACTTCAGGCCTTACTGCAGACCTTCTGAATTGGAAACTGGGGGTGAGGGGTGGGCCCAGGATCTGTTCTTTAATTAGCTCCCCATGTGATGCTTTTTTTTTTAATTAATTCAATTATTTATTGGCTGCTTTGGGTCTCTGTTACTGCACACGGGCTTTCTCTAGTTGCGGAGAGTGGGGGCTACTCTTCGTTGTGGTGCGCGGGCTTCTCGTTGCAGTGACTTGACAGGCTCTAGGTGCTCGGGCTTCAGTAGTTGTGGCACACAGGCTGAGTAGTTGTGGCTTGCGGACTGTAGAGTGTGGGCTCAGTAGTTGTGGTGCTCAGGCTTAGTTACTCTGTGGCATGTGGGAATCTTCCTGGACCAGGGCTCGAACCCGTGTCCCCTGCATTGGCAGGCAGATTCTTAACCACTGTGCCACCAGGGAAGTCCTTCTCATGTGATTCTGATGCCCACTAATGTTTAAGACTCGATTTCCCCTCTTCCTATGTTGTCCTCTTAAGAAAGAAGTTACAATGTGAACGTTCCACCTAAGGATGGGGGAGTTTGCTCTACCACCTTCAATGGAGAAATATTCACATAAATTATTTGAAATTTATTTCTACAGGTTGTCTACTCTCTCCCATTTATTTATTCATTCAATTGCCTATCCTTTTAGTTTGTTTGCTTGTTTTTAAGAACTTTTATTGAGATACAGTTAACAGACAATAAACAGCAAATACTTAGAGTGTATAATTTGCTATCCCAATCTCCCAGTTCATTCCCCCCCAACCCTCCCCGCGTTCCCCACTCAATGTCCATGTGTTTGTTCTCTACACCTGTGTCTCTATTTCTGCCTTGCATTTCCTCTTTCATAGTTGTTAGCATTTGCCTTAGGTATTGAGGTGCTCCTATATTGGATGCATATATATTTATAATTGTTATCTCCTCTTCTTGGATGGATCCCTTGATCTTTATGTAATGTCCTTTCTTGTCTCTTGTAACATTTTTTATTTTAAAGTCTATTTTATCTGATATGAGTATTGCTACTCCAGCTTTCTTTTGATTTCCATTTGCATGGAATATCTTTTTCCATCCCCTCACTTTCCATCTGTATGTGTGCCTAGGTCTGAAGTGGGTGTCTTGTAGACATCATATATATGGGTCTTGTTTTTCTATCCATACAGCCAGTCTGTGTCTTTTGGTTGGTGCATTTAGTCCATTTACAGTCAAGGTAATTATCGAGATGTATGTTCCTATTACCATTTTCTTAATTGTTTTGTTGTTGTTTCTGTAGGTCCTTTTCTTCTCTTATGTTTCCCACTTAGAGAAGTTCCTTTAGCATTTGTTGTAGGGCTGGTTTGGTGGTGCTGAATTCTCTTAGCTGTTGCTTGTCTCTAAAGCTTTTGATTTCTCCATCGAATCTGAATGAGATCCTTGCTGGGTAGAGTATTCTTGGTTGTAGGTTCTTCCCTTTCATCACTTTAAATGCATCATGCCACTCCCTTCTGGCTTGCAGAGTTTCTGCTGAGACATCAGCTGTTAACCTTATGGGAGTTCCCTTGTATATTATTTGTTGTTTTTCCCTTGTTATTTTTAATAACATTTCTCTGTCTTTTAATATTTGTCAATTTGACTACTATATGTCTTGGTGTGTTTCTCTGTGAGTTTATCCTGCCTGGGACTCTCTGCACTTCCTGGACTTGGGTAGCTATTTCCTTTCCCATGGTAGGGAAGTTTTCAACTATAATCTCTTCCAATATTTTCTCAGGTCCTTTCTCTCTCTCGTCTCCTTCTGGGACCCCTATAATGCGAATGTTGGTGCATTTAACATTGTCTCAGAGGTCTCTTAGGCTGTCTTCAGTTCTTTTCATTCTTTTTTCCTTATTCTTTTCCACATCAGTGATTATCACCATTCTGTCTTCCAGGTCACTTATTCGCCCTTCTGCCTCAGTTAATCTGCTATCGGTTCCTTCTAGTGTATTGTTCATTTCAGTTATTGTGTTGCATACCTCTGTTTGTTTGCTCTTTAATTCTTCTAGGTCTTTGGTAAACTTTTTGATCTTTGCATCCAGTCTTTTTTCAAAGTCCTGGATCATCTTCACTATCATTATTCTGAATGCTTTTTCTGGAAGGGTGCCTATGTCATCTTCATTTAGTTGTTTTTCTGGGGTTTTATCCTGTCCCTTCTTCTGGTACAAAGTCCTCTGCTTTTTCATTTTCTCTATCTTTCTGTGGCTGTGGTTTTCAGTTCTGCAGGAGGAAATATTCCTGATACTGCTTGATACTGCTGTCTGCCCTCTTGTGCAGGAAGCTATCTAAGAGGCTCATGTGTGCTTCCTGATGGGAGGGACTGATGGTGGGTAGGGCTGGGTGGGCGGAGTTCAGTAAGACTTTAATCCAATTTGGTGAGCGGAGCTCAGTAAAACTTTAATCTGCTTGTCTGCCAATGGGTGGGGCTGTGTTCCCACCTTGTTGGTTGTTTGGCTTGAGGCTACCTAGCACTGGAGCTTACAGGCTTTTTGGTGGGACTAATGGCGGATTCTGGGAGGGCTCAGGCCAATGAGCACTTCCCAGGATGCCTGCTGCCAGTGCCCCTGTCTCCTCGGTGAGCCACAGTCGCCCCCCACCTCCGCAGGCAACCCTCCAACACCAGCAGGTAGGTCTGGTTCAGTCTCCTGTGGGATCACTGCTCCTTCCCCCTGGGTCCTGGTGAGCACATTTTTTTTTGTGTGCCCTCCAAGAGTGGAGTCTCTGTTTCCCCCAGTCCTGTGGAGGTCCTGCAATCAAATCCCACTGGCTTTCAGAGTCTGATTCTCTGGGGATTTCTCCTCCCGTTGCTGGAACCCCAGGTTGGGAAGCCTGACATGGGGCTCAGAACCCTCACTTTAGTGGGTGGACTTCTGCAGTATAACTGTTCTCCAGTTTGTGAGTCACCCACCCAGCATTTATGAGATTTGATTTTAACGCGATTGCGCCCCTCCTACCGTCTCATTGCGGCTTCTCCTTTGTCTCTGGGTGTGGGTGTCTTTTTTGGTGGGCTCCAGTGTCTTTCTGTCGATGGTTGTTCAGCAGTTAGTTGTAATTCCGGTGCTCTTGCAAGAGGGAGTGAGCGCACGTCCTCCTACTCCGCCATCTTAATCCTCATGTGCCTATTATATTTAATCTATAATATTTATATATAATTTATTATATAGTTACTTTATATTTTGAGTTATAATCTAATACTTCTTTATTGATTTTGTTGCTCAAATTGCTTTATCTTTGACCATTTAATTTCAGTTGGCTTCTGTGTACCTTTGACATTCACCCATGGCCAGTGTTTTGTTTTGTGCTTCCTTAGTTTCTGGTAGTATAAGATGCTTGAGCCTCATCTTGTATTTTCCCTGCTCCAGTGCTAGAATCAGCTGCTTCTCTTAAGAAGCCCTGGCTCCTTTATTGGAGAATGAGCACCTGGACAGTAGATGCGCTTATTGCTTCTGGGATGCTGTTACTTCTAGCTCCTGTCAGTGAACAGAGCAAGAGAATATGTGTGTATGTCCTAACCCATATGTATACACACATTCACATCTTTTCCTACCCATCTCTATCTGTTTTTTTTTCTTTCTATTAACTGTATCTGTTTTTTAAACTAAACATGAGTTCATATTGACATCTCCAATGTCATTGTCACATGGTTCATTTATTTTAGTCTGTCCCCATCACTCATCCATAACGTCCCTTTCCAACAGCGAGAATCCTGGCTCCTACCACCTGCCATGCATTTATGTATTTGTTCAATCCCAGTATATGTGTACAGTAGTTTCAGAGTTGTTCATCTGTACCCCCCTGAGAAGCAATTCTACCAACTAAAATCATCGTGATCATGAGTGGTTCCTTTTGACTTTCGTCTTACTGTTTCTGGTCATTTCAAAAGTTACTTACGTTGGCACTTTACCCCCATCGCCTTCAGCGAGTTTCTGTCATACATTTGTGAAACAAACTCTTTGGTCACAGTCTACAGTTTGTCTTGTGGTTGTCCAATCTCCCAACTAATATTTTTTAAAAATTTGCATTCTTTAAGGTTCACTCTTTGTGCTGTAAAGTCCTATGGCATTTGGCAAATACCAAGTGTCATATTCCACCAATGCAATATCGTGCAGAATAATTTCATGACACTAAAAAAAATTCCCCGGTGCTTCCCCTGTTCAACTTTTTCTCCTCCCCAGATTCCTGGCAGCCTCTGATCTATTTTCTGTCTATAATTTTGCCTTTTCGAGAATGTCATATAAACAGAATCATACAGTATGTAACCTTTGCAGATTGGTTTCTTATACTTAGTAATATATTTAAGATTCATTCATTTTGTTACACCCACGGTGTTTTTATACCAAAACACATATACATTGTTCTCAAAATATTATTTCCTCTACAAAACCTGGTGAAGCAGAATGTTTAATAAATGTTGGTAAAAGCCAATGAGGAAGTGAAAGAAAGTAGGTTTACAAAGTTGGACACAGAAACAGGAACACAGTAGTTAACATTGTTAAAATAACTTTTTTGTAATATTTTGTATGGAATGCAGATTGCATAAAGCACACCTTGGGGATTTCTACTGCAAAATGCTTATATACTCCTGAAATCACATGGAGATGTGCTTCATTTCAAGAAAAGTTCTATTAGAAAAAAACCTAACAAAAAACCCCCCAGATTAATTAGGGTGTGCTTATACGTTTTACATTAGAAGTCCTCACTTTCCAGGAGGATTCCTAATATTTCTTGTAAAATATTTAGATTTCTCTGAAATTCTAATCTGTTCAATTTACTTAAAAACTCAATTTACAAATTTAAAAACGTCTGTTTGAAATGAAATGTACTAAATGGCCCAAAGCGCAGACATTTAGCTACCTAAACCCCAGATGGATTTCCGAAATCAGCAGCCGAATCAAGGACCCCAGGGCATCAGTGCCACTTCGACCGTCCCTGTCAGAGGAGAAGGGTGATGAAAAAATGGTGATCATGGTGAAGGCGTGTTGGGATGAATCTCCAGAGAAAAGGCCCACTTTCCCTTCCATCAAGAAAATGACACAGGAAGCCAGTCCCAGAGGGTGAGTTAGATGTGCAGCAGACGTCTTCTCCAAGTTATTTAACAATTAGAATTTTAAAACTATATGACTATGATTGGTTCTGTCTCCCTCCCCCACTCCCTCCCTCGCTCCCTGGCTCTCCCCTCCCCTCCCTCCCCTCCCCTCCTCCCCTTCTCTTCCCTTCCTTCCTTCCTTCCTTCCTTCCTTTCTTCCTTCCCTGTCTGCTTTGCTCATATACTCAGTGCCTACCATATGCAAAGCACTGTGCTACATGCTGGTTGAAATCAAGTGGTAAATTCTTCCTCTATTTCATAAGTGATACAAAAACGGATCAGACATTAGTACTTTCATTGCCCTCCTTTGTCCATTCCAGATACCGCTTATCAATCAAGGCTCTCGTTCCCAAGGAGTTTTGACATGGTTTCAGGCTCTGTTTCAAACCAACATGCCAGGGGTTATGACCAATGCATTGGGATTGGACTGTGGGAAATAATCATTCACCAACCTTAGAGTAGGTTATTGACTTAAATTATTCATGCCTGTCGGGTAATTTTCTCAGTAATAGCTTCACATTAGGATAAATTGTGTCACCTTTTGACCCACTGAATGTAAGAAGCACAGCCATTTAGAAGTAGCTTAAGTAGACAGAAGGTCTGGGCTGGGAGTCAGGGCATCACCTCTTGGTTTGTCCATTTCACTACACATTCTTAACACAACAGCCCTGTGTTCTGCATTTTCCACATCAAAATAGTTTTCAATAGTAGGTCTCAGGTCAGTCAATACTTTTTACTTAGAACATAGGGTCCCCAATGTTAAGGTAATTCTGTTTCCTACGTAAGCCTCAGTCTCCTATTCTAAAAGATAAGGACTTGAAATGATACCTCTGAAGACTATTCTAAACCAAGAGCCTATAGGATCTAGAAATGTCCCTTATGTCTGTCCTCTGAAAAGAAAAGAATGGCCCATCCTGAAATCTACATTTCTGCATGACCATGACAATGGCCTGGAGCCTGCCGGAAAGTGGGGGGTGGGGTGGGGGGCAGTGAAGGCTACCTTTGTTGAGTGCCCGCTGGGTACCAGACACAGCCCCAGTTCTCATTACCTCCCTGAATCTTCGGATAATACAACCCTGCGAGGGATGTATTATCATCCCCATTTCCTGGAAAAAACCAAGGCTCAGAGGATGGAGGCTGCAACTCAAGATCACAGGGCTGGTAAAGGATAAGCTCTGTCCTGCCAGGTGGCCTCATGGCCTTCGTCATTTCACCGCTGTCCATTGGCAACCCTTAAGTAGGAAACCTTAAGGGAGAGACATGTCTTGGAATGTATACTTGGATGTTGTGCTCCACTGTGGCCCTAAAGTTCTTGGAAAAAGACTTAAATCTCTGGGTTCTTTTAAAGCCACGTGAATGTACTAGGCAGTATGGTGAGCAAGCTGGAAGTGTACGCCAATCACCTGGAGGAGGTGGTGGAAGAGAGGACCAACCAGCTAATGGCCGAGAAGAGGAAAGTGGATCAGCTTCTGTCCACAATGCTGCCCAGGTAGTCCAAAGTACCAGGGGCCTTGATGAAAGAATAGAACACCATTGCTATTTAAGGAGGCCCCACATGGAGAGAATATTTCCTTTGTTCTTTTCCTAAGAGAATGTTAGGCTCTTCTAAAATGGGTCAAGCATTTTATGTATGATTTTGTATACCTTATAAAGGGAGATTGAGGCAAATGCCCTCGAATCCACAGGAATTAGAGAATGTAGGTCTGTAAAAGATGGAATATAGTGGATGCACCAACAGAAAGCTACCACTAGATGGCGCTCTAGCTTCATGAGTCCAATTAATTACCACCCACTGCATATTCAGATTATACCTCTGCCCAAATACTTGGCACAATGCAAAATGCACCAGTAACTTCAGATTCAAAACTTGCTTCATTTTTGGCTCTCTTATCACCTGTGCACTCTCTAAACACTTGGCAGAAGCATCTGCTCTTAAAAATTCCTGCCCCCTTATGTGTCTTGAATGAGAAATGGGGTCGGGGCTTTTAAGTGTGTTAATGTGACATCAGTTGATAGAAGAAAAATGTTAATTTATGGGTCGATGAGTGTTTCCATTTGCTTCCACATCTGCAGGCTGAGTCTTTCTCATCAAACTCTATAACCAATAGGGGAAAATGAAATTCCCTCAGGAAGAAAATCTTTTTGAAAAGACATTTATGTGACCTGCTTCTCACCTCTGGATGAATTTATATCCACGAATTCAAATATCTCTTTAGGGAAAATGCAGGCAGAAAAATGGGTGTCAAAAGAATCCCTCGAGATGATGGATTTTTGTTACCCAAAAATCTAACCCACCGAAGCAAAAAGATCTACCAGGGAGACTTTGTAGGGGTCTGTAGCAGGCAAGATGAACGACACTGTCCAAAAACGATCCTATTCTCTGGTTTCAGCTTCATTGGAGCACAGCTCATAGCTGGGAGAGCCGTGGAACCGGAGCATTTTGAGTCCGTGACAGTTTTTTTCTCTGACATTGTTGGATTCACAAAACTCTGTTCTCTCAGCTCCCCGCTGCAAGTTGTGAAGCTCCTTAATGACCTGTACAGTTTGTTTGATCACATCATTAAAACTTATGATGTGTATAAGGTGAGACGCCTGGTTCCTGGGTTGTGGGGACACACATGAGCCTCGTAGGCTGTCTCCTGGGCGTGAGTGAGGACGAATCCAGCCCTAGACATCAGCCAGGAGGAAGGCTCTATTTTGGGCTGGCAGTCTATCTCAATTCAAGGCAGAAACTCAATAGTTGACTCCTGTTTGTTTTCTTGGAAAAGGGCTTGATTCATCACAGTTGTAGGTGCTTGTCAAGAATCATCAGTTGTTCCCTCCGTTTCCTTCCATTATTTTGTTTCACGGTAAACACATTTCTAAAACAGACATTGACCTTCTACTGGCTAATTCCTCCAGTTCCCTCCTGAATATATATATTTTTTCACATTCAGAGAGGCTCACATTTACTCTCCTTTAAAGATCATCCTGGGGTCTGGTGTGAGTCTCACTTCTGTTACTGCAATCCTTGGCGATTCAGGTGAAGATAGACCCCCAAGCTTAGACCATCAGACTCACGGCTAAAGGTCAGACAGCAACCACCCACCTAGTACTACTCTGGGGGTGTATGAACAGGGTCACCTAGAGTGAAAAATGAATTTTGCAGGGGAGGAGAGCAAAACCTGATAATTTGTCTTCACTCATTGTGATGATGAGGCCACTTTATGTGTTTTCTGACTATTCAGATGGGGCCAGGTGATGACTCCAAGGTGCCCATGTTCACACGCACCTGGTGGGCAGCCACAAGTGCACCAGCTCTGACTGTGATCACAGGGCTCTGCCCGTGGTCCTGGGGCCAGGAAGACTTGGGATGGTGTGGTCATGTCCCTCAGTGACACACCCTTATTGGTGCTTCCTCCAAAGTTCCCCAAAGATGTTGCCTCTGTTCAAGAGTGGAAGGAAGGAAGGTACAGAAACTCGCAAAGAGCAGATCACATTCACCTGACAAAATGGAAGCTGCTCTGCTTAGAAGAGCCTACTCTGGGATTTCCTCTTTGTGTGTTCTTCTCAGCTATATATTGCGTGAACTAACGCTAAAATCAGTTTGTATTTCTAAAGGATGTGCCCATGGTGGGGAGAGATAACCTAGAAGCAGTTAGACTCGTGTACTTGTTGGCGTTGGGTAATTTTGGGGTCCAGGAAGGAGACGTGTTCTTATTGCCTGGCTAAGGCCTGAAATTCCACCTTTACCACATCACCTGTGGGTTCTGCTGAAATGCAAATGTATCTGGAAGGGGCTGTGATGTCATGCTTACAAGTGTCATTTATTCTCTATTGTGAATGAAGGATCTGAAAGATGATTTTCTTAGGAGGATTGGGGAAAAAGAGGACAGGTCAGGCAGATACATACATTTATACATATTTTGTATAATGTAAACATACATTGTGTGGAATGAACACATCCAGGTTGAATAAGATGGATTGCACTTGATGGATCCATGAGATCCTTGAAGATTTCCTCCATCAGTACATTGCTACCTAACTGGCTTTGAACTTGGGTTGGGGGAAATATGGTCACCAACACTCTCGGATTTCAGAGGAGAAAGCAGTGACTGGGGAAGAGGGTCAGGGAAGGAAGGCTCTGTGGGAGCCAGGACAAGAGGAGGAATTTGAGGAGATGCTGGGACTTGGATGGAGTGGAGGTCAGGGAGTATGACCCTTCAAAGGATGGGGCCTCGAGGCAGGGTCCGTAATGAGGGGCCTTGTCTCTGGCCCCCCTGCCACCCCCAGCCTCCCTCAAGATGAACACAAGGCCACTTTCTTGCTTTATTTTCAGGTTGAAACCATTGGTGATGCATACATGGTGGCTGGCGGACTTCCCATCCGCAATGGAACCCAACACGTGGACGAGATTGCCACGATGTCCTTGCACTTCCTCAGTGCCACCGTCCACTTCCAGACTGGGCACATGCCTGAGGAAAAGCTTAAGCTCTGGATTGGCCTCCACACAGGTAGACAGCACTAAGGGCAGGTGGCCGTGTGGTCCAGATACGGCAGCAGGTAGTTCTAAATCACATCCTAGGTCTGAGGCTTAATTTAGGAACCTTGAAATTGAATGGTAACATCTTCAAAGGAGAGAAAAGATTGAATTGTCTTTGCATGTGCATTTCTAGTTAGCCAGCTTGCTTGGTAACAACAAGGACACACAAAGACTCCAAGGTGCTGAATCCAAATAAGGAGGAGCCCTCAAACCAGGACAGATGTTTTGGGCTGCTTTCCCTCCAGCCTCTGCATCAAATGCCCTTTGATCTGTCCTGTTTTTTTGTTTTTCCCTAACTCATGGGCCTGTGACTTATGCAGAAGTAACCTGCACTTGGTTTAATGCTATTCTGTCACTATCTTGAAATTCTTAATAATTTTTGCATGGAAGATCCCTTATTGTCATTTGAGACTGGGCCCTGCAAATTATGTAGCCAGACCTGCCCCTACTTATCCTTCACAGCTGAACTAAACTAACACCTGACTCCTAACCAGGATTAATCACTCCCGTGTCTGTGCCCCTGATGCTTTGCTTACATCTCTCGTTCACGAATAACATTGTCGTTAATTTCTGTCTTCATCACCTTGGTTGTTTTAACAAAATACCATAGACCGGGTGGCTTAAACAATAGACAGCTTTGAGGGCTGGGAAGCCTAAGGTCAGGATTCTACCATGGTGGGTTCTGGGAAAGTCCTCTTCCCAGCTTGCAGAGGGCTGCCTTCTGGCTGGGTCCGCGGGTGGAGAAAGAGAGAGAGAGCTCTGGTGTCTCTTCCTCTTCTTATAAGGGCACTAATCTCATCATAAGAGCCTTACTCTTATGACCTCATCTAAACCTAATTACCACTCAAAAGGCCCACCTCCTAATACCGTCATAGTGAGGTTAGAGCTTCAGCATGTGAATTGGTGGCTGGGGGCGGGGGCGGGGGCGGTGGAGGGGCGGGGCGGTGTCACACAAACATTCAACCCATAACAAGTGATTATGTTGCTTTCCACCAAAAGCCTGTGGGTTCTGTAGTTTGCCTCATTGTAAACCCTGAGGTCCATTTCCAAGTTTTGCCCCAAGAGGGTACTTAACGAATATTTATTGAATCGCATTTGTTGACCCCATGTGCATGGTGGAGTCTGACACTTGGGAAACTCAGACTGGCCATGCCCCTCTGTCCTTCCCTTTGCAGGTCCCGTGGTGGCTGGCGTGGTGGGATTCACCATGCCCAGATACTGTCTGTTGGGAGACACGGTGAACATGGCGTCCAGAATGGAAAGTATCAGTTTGCGTGGGTATCCTTTACAGCACGTTGCAAACACAAGATCACGGTCCCTCTGGTCCCCTATCTTTAACCAGAGAGTATTTTTAGAAGCCCCATTTGCATTATTTTGTCTCCTCTTTCCCATCTAAAGGATGAGATCACTATCCACTTCAGACACCACTGGTCACAAGCTTTGTAGACGGGGTTTTGCACTGTGCTCACGATGGAGCCATGTGAACACATGGGACAGCTCCTCCCAAGGCTTTCCATCCTAAACAGTCCTCTACACAGATAATAAGATCATTTAAGTGAGGAGCAGGAGCTGGCAAACTTTTTTCTGAACAGGGCCAGACAGTAACTATTTTAGGCTTTGGGGGTCATAGTGTCTGCTGCAACTATGTAATTGCTGTTGTCCTGTGAAAGCAGCAATTTACAATGTGTAAATGTTGGGTGTGTTTATATTCCACTAAAACTTTGTTTGCAAACACACGTGTGGGCAGGATTTGGCCTGTAGGTAGTAATGTGCCAATCCTGATGTATAGTTTTGGTGATGCCAAAGAAATCTATGGCCAAACTCCAGGGGACATCAAATTCTTTTGCTTTAGAGTAATTTTATTGCATTGATTATTGCTGGACACACCTATGCCCTTTATCCGCTGAGACATTTATCAGCTGGAAAAAAATAATTCCTCAGTGATTAAAGTTTTGAAAAGTTTAACATTCTTTTGAGTTCTCAAATCTTCTACAATATATAAAAACACATGAAAATCTTTTCCGCTCTGATTACGTTGTCGTCTGGATCAACGGAGTCTCAAATCCAGATTTAAACCTCTCTCTTAGCTGGTAAGTAAAGAGTTTAAGGGTAAAATATGAAAGTGGAAATGCTGATGTAGGCTCCAAATCTGACTTTAGTGGCCATTCTGGTTACAAAGGACGTGGTCAGTGGTACAGCCCAGCTCGGGAACCTTCCAGGGAGACCGAGGAGCCCAGCTGACCGCCATCCCTCAGGAGCATCCACTTGCCTATGGAGTCAGCTCTGTCTTCTGTTTCTAAACCAAATATATTAAAGCTTGAGCCACACCCAGCAGCCTCTGAGCCATCCCTGGATGGTTGGGGCTCCCAGCCCACGTCTGGTGTCCCAGACATCAGACAGGTTGTCTGCGATTCGCTTAATGACAGGTGCTAGCAGTCCAAGAATTTGAGGCGTGTGTGTAGTGTTCCCTCCCCACAGCAGCCCTTCCCCACGGACATCCGTGTGAAGTTCACCACCCAGGCCATGACTCGGCTGTCCCTGGTTTCTGCAGCTCTCCGGATTCAGGTCTTCCAGAGCACGGCAGACGCCCTGCTGGCCTTGGGAAGGTATGATTTGCAAAAGAGAGGCGGCATTCCAGCCAAGGTGAGGCCAGACCAACTGCGCCTACCCCCACCCCCCTGCCCTATTTAGGTCCAGTGAAGGAGATACTGAGGAACTTGATGGGATGAGTGATTCACCACGCGGTGGTTTGCGGAGACCACTAAGGTCCACGTAGAGGCTCTCATGACTGCTGGTGGTCTTCCTCCAGAGAGGACTGTACAATCCCCTCGAATGCTCACATGTGGAATCTGTGACCTTGGCTCCCACCTAGACCAACCTCGTGTGTGATGCCTGCTTTCTCTTCGCTACACTGGTCTCCTGGCTTCTGCTTGAACACCCCAAAGACTAGTCTCCCACAGGAAGCAACAACAAATACAAGCCCAGGAATTATAATGCCCACATTCTTCTATTTCCCTTTTCCTGAGTCTAACGTGCCCAGGCAGAGGGGATAGGAGCCCATTGGTTTGAGGGCACTTGGCCTTCATCTCTACATATTTAAATATCTCTTTCCTTTCCCTCTGCCTTCCTTTCCATCCTGGCTTTCAGTCCGTCACTGAAACATACCATGATACCTTCTCATCTTTCTGATAAGCATTCCATTTTGAGGGGAGGTGGTACTCCTCTTGGGATGTTCTCAAGAACATCCTGGAGACATTCACAGTGGGAGTGGTGAGCGGTTACTATGACATTGGGAGTTTGAGAGGGTGTCAGGGTCTAGGGAAAGAAGTAAAAGGGATGGGGTACCTTCAGCTCCCCAGTTTGCTAAGCCTGGCTCTGGCATGATGTATTTCATCAACTGACTTCAGGTAAGAGGAGGATTTTTCTAGAAGTCAACAGTGTAGACCTAGCTTCGAATCTTGTCCCACTAGTTCCTAGCTGTCTCATCTGGGGGCTTGGTTTTATCGTCTGTAAAATAATAGTGCTCTCAAAAGGTGAACCTGTATGTGAGGAGTTTCACCTGGTGCCCCACTCATAGTAAGAACTCAGTAGATATTATTATTATTTTTAAAGGATTTTCTATGCAATAGACTTTAGCCTCGGCTGGCCCTCACCCCCCTAGGCCCTCGCTGACTCTCCACCAGGCTCATCGGCAAAGTCCAAGGACATGTTCACGATTTCATCTATAATGAAGCTTTCCCTCACCAAGGCTCCTGTCTGCCTGCAGTTCTGGCTCCAAACAACATAGTCAGGGAGGCAGCAAGGGCGACCCGAGGTGTCTGCTGAGAGACAGCACTTGACAGGCAGCCTCTCCTCTGCTTCCCACAGGGCAAAGGAGAACAAACCACTTTCTGGTTGAAAGGCAAAGAAAGCTTCAAGCTTCCACTCCCCGAATTTCCTGAGGAAGAAGCTGAAGTCCCAGACATCTTCTGAGGTGAGTATTTTCTTCAAAGGTGTCTGTGGGGTCTCAGGAAAGTCCGGGGGGTGCCTTAACGATCCCATTTAGGGGGTGCAGTTCCGGGGTATGGAGTCAGTCTCCCAGTAGGGGGAGCCATCTAGCTGGCCTCCTCTGCCCACCCTGCAGTCCTGTGGCCTGGAGCAAATGTGGAGTTGGTGGAGCTGGATACAGTGAACTCATTTCCTGGGGAACCAGGGCTGCTGCTCCCAGACCTGCCAGTGAGCCTGCCTCCCCACCAGAGATTTCCAGCCCATCAGCTTGCGAATTTGGAGTGAATCCAATTTCACTCTGGGAAAGGGGAAAGCTGGAGAATGAAGCCTGGGGCCAGGGACCTGTCTTCCGTTGCAAAGTGCCTGATCCCAAACCATCAGTGTTTATTATCCATATCAGCTAATAATCCTGCGAGGACACAGAAGCCCACAGCAGAAGGCGTCTCAGGAGCGTTTTCAGGGGCTAAAGCTCTGAGGTGCGAATCATTGAAATCCAACAGGATCAGGCCCTCCCAGGCAGCAGAACCTCTGCAATCAGTGGCTGGAGGGCCTGGCCCTGAGCTCTCACGTCCCATGAGCTTCCTGTGGCTTCCAAATGGATTTTTTTTTTTAATTATTTTTTTGGGGGTACACCAAGTTCAATCATCTGTTTTTATACACATATCCCCATATTCCCTCCCTTCCTTGACTCCCCCCACCTCGAGTCCCCCCCACCCTCCCCGCCCCAGTCCTCTAAGGCATCTTCCATCCTCAAGTTGGACTCCCTTTGTTATACAGCAACTTCCCACTGACTATCTATTTTACAGTTGGTAGTATATATATGTCTGTGCTACTCTCTCGCTTCGTCTCAGTTTCCCCTTCACCCCCCGCCCCCTCCCATACCTCGAGTTCTCCAGTCCATTCTCTGTATCTGCATCCTTGTTCTTGTCACTGAGTTCATCAGTACCATTTTTAGATTCCGTATATGTGAGTTAGCATACAATATTTGTCCTTCTCTTTCTGACTTACTTCACTCTGTATGACAGATTGTAGTTCTATCCACCTCATTACATATAGTTTCATCTCATCCCTTTTTATAGCTGAGTAATATTCCATTGTGTATATATGCCACATCTTCTGTATCCATTCATTTGTTGATGGGCATTTAGGTTGCTTCCATGTCCTGGCTATTGTAAATAGTGCTGCAATAAACATTATGGTACAAGTGTCTTATGGGATTATGGTTTTCTTTGGGTATATGCCCAGGAGTGGGATGACTGGATCATATGGTAGTTCTATTTGTAGTTTTTTCAGGAACCTCCAAATTGTTTTCCATAGTGGCTGTACCAACTTACAGTCCCACCAACAATGCAGGAGAGTTCCCTTTTCTCCACACCCTCTCCAACATTTGTTGTTTCCAGATTTTGTGATGATGGCCATTCTGATCGGTGTGAGGTGATACCTCATTGTGGCTTTGACTTGCATTTCTCTGATGATGAGTGATGTTGAGCATCTTTTCATGTGTTTGTTGGCCATCTGTATGTCTTCTTTGGAGAAATGTCTATTTAGGTCTTCTGCCCATTTGTGGATTGGGTTATTTGCTTTTTTGGTATTAAGCTGCATGAGCTGCTTGTATAATTTGGAGGTTAATCCTTTGTCCGTTGTTTCATAGGCAATTATTTTTTCCCATTCTGAGGGTTGCCTTTTAGTCTTGTTTATGGTTTCTTTTGCTGTGCAAAAGCTGTTAAGTTTCATGAGGTCCCATTTGTTCATTCTTGATTTTATTTCCATGATTCTAGGAGGTGGGTCACAAAGGATCTTGCTTTGATGGATGTCATAGAGTGTTCTGCCTATGTTTTCCTCTAGGAGTTTTATAGTGTCTGGCCTTACATGTAGGTCTTTAATCCATTTGGAGTTTCTTTTTGTGTATGGTGTTAGGAAGTGTTCTAATTTCATTCTTTGACATGTTGCTGTCCAATTTTCCCAGCACCACTTATTGAAGAGGCTTTTTTCCATTGTATACTCGTGCCTCCTTTGTCAAAGATAAGGTGCCCATAGGTGCTTGGGCTTACTTCTGAGTTCTCTATTCTATTCCATTGATCGTCCTTTCTATTTTTGTGCCAGTACCATACTGTCTTGATCACTATGGCCTTGTAGTATAGTTTGAAGTCAGGAAGCCTGATTCCACCAACTCCATTTTTCCTTCTCAAGATTGCTTTGGCTATTCGGGGTCTTTTGCGTTTCCATACAAATCGTAAGATTTCTTGCTCTAGTTCTGTGAAAAATGCCATTGGTAATTTGATGGGGATTGCATTGAATCTGTAAATTGCTTTGGGTAGTACAGACATTTTCACGATGTTGATTCTTCCAATCCAGGAACATGGTATGTCCCTCCATCTGTTTGTGTCGTCTTTGATTTCTTTCATCAATGTCTTAAAGTTTTCTGCATACAGATCTTTTGCCTCCTTAGGCAGGTTTATTCCTAGGTATTTTTTTCTTTTTGTTGCAATGGTGAATGGGAGAGTTTCCTTAATTTCTCTTTCTGCTCTTCCGTTGTTCGTGTATAGGAATGCAAGAGATTTCTGTGCATTAATTTTGTATCCTGCTACTTTACTAAACTCATCAATTAGTGCTAGCAGTTTTCTGGTAGAGTCTTTAGGGTTTTCTATATATAATATCATGTCATCTGCACAGAGTGACAATTTGACTTCTTCTTTTCCAATGTGGATTCCTTTGATTTCTTTTTCTTCTCTGATTGCTGTGGCTAAAACTTCCAAAACTATGTTGAATAATAGTGGTGAGAGTGGACACCCTTGTCTTGTTCCTGTTCTTAGAGGGAATTCTTCCAGTTTTTCCCCATTTAGAACGATGTTGGCTTTTGGTTTCTCGTATATGGCTTTTATTATCTTGAGGTAATTTCCTTCTATGCCCATTTTCTGGAGAGCTTTTATCATAAATGGATGTTGAACTTTGTCAAAAGCTTTTTCTGCATCTATTGAGATGATCATATGGTTTTTATCCTTCAAGTTGTTGATATGATGTATCACGTTGATTGATTTGCGTATATTGAAGAATCCTTGCATCCCAGGGATAAACCCCACTTGATCATGGTGTATGATTTTTTTAATGTGCTGTTGGAGTCTGTTAGCTAGTATTTTGTTGAGGATTTTTGCATCTATATTCATCAGTGATATTGGTCTGTAGTTTTCTTTTTTTTGTGACATCTTTGCCTGGTTTTGGTATCAGGGTGATGGTAGCCTCATAGAATGAGTTTGGGAGTGTTCCGCCTTCTGCAATATTTTGGAAGAGTTTGAGAAGGATAGGTGTTAGCTCTTCTCGAAATGTTTGATAGAATTCGCCCATGAACCCATCTGGTCCTGGGCTTTTGTGTGTTGGGAGATTTTTAATCACTGCCTCAATTTCCATACTTGTGATTGGTCTGTTCATGGTTTCTATTTCTTCCTGGTTCAGTCTTGGAAGATTGTATTTTTCTAAGAATGTATCCATTTCTTCCAGGTTATCCAATTTATTGGCATATAGTTGCTTGTAGTAGTCTCTCATGATGTTTTGTATTTCTGAGGTGTCCGTTGTTACTTCTCCTTTTTCATTTCTCATTCTGTTGATTTGCATCTTCTCCCTTTTTTTCTTGATGAGTCTGGCTAATGGTTTATCAATTTTGTTAATCTTCTCAAAGAACCAGCTTTTAGTTTTATTTATTTTTCTTATGGTTTCTTTCCTTTCTTTTTCATTTATTTCTGCTCTGATCTTTATGATTTCTTTCCTTCTGCTCACATTGGGGTTTCTTTGTTCTTCTTTCTCTAGTTGTTTTAGGTGTAAGTTTAGGTTGTTTATTCGATCATTTTCTTGTTTCTAAAGGTAGGACTGTATTGCTATAAACTTCCCTCTTAGAACTGCTTTTGCTGCATCCCATAGGTTTTGGGTTGTTGTGTTTTCGTTGTCATTTGTTTCTAGATATTTTTTGATTTCCTCTTTGATTTCTTTAGTGATTCCTTGGTTGTTTAAGAGTGAATTGTTTAGCCTCCATGTGTTTGTATTTTTTGCAGTTTTTTTCCTGTAATTGATATCTAGTCTCATGGCGTTGTGGTCTGAGAAGATGCTTGATAGGATTTCAATTTTCTTGAATTTGCCGAGGTTTGATTTGTGACCCAAGATGTGATCTATCCTGGAAAATGTTCCGTGTGTATTTGAGAAGAAAGTGTAGTCTGTCGTTTTTGGATGGAATGTCCTATAAATATCAATGAAGTCGAGATGGTCTAATGTGTCATTTAAAGCTTGTGTGTCTTTATTTATTTTCTGTTTGGATGATCTGTCCATTGATGTAAGTGGGGTGTTCAAGTCTCCCACTATTATTGTGTTACTGTCGCTGTCCCCTTTTATAGCTGTTAGCATTTGCCTTATGTATTGAGGTGCTCCTATGTTGGGGGCATAGATATTTACCATTGTGATATGTTCTTCTTGAATGGATCCCTTGATCATTATGTAGTGTCCTTCCTTGTCTCTTGTAATAGTCTTTACTTTCAAGTCTAATTTGTCTGATATGAGTATTGCTACTGCAGCTTTTTTTTGACTTCCATTTGCATGGAATATCTTTTTCCATCCCTTTATTTTCAGTCTATATGTATCCCTTGGTCTGAAGTGGGTTTCTTGTAGGCAGCATATAGAAGGGTCTTGTTTTTGTATCCATTCAGCCAGTCTGTGTCTTTTGGTTGGAGCATTTAATCCATTGACATTTAAAGTGATTATTGACATGTGTGTTCCAATTACCATTTTCTGAATTGTTTTGGGTTTGTATTTGTAGGTGTTTTCCTTTTCTTGTGTTTCCTACTTAGAGAAGTTCCTTTAGCACTTGTTGTAAGGCTGGTTTGGTGGTGCTGAATTCTCTTAACTTTTGCTTGTCTGGAAAGCTTTTGATTTCTGCTTCAAATCTGAATGCGATTCTTGCTGGGTAGAGTATTCTTGGCTGTAGGTTTCTCTCTTTCAGGACTTTCTGTATATCCTGCCATTCCCTTCTGGCCTGCAGAGTTTCTGTAGAAAGGTCAGCTGTTATCCTGATGGGTTTTCCCTTATATGTTGTTTGTTGCTTTTCTCTTGCTGCTTTTAATATTTTTTCTTTGTGTTTAATTGTCATTAGTTTGATTACTATGTGTCTTGGTGTATTTCTCCTTGGGTTTATTCTGTATGGGACTCTCTGTGCTTCTTGGACTTGGTTAATTATTTCCTTTCCCATGTTGGGGAAGTTTTCCACTATAACCTCTTCAAATATTTTCTCAGACCCTTTCTTGTTTTCTTCTTCTTCTGAGATGCCTATAATTCGAATGTTGGTACGCTTAATGTTATCACTGAGGTCTCTGAGACTGTCTTCTATTCTTTTTATTCTTTTTTTCTTTTTCCTGCTCTGTGGCGTTTATTTCCCCCATTCTATCTTCCAATTCACTTATTCGTTCTTCTGCCTCAGTCATTCTGCTGGTTATAGCATCTAGAATATTTTTAATTTCAGTTATTTTGTTATCCATTGCTGTTTGTTTTTCTGAGTTCTTATGAACTGTTTCTTGTACTTTCTCTATTTTGTTATCGAGATTTTGTATCATTTTTACTATCATTACTCTAAATTCTTTTTCAGGCATTTTCCCTATTTCCTCCTCATTTATTTGGTCTTGTGAGTTTTTTTTCCTGCTCCTTTGCCTGCATGGTGTTTCTTTGTTTCCTCATGGTTGTCCAAACTTTTGGGGTTGCTTGTCCTGGCGATAGAGGTGTTTATAGAAGACTGTCCAAGCCTCAGACTAATGTCCAAGTATTGGATTAAACGAATATTAAGTCTAGGAAACACATACATGTATAAGACACACAATTCCTGAATCCATTAGGACATAAGGCTCTAGAAAGACCTGACAGAACCCCAGTGTGCTATCAGATATTCAAAGAGAAACCCAACAGAAATTGACAACTGAAACAGAACAAATCAGAGACAAAAGCAAAAGCAAACAAACAAACAAATAACACCTTACACATACAAACATTAATCCAGGGAGATTTTGTAAGCTAGGATCAAATATAGAAAAGAGCCAGAGTACCACCAGAGAGAATGGAGATTCTCAGAATGTAATTAGACAACTGTACTAAGAAGTAAGATAAAGACAAAAGCCTAATATTAAATACCAAGGCAGTGTGTCATCTGGAGAATAGAGCAAGGAGTCTGAGCAGACCGATAGTGTTGCTTATAAGTATGTTAAGATAAAATAAACTTAAAAAGGCTGGAAGAAAGGGGAACAGAAGAGCGTATTGTGGTTGGAAATATGCAAATAAAAAGAAAGGAATAGAAATGTATAAAAGAGAGGGATGAAAGGAAAGTATGATAGATATATTGTCCGTACTACCAAAAACTTAGCTAGATATAGAAGTATATAAAAAGGCAAAAAAAAAAAAAAAAAAGAATAAAAAATATCATTAAAAAATTATGTGATAAAACTTGTAGATGCCTTAGGGCTAAGATCGTATTTAATAAAGAAAAAAAAAAAAGAGAGAGAGAGAGAAAAAGAAAAAAAAAAATCCAGAACTGATCCCAGAGTGGACCAGTTCAATAGGAATTGATACTACTATTTCTGTTTCCTTAGCATCTCAGCTGTAAGTGTCCTTCTCCTTGCCTTGGGTTTTTTTTGCATTATTCTGTGACCAGCAGAGGTTCCTTTATTGTTCGTCTGTAAGCGTAGGTGTGTGGGGAGGGAGAGGGTACAATAGTGGCTCCTTCTCCTGGGAGTGAGCGAGCAGCGGCACACTGCTGTTTCAGTCGGGCTTGGAGGTGCCTGTTGCAGAGGGACGGTGGCTCAGGCGCAAACAGAAAGTCTTAGAGTTGGGCCTCTCTCGGGTTTTCTCCCTTGTTGTTGCTGTTGTGTTTTTTTTTTTTTTTTTCTCTCGGCAGCCTCCCTGCTGCTGGCGTTGCAAGGGGTTTTAATCTAGCCCCGCCCGAGCGCCTGAGGGTGCTTGTTATCCCTGAGCGCCTTAGGTTGCCCAGGGGCATCTCTCCACTGCCTGTTGCAGAGGCAGAAAGAGAGAGAGAGGCTATGTGCGCGGCTCCCCCCCCCCCCACCCGTGAGCCTGCAGCCTCCAGCCACCATCATGGCCGGGCAGCTCTCAGGGGCGGGCACTCCTCTCCGCGGACCTCCTCCCTCCTGTCCTCTCGGTCTGTCACCCTACCGGCAACAATGTTTCTCACCCTGAACCAGCTCTCTGGTTCCCATGCTCCCGCTCCCGGACCCTCCGTTTAGCCGTGGATCGACCTCTCCCCAAATGGATTTTGCTCCATTCTTAATTTATTGCTTAATTTCTTTCTTATCCACTGAGAAAAGGACGCAATCAGGGCTTGAATTTTAAGTAGAATTTTTTATTCATTTATGAAATCTTTAATTTTTTTTATCTCCTGCAGAAACCCATCCATTCTGCCATGAGTATTTCCCCCTTTACAAAGAGAATAGGATTCCATATTGTTTTTTCCAGTGTTTCTTATAATACATGTACTGAACCACTGATGCATTTTCAGTACGTATTTTTTTTTTATCCTGTGCAACTGCTTGCATCCAGGTTATCTTCCACGTGGCTGCTCCTGAAAATGGCAGAGCAACTTGAATGATCTGTGGTGTCTGAGACTTTTCCTATTGAATTTCTAGGACTGAAGAAGTGAACACCAAAGAGCAATGTTTTCTTTTTTTGCTTGACCTCTGGGCTGCCTTTGTGGAGATATTTCTGAGCTCTTTATAGGGAAATAAACTGCCTTTTGCGGTTTATTGGGAGGTTGGGAACATTTAATACCCAATTTGACAAAAACTTTCGTGGAATTCCTGCCTTTCTTTAGGAAAAGGGACCCTACATAGGCACTAAGTGAAGTGCTTTACAAACAGTCCCAGCTCCATCGAGCTCCTAAGTGTTTCCATTGGCAGGACTCTTCTTCTGCCCTGAATTCTAGGACCTTCACAGACTCCATTTTCTATCACACAATTCCCTTTTCATCATGGTGGTCTCTGCTCTTCTCCAAAGCCCTTCAGCATCAAGGATTAAAAGCTTTTGACCCATGCTCAGAAGAAGGAGAGTTAGAGGCATTTATATGAGGGGGACAGGAGAGCTTCCCCTGCTACCCCAGCATGGAGACAATGGGCCAAAATTTACCTCATCATGCCTCACAATTTCTCCCCTTGTTTGGAATCAGGGCTTCTGGATCCTAAACAATTTATTCCATCACGAAAGGGAACAAGGCAACTTCAGCGATGGGGTCTCTTAAAGAGATTGGCCAGTCCCCATCCATCCATCCATCCATCCACTTGTCCATCCATCCATCTATTCACCCATCCATCCATCTATGCATCCATTCTTATGAACATTTCATGAATTCAAAGAGCATTTATTGAGTACTTACTCTGTGCCGGGTACCACACTAGGGGACACAAGAAAATATGAAACTCTGTTTGATCTTTGGCCCTCAGTTTAGTTGCAGAGAGGAAGCATAAATAATAGTAACGCAACATATTAAGGACTAATAGAGGTATGCACAAGAGTGCAGAAATAACTGGGAAATCCAATATGGTTACATTGAAAGAGAATTAGAAAGTGATACACAGATGTAGGGATGGGATAGGAGAGGACAACTGACTATTATTATCTCACCTTTGTATTTGTACGGTGTGTGTGTGTTTGTTCCCTTCCAGCCCTAGCCACGTGCTTACACAGTTATGTTCATATAATACTTTGTCACTTCTGCCTTTTTCATCAAACATTTAACAGAAACATTTGGCATCCAGTCACACACATGCACATAGGACATACACACCTTCACACACACACACATGCACATATATACATACACATGGGCACACATATACGTATATACATGCATATATACACATATACTGAGAATACACACACACACATAAATCTCTCTCTCTCTCTATAGCTATAACTATCAATTGACCAATAGGTAGAGATTTGTGTATATGTGTATACTCAGTATATATGTGTTGCATATATCCATGTCTCTCTACATATTTCCTTTAAATTACTCAAGTTTAGAGAGAGAGAAAGAAGAGAGAGAGAGATGGAAAGACAGAGAGAAAGAAAACATCTTTAGGGTTCATAACCAGGAATTTTGATGAGCAGTTTCCTAATATCTATATCCAGGGTTTTTTTCTGTGTCAACCAAGGATACCTAAGGGAGAAAGTACTCTTTCCTCCTTCTCAAAATGTCTGTTTTATGTTTAGCACTAATGAGAATTTGCAAGAGAGATTGCTTGGAGAGTGGCTTTCTCTTAATTCCTTAGTAGAGAAGTTATGAGACATGAAACATGCAGCCAAGCGTCATGGGGCTGTTAGTTAACTTTAAGTTGAAACACATACCATTGCTGGTGACAGACACGAGGGCCTTAGAGACAGGGATGACCACAAAGGCTTTCCCCCAAACATTAATCATGCAAAATGGCTCTGCCTCCTTGCACAGAAAACCCAATACCGGCATTTTCGAAATGCAAATGTAGGATAAAGTGATTGAAAACCTGTGGAATATATGTGAATCTAAGATGCTCTAGTTGTAGAAACCCCTGGGAGGGTTAAAGAATTGGCTATCAACATGACCTATTAACACGGTAAGCTATAGTCATAGGTTATTTATTTTAAGGCATTTTATTTATTCTATAGCACCACCAAGAGATACAAGATCATTTAACTTTATGATAAAACAAAGTAAAACTAGCACAGCATTATGTTTTACTCTGACAGCCAAAGATTTATGATTATGGCTGTGAAAATGCTACTTAAGAGTTTTTGACTAGAGCCAATAAAATATGTCTTCTGTCCTTTCTGACTACAAAAATTCTGAATTTATTAGGAAGCAGAGATCCCAAACTGGTTGGAGCACCAGCTTTGAGACCAGTTTCAACTACATCGAGTCATTTCAATCTAGCCTACTGCTAGACACGCACTCCGTGTCTCCAGAGATTTGAGAACTAGCTTAATTTCTGAGTTCATTAACACAGTTGTAAAAGAACCATCAAACTACAGATCTCAAAACTTCTCAAATACATTAAATACAGAGATATAAACTGACGTGTCTTCCAACGATAAGCCCACTAATTCAATCCATACAAGAGGAAGAATTTAAAGCTCAGGCTTTTCCTATCACATCCCAGCTTCTAGCCTCAAACTGGGGTCCTCAGTGCATTTTCAGGGATCTGTCACTTCTCTCCCACGACCGCTTCCTTCAGCTTTTATTTGCTTGACTGTGCAAACCATCACTCTCAACATATTCTGGATCACTGGGGTGGCAGTGCTCTCGGTGTGAGGCACCACGTGATTTCTCCAGCTGTATTTGCACGTGTGTGTCCGATTTTTTGTTGGTTCCATCGAATGATCATCGGTTACCGAGACAAAAACAGATACGGGCTTGAATGTCAAAGTACAGGCTAAATGAGGTCAGACCATTCTCTACAAATGGAGATTTTTCAGCAGCGCGAAGAGAAACAGTGAGAGCCTTGGGCATCACTAGTAGGCTGGGGTTGCCAAGCTGCAGAGTACCCGTCACGGCTGCCCCTGTGAGGCATGTGGCAAGCAGCAGTTTCGTTTAGGCAGTACCACTTTACCACGTCAAATTAATGCTGATGTGAGTTTTATCCTTTTTGTAGCTTGAGTCCTATTTGATTTGTAATTTTCCTTTGATCGTAGAAGTATGTATCAGCTATAAAAATAAGGAGTGTAAACCTATATAATGTTTATACATATTTTTAAAACCTCATAATGAAAACAAATTAGGTTTGCGCTCACTGGGGGCTCTTAAGAATCATTTTCCTTTACGTTTACTCAGGTTTGAGCAAAACGAGTGTATTCGACTCTGATTTCCACGTCATCATTTGAGAGATTAGAACGCCTGCCTGCTGGCTCGGCCCTGGTCCTTAGGTAGGAATCGCACAGCCTCAATGACAAAGACCCCTGCGGCAAAGCCGGCTGTTCCTGTGCATTCTGTCCGCAGCACTGACTTTGCACTTATGCCCTATGTGCTCCTCAAAATGCTCAGCTGCGCTTGGTCGGGTGTGCTAGTCTTTTAAAATTAGAATAGCTTTCAAAGGGGTCCACTGCAGTCCCGACTTGCATACGGGAAAGGAGACCCCTCCGCCAGCTGCAGGGGAGGGACGGCAGAATCTAAGAGCCACAGGAAGTCACAAGGGGAAGTGGGGCACCGAAGAAAAACAATCCTGAAATTCACAAAAATCACTGGAGCACATATTTGGCAAAGTGCTATTCTCTGCTTCCCAACAATACGGTCTTCTGTTTGTTCTTTTTGGCAGCACAGGACATGTGAGTTTGTCATTGACAGGGGAGATGGTCTTGGGTGGAGGAGCTGCAGCTGCCTGCTTGGCTCTCCCTTATAACACCGCACAAATCCCCAGCATGACGATGAGGTGGTAGAGAATATCTGTGGACCAGACAGGAAAGGAGAGAGAAACAGTTGGACGAGGAGCAAGGACAACTTGACACAAGAGTCAGCTCAACATAAAAGAGTCAACTCAAGGGCGTTAAGTAGGTTTTCATTAAACTCTGCACATTTTATACATAGTCAGTTTTGTCATCTTCCAGGGTTTCTATAGCTCACTTTCATCAGTACAAAGAACCCAACAGATACGCCTCGGATAATGGACCTCTAACAGATGGGAACCTGAACTTCGATAATACAATGATGGTGAGTTTCACTGTAGGGCTTTAGCCATAGAACTTCCTCTAAAAATGAGAATCTGGGAGTCTTAAACAGCTGGTTTCCGTGATTTCCTGTAATTTGTGAGAGCAAAGCTTACATTTGTGAGTGTAGTAATAAATAGAACTGTCTTACCCATCTTCTCACATGGTTGCCTCCTTCTCGTCATCTGGTGAGATCTTGGGTCTCAGCTGAAATGCTTCTTCGTCTAAGAGGCTTCCCAGGCCGCTATCTAAATCAGCATTCAGCCCCCACCCGCCATAACTCAGGCATATTAGGAAGGGCAGGAGCATTGCCTGCCTTGTTCCCTGCGGTAGTCACCCCACCTAGAAGAGTGCCTGGTACGGAGTCAGTAATTACGGCTGATCTTTACTGGATGTTTGCTGTGTGCTGGGCATTGTTTAGTGCTCTTAGCTGTAATAGTTAATCCACACAACACTTCTGTGTAAGATGGGGGCAATTATTAACCCAGTTTCACAGAGGAAGCTGGGGAATGCCGGGGTGGGGTCGTGGCCCAAAGTCACTCAGTTCATGAGGGGCAGGGTCATAGAAGGGACTCAGAAATATTTGTTGAATGAATAGATTCTGAAAATCACATTCTCCAAATGCAGAAACCCAAAAGAGACCACCTGGTGATGTCTTTGCTGAGACTTGGTGGGGGTGGGGGGCAGTGGGGATCCAGGTCTGCTTTATCCAACTTGCCCCCACCTCCTCCCTGCCTTCAGAGCTCAGGGGCTGGGTTGGAGAGAGACTTCTCGACCTCCAATCTCCCTCCATCTCATTCAGGTGTGCTGTAAATGTACCTTTTAATTCTTAAATGCTTTGCTGGGGCCAAAGGTAAGCTTCTTTTAAAACACAGGGACTTCCCTGGTGGCGCAGTGGTTAAGAACCTGCCTGCCAACGCAGGGGACATGGGTTCGAGCCCTGGTCTGGGAAGATCCCACATGCTGCGGAGCAACTAAGCCCGTGCGCCACCACTACTGAGCCTGTGCACTAGAGCCTGTGAGCCACAACTCCTGAGCCTGAGGGCCACAGCTACTGAAGCCCATGAACCTAGAGCCCGTACTCCACAACAAGAGAAGACACTGCGATGAGAAGCCCGCGCACCGCAACAAAGAGAAGAGTAACCCCTGCTCGCCGCAACTAGAGGAAGCCTGAGCACAGCAACGAAGACCCAACACAACCAATAAAAAAACAAATAAAATATTTTAAAAAATAAAATATAATAAAACACATATCTGCCTGTTAAAAGCATTGCCCGGAGCTGTGTCTTTTCCTTACCTGAGAAGCTATAGAGACCGGAGGATCCCCTGCCTGTAGTGAGTAAAGAGAGAACGCAGAAGGTTTAAGAAAAGGTCACCGAGGGAGCAGTCTCAGAGCTGTGTTCCTAACACACAAGCCTGACCTGATTCTCCCTGATTAAACCAACAGGTGCTCCATTGTCTTTAGGACAAAGTTTCTAGCAGGGTTGACAAAGGTTCATCTCACACCATTTTCTTCTCAGCTCTCTACAGCAGGGGTTGGTAACTTTCTAAAAAGGGTGGGTAATGGTAAGTATTTTCAGCTTCCCAAGCCGCTTGGTGTCTATTGCAACTACTTGACGTTGTTGAAGCAGCTGGAGACAACCCCTAAATGAACCAGCGTGGCTGTGTTCCAACAAGACTTTCTGTATAAACACTGAAATTTCAATTTCATACAATTTTTATGTTATTAAATATTGTTTCTTTTGATTTTTTTCAACCAGCTTGCACACCATACAAAATCAGGCAGTGGCTAGGGTCTGGCTCCTGGCCAGAGTTTGGTGACCGTCCTCTAAAGGCCCCAGCTTTCCCAGAGGCCTTGCCCACCCTTGATGTCACAGCACCCTTGAGGTCAGACTTAAAGATGACCCACAGAGGTCTTCCCCTAAGCCTGAGTAGGTTGAGCCGTTTACCCATCTACTCCCATAGATTCTGCCTCTCCCACCCCCATGAATAGTAATCTCCCTTTCCCTTAGCATTTAGCATCTCTCTCCTTGCTGGACGGTACATTCAAGAGGACAGGGCCCTTGTGGGGCTCCTTTATTTCTGAAACCCCAGCGTCCACCCAGGCCAGGCTCACTCCTTTACTAAGTTCTGTTGACTTGCCCCGGATGCTGCAGTATGTTTTCTATTATAATTATCGCCTATACGCTGTGTCTGGGAAGCTCAGCATTTCCTAGTCCCTGGGGGCATTGGAATTGAGGCCACAGACGGAGCTTTTCTGGGTAGTTAACAAACCTCCTCAACTGGGTGTGAGTGTCCCACCCCCCAGGTGGGGAGACTCGTTGCAGGTAAGGGTTGTGTCTACAGGCACAACTGGTTTGGCAATTCAGTTAAAATGCTCAAACCGGCCGTGCCTGTGGACGCAGCCCAGCGTGAAGGCAACCATTTGGAAAACAGAGACGCTTACTACGGAGGGAGAGCTCCACGACCAGGACTCCCCCTGTCTGGTCCCGGAGGAGGCGTTTCCGTTTGTCACAAGTCTGGAGACCCAGGAGAAGCCAGGGGAGAGGAGGGCAGAGGTGGGATGAGAAACAAACACAGGAGAGAAAAGAGATTTTTTTTTTTCAATCACAAACTTGATGGAGTCAAAATTTCCTAGGGCTCAGATATGAGTTTCCTTATGGCTTTTATAACTTGGAGAGTCATATTTCATCCCTTCTCCAGCTTGAGAAAAGGAAGAAATCTGTCATTAACTCTTCAAGCTAGAACAAATCCACACTGCGTATGGGAGCAATTGACACCATTTCTTTTGATGAGAAGTAAGGCTTTTGCCCAGAGTTACTGTCATCACAGTGATTTGAGACGTGGACACCTGCAAAATGTGTTCTGGTTCATTTTCTTTTTTATAAGTAGTGCCCATCATGATCCTTTCATGAACGGTTAAATGTTTCTCTACTCCCTTCCGTTCTCTGTTTGTGCTCATAAGTGACCACTGTCTGGCCAAATGAATCAACAGAAATAGAGATTATCATACTATTTCTGCTGGTTACTACAGGCAATGAGAGCAGGTACCCTCTTCAGAAAGAGTGTCCTTCCTCACTAAGGTCTCTGGACCAAATAAGTTTAGAGGAGGTGACATTTTGGGATTTAACCCTTTTAGATCTTCAAGGCAGTGGTTCTCAAACTTGAGCACACTTCAGAATTACCTGAAGAGCTTGTTAAAGTACAGATTGCTGGATCCATCCAGAGTGTCTGAATCAGGCGGTCTGGGGTCAGGGATTGGGATGGGGGGGTGGCGCTGAGAATTTGCATCCCTAACATGTTCCCAGGTGATGCTGAGTCTGTGTGGACCACACTTTGGAACCATTGCTCTCAGGACTAGGTTCACCCTAGGCTGCAATGGAAAACTGTCTTCCACCTGAACTCATTACACATGTTGATTGATCCTGCAGCTTCTTGGTGGAGGAGGCGGAGGGGAAACGGACCCCCCTGCATGAGCTATACTAAACATATCTGGGAAGCTGGGCCCTTCCTCTCATGTGGTCACAATAGCTGTGACCTCATGTCGGGAATTCCTGCAACATCTCTGTGGTCCATGTCAAGTCCCAGAGATGGACCCTCAGGCTGGTAAGTCGAGCTAAAAATATCTACCTTCGCCGTCCATCTAGAGCCTATTGCTATCATCTAGATTTTGAGTCCTTTTAACATTTCCAAAGCATTCCCATGTCTGTTACTGCTTTCCTTTTCCCTAACATTTCTCTCTGAAAAGAGAAGGGCTGCTGTTATTCATCACCACTCTATCTTTAAAGATGAGAAAACCAGGCTCAGGGGTAAAGTGACACGGGCCAGACCACGTAGCTCATTGGTGGGGCAGACACACCTGGAAGTCTGCCTGTACCCTCCGTGCCTTTTCCTCCAGAATGTCCTCAGCACATGCCTACGCTGGTCTAGTGACAATGTCCCAGCTAAAAATACAGCTTCTCAAATATCATCCCTTACCCCCACCCCCCTCGGATAACATTCTCGTTCTGGGGCTGGGGGGCTCACCACCGGGCAGGAGAGCTTCTCACTGTCACAGATGAACGTCTCACAGTGTAACCACACCTTGGAAAGTTTGGGGATGTTCTGGAACCGGAAAGCATTGAATTGGAAGGTTGCCCTATGGTCTTTCCCGTTCTCATGCACGAGGACTGTTTCATCCGTGGGGCAGCTGGAGCACACGGGGTGGGGGGAGGGAAGGGGGAGACACAAGGTCACCTCATGAACTCCGACAAGGGCTTCTGAGGCAAAGTCACGCACAGCTTCCCTTGGGCTTTCGCGCAGCATGTTCTCCTTCTGAAGCACTTTGGTAGCACCTCACTTCATCCCCATTTCTTTGGGGTCAGTTTGAGGAGCCATGAGATGGCTGTGATTGTCCCCATTCTACAGATAGAGTACGGCAAGGGTGGAGCAACTCACGAGAAGCCACACATCTGGAAGTCATCACACTTCCGTCCCACATAAATGAAATCCCCCAGACAAAGCCCTCCAGAGGACTGGAACATGTACAGACTCCCAATGTATGTCCAAAATAAAGACGGTGGTGCTGGGGACAGCATTTCCCAAAGTTCTGCCACAGCCACCTAGGTCCAGGTCACACCCAACACATTGCTGTCTGTGTATTGTGAGGTTTTTGCCTCTGGGAATTTGAATTTACATTATACTATATAAGTTCTATACCTATTCTATTATATAATTACCTTTGTAAAATTTAAAATTTTATTTATTTATTTATTTAAATTGATATTTTTAATACAAGCACAGAAAAAAATTGGCTGGAAGGATACCATTTAAATGTTAATACTGGCTATTATGAACTTTTTGTTTTCTTCTTTCACCTTTTTTTTTAAATTATCTATAATGAGAAGATAATATTTGGGAAATTTCAAAGTCCCAAATGTACAACTGCAGTAAAAGAAAAAATAATGACATAGATGGGCATTTGTCAAAACCAATTGTTCTCACCTGGGGGCCATTTTGCCCCTCAGAGGACATTTGGGGTGCAGTTGTCATGACTGGGGGGAAGATGTTCCTGACATCTAGAGGTAGAGACCAGGGATGCTGCAGAATGTCCTATAGGTCACAGGACAGACCCCACAACAAACAATGATCCAGCCCCCAAAGCCAGTGGTGTCGAGATTGGGAAAGGCTGGTTTAAGCACAATACTTTTTCATTTACCAAACACGTACGGCTCCCTTACTTAAGTGCCAGACATTCAACCAGAGTGGGAACAGACACAACGGTTCTTGGGAAGGTACAGCGAGGCCCACAGAGGGTGGGGGCTTGAATGCAGGTGGCAGTGAGCACCAGAACCTGTCTTCTGGGGAACAAAGGTCTATGGGTTCAAAAGCTTAAGACCAGTAAACAGCACTGCAGTGGACCCCAAAGTTCACGCCCCTCCTGGCGTGTCTCTCTGATTCTATTGTCCTTCTAACTCGACACACACACCAGAGAGAGCAGTGCAGCCGCCGCAGGGAACCTTCATGGTGGACTCCCCCGACCACAGTCCATCAGAACCAGACATTAGGGGCCAAATCACAGGGGATGTTAACTCTGAGAGGCAGTGAAAGAAACGAAGCATGAACACTGCACCTTATATCTGGACCAGGGCCAGAAGCTGGGCTCTGCTTGCGGTGGCCTCTGAGCAGCAACGAGAGCCGGGGGCATTTTCCGAGCTGTGAAACAAGACTCTCGTGGGATCATTTGGTCAATGAACCCAAGATCCTTATACGAACTCAAGACTAAGTTCTTAAAATAGCTCCTTGCTGCTGTAGTGTCCAAGGTATGGTGTCAGCTAGTGGAAAACAATGTAAGCAGAGCTTTGCTGGCAGCAGGGAGGAGGCAAGTCATAGGCAGGCCTAGATGCCTTGGCACTGCTGCCTCTTGGCGCTGGCTCTGGCACCTGTCCCTCTGGGACAGGTATCTCAGGACTGTGGAATGCCCACGGGGAGGCTTTCACACCATCATCGCAAGAATCTCCTTCCCCACCTAAGACCAAATCCTGATAATATATCTATTCTAATCTCTCCAGGCATTCTTGAAAACTGGATTTTCCTCCCAAAGGGCTTGGTGTGAACCACAGTCATCTGGGAGGTTATGGAAGCAGCCTTTCTAATTCTCTCCTTTGGCACTGGTCTTTGTGCAATTATCTCCAACCTCAAGGGGGGCCATTTCAATTAGGCAGTATTTGCAACTAGATCAGGGCTTCTTTAATTCGAATATGCATAAATGCAGAGTCCAAGGTTTGCTCAGGGACCTTCTGATGTTGTAGGTTTACAATGTGGCTGCATGTGTAGCAGACACCCGAGGGAATTCCTATGTGCACTAGAATTTGAGGACCTCTTGTTGCGACCATACCAAAGTCACAAACATTCCCTTTTCTGCCATATTTCACATCTGCAAGGTGAGTAAGAGTACCAGAACTATCTGAGAAGGCGATTCCATGGTGTGGCAGAAGGCTTTGCCCTTGTGTGGCCATTATCTGAGAGAGGTTCCCAATGCCTGTTGCTAATATCAAGATCCCTGTAGGTCCATAATTTCAGAATCTCCCTGAAGTCATTTGATTTGTACCATTGTCAACAGAACCTAAGTGAATCATTCAATGACAGATGTGAAATAAGGACCCAAACTAAGCTCCCATCTCTGCAGAAAGATGGGTTGCTTAGAAGTGGCCCTTGCTGGCCTGTCCTACCCTGTCTTATCAGGAGATAACACTGCCCAGATCATCCGTCCCTTTACTAGCTTAGACTTTGGGCACGTTTCTGAATCTGTCTGTGCCTCAGTTTCCTCATCTGTAAAACAGTGGTTGTTATACTACCTACTTTACAGGAAGCTTAACGAAATTGAAATAAATTAGTATTTGTAAAGCACCTACCTAGAGTGATGTCTGGCGTATTGTAAGGGCTGTACAAGTGTTTGTTAAATAAAAATAGATGAAGATCCAAAGTGGCATCACCTTTGTTATCTTATCATCTTTGTCCCTGGCCACAGTGTTTACTTAGCCTGGATGGGTCCCAGTGTAACTGATCTGCTATGGTTTGGGGAATGGCCTCTTCTGTGTTTAATGTTCATTGTATGCACAATGCCTGTATCTCTAGTCTAATTCATCTTCTTCTTTGTTTTCCAAAGTTACAATTCTAAGTGCTTCTAGACAACTGTCATCTCAAGGTCAACATGTCATCCCTGAAATTAAGGAGAATCCAAACTCCCTTATCCAGAACTCCTCTTCCTTAGGGGCCTACGACAAACGATTTCTCATCTTCACAATTCTCAATTCACAATGCAACAGCAGAAAGCATTCTTTGACACATGTTCCTCTGACATTGTGCCCTGTCCTTCCCTCTACCATATTCAATTGGTTGCTAAATTTTTATCACTTCTCCCTCCCTTGGATGACCTTGGATGACCTTCTTTCCATTCACTTAGCTACAACCTCAACTCAGGTCTTAATCACCTTTGGGTTTAGAGCTTCCACAGCCTCTAACCTGGTCTTTCTACCTCCCACATACTGTTTCTAAACCATCCTATGTGTGATTTCCAGAATCACCTTTCTGTACTATAATTCCAACACTTTAGTCCTCTACTCCAAATTTTAAGAACTCCCTATTACCTACAGAATTACTAGCAAATAAAAACAATGCTATTATTAAAATTGATTGAATACCAACTAGGTATTATGTACTAAGCCTTTTACGTGAATCATCTAATTTAGTCCTCATCAGGGTTCTGATGTCAGATTGATTGGATTTGAACCCAACCTGCCTACTTCCCCATAAACACACACATACACTATGTGACTTACTTAATCCCTCCTGTGCCTCAGTTTCCTCATCTAGAAAATGAGGGTGATAGTAGTAATACCTACCTGTTGTAAGGCAAATGAGTTAATACATGATAAAGCTCTCAGAACAGTACCTGGTACCTAGAAAGCACTATGTAAGTGATTCCTGGTATCAGTACTCAGTCTGGAAGCACAGAGGAAGTCACTGATGTGACCTCAACAGGCTTCGCCACTTCCTTCCAAGCTGTCCCAAGCCAGAGCAGCCCTGGATCTACCTGCCCCACTTCTCAGCCCTGTGGTCCAGAGAGCTGTACCTACCCCTTGTTGATCAGCTGCCACTGCAAGGGATACATGAAGTCAGCCGAGGGTGTGGCCCAACAGCTGTTCAAAACCACTTTAAACCTGGAAATGAAACAAAACACATCACTTTGAGCTAGGGAGTTGTATGCCTAGAAACACTGGGTGATTAAAAAGCCTCTGGGCTGCGGTGGTTTTTTTTTTTCCTCTTCCTTGTATTTACAAATACAAACATTAAGAACACATACTTGAGACTTCCCTGGTGGTGCAGTGGTTAAGAATCTGCCTGCCAATGCAAAGGACATGGGTTCAAGCCCTGGGCTGGGAAGACCCCCCATGCCGCAGAGCAGCTGAGCCCATGCACCACAACTACTGAGCCTGTGCTCTAGAGCCTGTGAGCCACAGCTACTGAGCCCATGTGCCAGAACTACTGAAGCCTGTGCGCCTAGAGCCCGTGCTCCACAACAAGAGAAGCCACTACAATGAGAAGCCTGTGCACCACAATGAAGAGTAGCCCCCGCTTGCCACCACTAAAGGAAGCCCTCACACAGCAACGAAGACCCAACGCAGTCAATAAACAAATAAATAAATAGAAAAAAAATTTAAAAAAGCAAAAACCAAAAAACATATACTTACCTAATGCTTAACCCTTTGGCTTCTACTCCTGCAAACAGATCTGAACCAATTTCAAATGTCTCCAGGATAAAAGGCGCTTCTTTCTTAATGGAGAACTTGGCATTCTTTGGAAGGAAATTGACACTGGGCATTATGATTTGTCAGACTGAGCAACTGTGTCTGACAGGAGCAGATGAATCAGGACGGGGTGGGGGTGAGGATCAACCCAGAGGCACAGGCACAGGAGACCACAACGAGACCCTCCGGGAACAGAGCAAAGCTGTACCTCCTAGGATGCTGATGTCAACTTAGAAAGGATGAGGACAGCACGTGTCTGGGTGGCGAGTTACATGAGACATGTACTGTATGTCCCATCTATGCCAATGAGGAACAAGACTTGGTTGATGGGGAAAAAGCAGAATCCCGCAATGCTGAAGCACTGTGCGTTACTGAGTCAACGAAGGGCATGGGACCAAACACACACAACCCTGTTTTGCCCTTGTTCCTCTACTGTTTGCTTGTGCAGATTCCAGCCTGGGTTGGAAAGTTTATATTCAAGTTCCCAGTTCGGTTAACAATGACAGCCATAACTTTCTGATCACCCACTATGTGTCAGGGACTGCTTTCTCTGTGGGGAGAGTCTCTGTGTCAGGATGTCCTGTCTATTGAGACATATCGGTGCACAAGCAAAGATCTCTGTCTCTAATCACCTGACATTCTATCAGGGGAGACAGACAACAGACAATAGGTAAATGGCCAGGGTAGAATATAGTATGTTATATAGAAAAACTATTAAAAATGTAGAGCAGGGTAAGGTGGATTGGGAGTACAAGGAGGGCCAAGTTGCAATTTAAAATACAGTGATTGGGGAGACCTCATCGAGGATGTGATATTGGAACCAAGACTTGAGAGAGGGGAGGAAGGGCCATGCAGGCATAAGGAGAGGATGTTTCAGCCAAGGCAAAGGCTCTGGGGGGAGAGAGTGGCCAGCAGGACAGCAAGGTGGACAGTGTGCTGGAGCATGAGTGAGCAAAGGGGCAGGTTGGGAGAGCAGGGAGCGAGGGAGGGCAGGACATGAAGTTAGGCTGTGGGGGTGGATCCAGGAGACCACGGCTTCCACTCAAGGGCGATAAGGATTCATCACCGTGATCTAAGCACAGAGGCGTAGCCTTTGGTCACTGGCCTGGCCTACGTGGTCTTCACCTACCATCTTCACCAGGCAGTTCTAGGTGAGTTATTAGAAATAACTGCAGTGTTTCCTTTTGACTTACCCAAAGGAGGCTGATTTTTCCATTCTTTTTGAGTCTTGGGTTCATTCAACTTTAGTAATGAAATTTACTCTCTAAGTTTAGCCTCTAGAGACAAAAGCATCATGATGGAAGGACAAGGACCTGGGCTAATCCTAGCTCCCACCACTAACTTGGGACACACTAGAGGCAAGCCAGCCTTTTGAGCCTCAATGTCCACATCTGCAAAATGGGAATAATCTTTGCCTTCGTCTGCCTTGCAGAAATGTTTCTATGGTAGTAATTTTATGTAATAGGAGCATAAAGCTTAGACCAGGATACTAATTAAAAGATTGAGTTTCATGGACTTGGAGATTTATAGAACTGTAATAGCTAAATAATGGCAGCAAGGGCATCTAGTTAAAATGGACTTTAACCTCCTAAGGGTCAAATTCGGGGAATTGCCGCAAGGGCTCAGAATCATCTTCTAGTGCCTCTTACGTTATCTTACTGCTCTCAGGTCCAGCCAGGGCTCCCTGACTGTCACCCAGAATTCAGTTGTTTTCTTCCCTTCTATCAGCCCCCTGACCATTTAAATGGTTGCAATGATTAAACTACAAGATTTTAATCATAAGTGATTTACTAGCTTAACATTCAAGTTGAAGTGGAAGATTTATAGTGACTTCTAATGTTCCTTATTACTTTCTGAGTTTCATCATATTTCAAGGGACTGTTTCCAAATATGGGACCTACCTGGGGACCACAATGCTGTCCCCAGTGTAGCCAGAGGTGCTTCTCCTGGCCCCATCTCCCAGGAACCATCTCCCAGGAACCAAGAATTGGAACATTGGAATAATGCCTCCACTTGCAGAGGAACCTTCCTGATTATGTTACAAAGTGGAAAACAGAATCTGTACCCTAAATTCAATTTCTGAAACAAAACACTTTAAATTGTCAGTTTCTCCACGTCTTACCTGACAGGCAATACTCAGTGTGATTTCCCCCTACTTTCTTTATAATATGAAAATTAGGGACCTATGTCCAGATAACTTCACCTTTTAATACCTGGACAGTTTGTTTTGGTAACTTCTGGGCTCCACTTTTTAATAGGAGTATTAACCTAGGGAATCATACTCAGAGAGGAGTCACTAGGATGATGAATGGACCACCAAGAGTGGGACAATATTTAGTTTGGGAAAGACAAGCTTAAGCTAGTTGAATGACCATCAGCCACATCATTACATGGTATCACTTCAGAGGACAGAACCAGGACCAATGGGCCAGAATTTGGGATGTCAGATTCCATGATGTGAGATTTCACGATGTGAGATTTCACGTGCTGACCTAACATGAGAAGGTTCAACTTGCCATTGTCCTTGGAAAAGGTGGGGGGCCCATCCCTCAGCAGTCTTGCAGAAGGGTTTTTGGCACTGGATGGAAGGTCAAGATTAATCACCTCTGAGGTTTGTTCTGATTCTGGAAGTCTATGATTTTGGCGTCTATTTCTTACCTTTGTTCCATCTCAAGCTTTGTCACTTGCTTCTGTCTAAGAGGAATAGTCGTTACCATTTTGACTGAATAAAAGTCAACCTAATCCCACTCTGACACTGATGTTCAACCCTATAAAGGTAACAGTGCTGGTGCAGGAAGTTCTCAGTTTCCAGTTTAAATGAGGCCAAAGTGTACAATTATGATGACTACTTTCTCAGGCACTTACTTTGTGCCGGGCACTATGCAAAGTGTTTTATAAGGATTATGTCACTTAACCCTTATAACAAACCTCTCAGGTAAGTGCTATTATTATCCCCATTTAACAAATGCATAGCTGGAGACCCAGAGAGGTTAACTAACTTGCCCAAGGTCACACAGCTAGTACATGGTGGGACTGGGCTTCCAACCAGTGGTCTGATGTCAAGGCCTATTTGCTTAACCACAATGCTAGGCTACTTCTGCAAGTTGACTACCTTCCTTTATTTTGGACTTGGAGTCAAAATAACTTTTCAATAAGCATACCAACCACGGACTGCTGGCAGGAGTGAGTGGGAGGGGGCAGAGGGAGGAGAGAAGCACGCTGAGTAGAACTGGTGGTTTGGGAGCCTGGTATTTAGAGCTCTTGGAATCCTGGGCAACTAGTAGTGCATTGATTCCATTGTGCCATGCAGGGCACAGCTCCGTCTCTGGTAATTTGATGGAAATTTATGTAGGGAGCAGCTGTTGCTTCAGAAACTCACAAAAATGCACTCAAAGCGGAAGAAGGGAGGAGAAGAAAAATACCAACCTCACGGGTGAGGCATAGGAAACCGAGCCCATTGTGGGAATACTAATCAGTACCAAAGTCTCATTGTAACCTCAGAGCCCCTTGTTACCAAGGTTTGTTTGTCCTGGAAGGGTCTTGCTGGGCCCTAGGGAAAGCCTCAGCCTCATTTCTAGCAGTTCAAGGAAGCTGTCTGTCTAGCCCAGAGGATGGCCTGGGTGATGCTGAGGACATGCTTCCTAATTTTTGTTTTTTCTTAAAAAAGTTCTAAGGTTTCATATTTATGTCTGAAACTTAGTTCCACGTAACTGGTGGTGGATGATGATTTTTGACAATCATGGTGTCTTTCCATTTCTAACTGTCAAAAAATCTGCATAGGGTCATATCTATAATTTTATCTGGTTAAAGCAGCAATCATGTACTTCCAGACAGGGACTCAGTAGTAAACACAGCCTCTCATCAGGACGTCCCCTGAGTCTCTTGTCAATGTGTGAAGCTTATTTTCCTCTCTGGAAAACCTTCATCAGTTTCTACAGCAGCTTTGTCATTCTTTCACCACCCTGGTGATCCATACTATATTAACCGCCCTGATGATAGGTCAGGGGGCTCTATGGGATTCCTTTTCTCAGGACTTAACCACTAGTGGTATCTAGTCTGAGGCATATCTAAGTTCTGTGGGACCTTGAAGCTTATTTAGAAAGCTCTCTTTAATTAAAACAATCAAAACTTTGAATACAAAGTTAGACACAGGGCCTTGAAAAGGGCCTGTGCAAGTGAGGGGTCATGAAACTTAAGTGTCATTCCTTGCATAGTAAGTTTGCCTTGGAGACCAATGTTAGGGGACCTTGTTCCAGACTGGGTACTGCTCTGGACCACCTGTGGGATCTTGGGCAGATCATTCCTCACTGGGCTTCAGCTCCTCATCTGTAAAATGGACTGGTTATTCTAGGATCCCTTCTAGCTCTCACCTTCTGAGTTCGGCAGAATTAATAGCTTCCAGGGAGCTGGTAAAGTGAGTTCAAAGAGTTCAAGGTCAATGGAGTTCCAGGTAATATAGTTGTTTCCTTTGTGAAATGAATGGGTTGGACATGATGGCCTCTAAGGCTGTCTTCCAGTTCTAATGTTCTAAGTAAAATCTTCTATTTCTGCCTGCGTTTCTCTTTAGCCAGCTGGGCCATTGTCTGTGTGCATGCCTCCTCACTGGAAGCTGCAGGTCTGAAAACCAAAGCACCCCGTCTAAACAGGAGGGCAGCTGGGCTGATGGCCATTGCATATTTAGTTTCTGGGGAGCACTGTATTCTGAGTGCCTTTAGCTTGGATGTCAACATAGGCTGCTTGCCCAAGTCAGACAAAGAGGAGGCCCACTAAGGAAAGGGCTTTGGAGACTGAAGAACTAGGCAGCAGCGGCCAACTCCAGCCTCTCCCCCAGCCTTGTCCCAGGTAGGGAGCTCACTGCTCTGTGCCTGATGTTTTAACAAGAGCTGGATCCTAAGTATAAACTTCTGGAGTGGCTGTAGTGGAAACTAATCTTGATTAAGAATAGACATTGGTTGTCTTTACTGCCTACTGACCTTTGGTAACTCGAAGGATTTCCCTTATCTCAATTTTCTCATCTGTGAAATGGGAAGATTGATCTTTTTTTTTCTCTGGGGCACCTTTCCTTTCTTCCATCCAGTCTATGAATCTGAATGTCTGCTGCATCTAGTCTTTAAAGAGGCTTAAAGCTAGACCAAAGCTTACGTCTCAACTCGAATTCAGGGATGGGGTGGGGGTCTGCATACAGCTTAGAGGAAAACAAATGCTGGGGAAGCATCCCATCATCTCCTGGAGAGGCCACAGGGCAGCAGTGGGGACCTGGAGACCACTTACAGTGTAGAAGTTGAGAGACAATTGGCTTTCAAATGTGCCCGTGCTCCCGTTCTTCACATGAACAGTGGCCACTCTGAAAAGGGGAGAGAATTTTGCATAAGGACTGAAACATGCCTGGTTGACAGGGACTGCAGAACACACACAAGGCAGTCAGACCTCCACCCTCAGAACAGCTTACCTCTGGTCAAAGGCAGCCTGGTTCACCAAGTAGGTGGAGTGGTAGGTACAGGAGAAGGAGTAGTTCACGGGCTGGTTCTTTACAATCACGGTGCTGTCATTGGAAACGATGTGGCTGTAGAAGTGGTAGATGGGGGGCTTGTACTGGAGAAAGGAAGAAGGTGGTTAGGGTGGCCCCGTACTCCCATGATGTGAATGAGGGTTCTTGGAAAAATGATTGAAGATGGCTCAGAAAAAGGCCCAGTGGGGAGACATGAATGTCTGCCATTGATATAGCACCGATGCTTGTTTGTAGGTAGGCTGATAATTTTTATGAAGAGTTCTTAAGTCTGTTCGAGAGTGTTTCAAATAATCTAAATTGAATGTTGTGCCCTTAAAAAAAAAGAATCCATATACCCATTGGGTTTCTGACCAAAATGCACTGGCTCAGGAATCTCTATTTCCCAACATCAACTTTTTATTTATTTATTTCTCCTTTACATTACTGCCTAGTTCTTTGCTCTTTTCTTCTTCCAATCACGAGCACTATTTCTGAGATTATTTCCTCTGGCTCGTTGGACTCTAAAATCACCGAATATTAGAGTTACAAGGGATCTTGAATATTCACTTGAGAAGTGATCTGCCTAAGACTACACAGATGATTTCTAGTTCATTTTACCAGGCTATTCAAAGACATGATGTTTTTGTTAATCATGCCCATGACTCTTCCCACTAAATCCCGGAATCCTTGTGGGGCCTTTAGGAAGAGGAGGTGGCCCCAGGAGCTGAGACCCAACAGATGTACTGTCTCCTTCAGTCAAGGCGGTAGGAATGCTAGACGTCAGCCTCAGTGTCAGAGGGCCTAGCCTGCCTTCATGACCATATCGCTGCTGGTTCTGTGGCCCCGAACTAGTGGCTTTGCTGGGAGCTCTCAGATTTCTCCTCCATCCCATAAGGATTTAATTCTGGTTACCTGTCCTGGGTACTTCACAAGACCCAGTTATGGGTTGTGTTATACTTTGGTCACTCCTTTAAGATGTCTTACGTTATCTTTTTTTTTTTCCACACAGCATGTGGGATCTTAGTTTCCCGATCAGGGATTGAACCTGTGCTCCCTGCAGTGGAAGCACAGAGTCTTAACAACTGGACAACCAGGGAAGTCCCTAAGATGCCTTCCACATGTACCACGTTGTCACAGTGGGCAACGGATGGCCCACCCATCCAACACAGGAGGGGTGGCAGCTGCGAGGGCATGCCCAGAGCTCCAAGTGAGGTGCAGGTGGGAAAGGTACTTTGTTCTACTCACAGAAGGTGGCCTAGCTGCTCAGGCAATGAATTAGGAGAACAAAATTTAAATCCAAAGAGTTGCCTAAACTAGACAGAGGAGAAGAATTTAAATAACACTAACATCTCAGGAAATTTGGGAGTCGGGGTTGACTCTTAAAAGGAAAGTGGTGAATTCTGAATCCTTTTAAGGGGGGACAACAGATGTCTCATTCTTGAGCCCAGTTGTCTCACTTTAGCAACTCTTCTACGTGTGGCCTGGGCTTACCTCGGACTGGGTTCCACAATAGGACTTGTTTTTAGGCGACAAATCTGGGATTACAAATTGGTAGTAACCTCCTTCGTGGACCCCATTGTAGCACAGTCCACCGAGCGCCAGCTGGTGCACTTCCCATCCATAGGGACACTCAGGGATTTTGGTGATGATTGTTTTGGGATAACAAAACACAAGAATGACATCTGGAAAGAGGAGAGACATCGTTTGAAATCAGACCTGGTAATCATATTAATCTACATATGGTGGGCTCCTGCTACAGGTGAACATGCAAAGCAGTTGGTTAAAAATATCTTCCCTGCCATTCTTCATGAGCTGTGATGAAAGTTTTCCCCCAACTTCAGTCACTGAAGTTCCACTTTTATAGTTTTTGCAAACTCTGTGTAACATGTGCACTATTCTTATTATGTATTCAAAATTGGTCCACTTTTAAACTTTAACCTGTTTTAAGGAATGTATTTTTGAAACCAGATTCAATGTATTTTCATATATATATTTATATTTGCAATATATATATATTTCCAATCCATTCAATCTGGTTTCATATATATATGTATCATTTTATATACATATTTTTTAATCCCATGAAATGAGCACATAAAATTTAACATGTTCGTTTATGCACAATAATTTATGGCACAGGACAGAAAATCAATAGTCAAATAGAAAAAAAAATGTGAAGATTTTATCTCTATTTGTTCATCTATTTAGCACCCTCTAATTTTTAAAACGTGTAAGTAATAGATTTGCACTCTCTGCAGGAAAAATCAGATGGGTGTTGGGGTGCTTAAGTGCTTCTACTTGGCTACATTATTGCATTTTCCTAACAATATAAGCACAGGGCTTTGAGCTCTGCAAAGCGAAGCGTCAGGAAACATTCCTTTCCAGGAAAATGGGCTAGCACCAGAGCATACCTGCTTTATTTGGAGTGCAAGATCTCGCAGAGGCTTCTGCAAAGACAGCCAGCAGGACAAAGGCCCTCATCACCATTGCTTTTGCCAGGTGGCCCAATCCAGCTGGTCAAACGTTCACGGTCCGGCCAGGGCCCGAGGCTTGATCATTCTAGGTCAGAAACACAAGCGAGAAATTAAAATCAAGGGTGAGAACAAAGCAGCACATACAGAGGAGATGGATCAGGCCTCCCGTTTCGAATGGCTCCTCCTCTGCTTTGGGAGGCAAACCTGGGGCTCATACCACAGAGAGCGTCACTTTCACACCCAGCTGCTCATGTTCCCCACCGTTACATTCTCTCCCGCTGGAGGCTGCCTCTAGATGCTCCCCAAATCTCTGTGCCCAGTCCTTGCTCGACTTTATATAGGCCGAGGGTGTAAAAGAAACCGGCTCCAGATAAATCACAATGAACACGCATTATCCACTGTGGGGGGAAATCAAAGGCAACCTCGCACAATAGTCCGATGGGAAGCTCAGTTACGGCCACTTGAGGCTAGTTTCTTTCACTCCACAGAGTTGGAGAACCTTTTTTTAAAACTACTTTTTAAAATGGGAGTCAAATAAAAAGTTGAGTTTTTTCCTTCTCATACAAAAATAACTCTGATTGGAGGCAAACTAATTTCTGCATGGTTACGGGTGACAATTTTCTTTTTTGACATCTTGCTTTCTTAGGTTTATTTCTTGCTTTCTTATTTTTATATGTACACTATCTAAACTTTGAATTTAGGAAGACTAAAGTTCAGCAGTGTTACACCTGAGACTAAACAAAACATAGGCTGTTTGTTGTGTTAATGCAAACATGTTAAAGATTTTTTTCTCCAATATCTCATAATAAACTCTGAACTTCTAGAATTTCATCTTGAAGTTCATCTAGAACTTCATTCTGAAATGCAACCTTTGATTGTAGACCCCCTGCTAGGTTTCTAAAGTTTTGTTAGTCTCCCAGAAAGATGATATTGGGAGAAGGAACTTGGGCAATCTTTTTTTAAAAAATTTTTATTTTTTATGGAAAAGTAGTTGATGTACAATGTTGTATTGGTTTCTGGTGTATGGCAAAGTGATTCAGTTTTGTATGTATATGTACATATATATGTGTATTCTTTTTCATATTCTTTTCCCTTATGGTTTATTATTGAATATAGCTCCCTGTGCCAAACAGTAGGACCTTGTTGTTTATCTATTTTATATGTAGTAGTGTGTATCTGTTAATTCCAAACTCCTAATTTACCCTCCCTACACCCCCTTTCCCCTTCAGGAGCCATAGTTTTGTTTTCTATGTCTGTCCGTCTGGTTCTGTTTTGTAAATAATTTGTATCATATTTTAGATTCCACATATAAGTGATATCATATGGTATTTGTCTTTCTCATAAAGGCAATCTTGTGATTCAATCCTTAGTCACCAAACAAGATCCCACTAAAAACAGCATAAAATGCTGCTCCTGGGAAGTTTCCAAATATATTCCCTGGGAATTTTTAGCACCCAGAAATTTAAGAATGAAAAATAAGCATTCCTTTTAGTTTCTGTTTTTGAGGAAACAGACTCTTTTATCGACCAGCTGAGAGCATATTGTACAGAAGCCACTAGATTAAGCTTTTTGAGAGACAGATGTAAAAAGTGTAGAAAAATGCCCTGCTGGAGGGAGTTTATAATGTAGCTGAGAAGGTAAATTGTACACAATGACTCAGAGTTAGAATGCCACGTTAAGTCATTGTTCTGCTACTTACCACATTTCCTTAGTTTTAAAATACGTCTCTCCTCCAAGTGCATGTAATTTGTCTCAGAAACGTGTCTTATAAGCAATATGTATACACAATATGACAGTTTCCTTCTATCCTCAAAACCTTGTTAAATCAATGACATGCTTTACAATGATGATATCTAAGAATTGAGGAAATAGCCAAGTGGCAAGCCACGAAAGATTTCTGTGACTCAATTTCCGTCTCTGTACATGAAAGCTGCAGCCCCGAACTCACCTCACACGGTGGGAGAGCAATGATGTGAAGGCTCTTATAAACCGTGAAGTGCTAGGTAAAGAAATAGATTGCACGAAGAGGCAACTAACAATTTCCGGCAACATGTATGTGTCCCTGAGTTGTTTTTCTTTTCCTCGGAAATACCATAAAGTGCCCATTGTGGATTCATGCAACATGAGACACATCTATATTGTATAACACACATGCAATGAATATATTTTATAGATGAAAACCAAATGGGCTGAAGAGGGGAAGAGGAGAGAACACATTAATTTTTTTAACACTAGGATTGAGTTTAGTGTGATCTGGAAATATCAGCACGTTTATACTGGTCTCCACAATCCGTCACCGGGCATTACTTTCTGAGCAAAAAATGGCACTTGAATCTCACAAGCACGTGTAAATTCTGAGTTTCAGTTTCCTAGGGCTTAGCACTAACTTGGAGCTTCTTCCTTTGCCCATTTTTTAAAACATATATTAAGTCCCTATAGTATACCAGGGATGAGGCCCTGGGAAGACACAGGCAAGTCAGCAGAACTAGAAACTGGGTGGGTGGGGCTGCATAGATGATGGGAATCTCTACGGGGAATGTGGGATGAGGAGGAGGGAAAAGGGAGAGTCAACATGCTTCACAGAGGAAGTAACAAGTAAGCCAAGTCACAGACGCCTCATACTGCCTAGTTGCATAAGGATGGCCCCTCTGACTCGACACAAATGATTATTCATCACTGATAATTCAGTATTGATCCTCCATGTACATTAGGATACTTGTTTCTATTTCAAGAAGATTCTTTTCGCCCATCTTCAAATACATCCTTCTTTTCAGACAACCTTGGCCCAGGTAGGTCAATAGGATCATCTTGACTCTGACCTGGAAGGGCAGTGTTCACTCATGAAAAGGGTTGCAGGGGAACTAAAGTCCTTCCCTGTCTCCCAGTGGAAATGTCTGATGGATGCCTACAAGATGCCGGGCAGACAGATATTGAAGTTGGCCTGAGATCAAAAGCTGAAGTTGGCCTCTATCACTCACTAGCTCTGTACTCTTGGGCAAGTTACTTAGCTTTTTTGAGCCTTAATTTCCTCCTTTCCTGAAAGAATATGACCATGTGTATGATATAATGTTACTTGCAGTATTAAACAAAGTATAACACTTTGCATAGAATACATAGATTTGCATAGAGTGGCTTATTTTCCTCTATAGGGGCAGGACATCAGGGAGGACTTTTGTTTTATGCTCAGTTCTGCTTGGAAAATCCAATGAGGGGAGCCTGTTAGGAGTGGGTTGCCACTAGATAGTATACATTAATGTCATCAGTGCTGAATTATGTCATAGGTAATTAAGAGCACAGGTTCTGGATTTAGAGGTTGAGGCTCTGTCACATTTTCAATTGTGTGATTTTAGGCAAGTAACTTGACCTTTCCAAGCCTTCAGTTTCCAAATCTGTATAATCAGGCTTCCCATCTGCTATGGCTGTTGCAAGGGTCCGATGAAATAGTGCATGTAAATTGCTTAGCACAGTGCCTGTCACACAGTAGGTGCTCAACAAAGGCTCCCTAGTTTATTGGTCTAAGGTTGGTACCCTCTGGATGGGAGGACATGTTAATCGTGTTCCCATATGAACTCGGGGCATTTTCTATTGGGAATATTTCTCTCTGTAGAAGCCCACCTTCACAAAGAGCAGGTGCATTTGATTTCTAAAGAAGCCCAATAATGATAAGATCTTGCCTACAATTTCTTGGAGGGGGGACCCAGCTAACAATCAGGTACGTGATACTCCTTTCAAGGGCAAGTTGAATAAAGTCGGGGAAGCAGAGTCAACTTTTGTGGTAGGCTAGTCTCTAGATGTTTAATTTGCATAAGAAATAGCATGGGACAAAATGTACTTGGGCCAAACAGTATTTGATACTTGCTCTGTTAAAAGGTAGGAGGCTCCTATTTTTTTCTTGGTAATTACCCACTATTCCACTGCCCCACCCCACTCCTCTCTGCTTTTCACCACTCTTCTCCCTTCCTGAGATGATGGGATAGGAGGGGTGACACTGGGAGATGACCCCAAAAGCAGTGTCTCCCACTGAGGCCCATGGCTATGTCTACATAAAACACAAATAAAACTGATGGGTAGATTTAAAAAATATCAGGATCTTGAAAGAGCCTGATAAAGAGGGTTTTATGGCAGACTCATCTGAAAGATGAGTTTGTCTCCCCTTGTATCTTTCTTTTGTGAATTGCCAGGCGATAGAAGGTACCAGTTCTATTCAAAGGTCTTGCTCGATTCGTGAAAGCTGGCCCAGATGCAAAAGGGTTGTCATTTACAGAATTGCAATCAACATTGTCATTCATAGCTCAGGCATCATATAGGTGATGAATCACGATGATAAACAAACTAGTAAACTCTTACCGAGGTAACAGATGGTAGTTTGAAAATAAAGCTAATAAACACACATTAAAATTTAAAAGGCTGCTTTATTAACTTATTTTTTAAAGCGCACTGTTTTGAGTTCATTAAATGTTAGCTTTGTTAAATGGACTCCATTGTTTCCTTTAAGCCCTGAATCAAGCCGCCTTCTACTTTGTGGGAGACTCTGTTTGCCAATTTGCAAATGAGTGGGTGTTCCCTTGCAGGCTTCAATGGCCTACTCCTCTGGAATCCCAGTTCTCCAGAGAAAGTGGTGTTCCCCTCACGGAAAATGCACTTCATAAAGGAGAACTGAGAAGTGAGAAAAGACCCCTTCTGAGAGTGCATCCGAAATTCAGAGGGAGAAGTTCCACCTCCCCCATCCCATCCCATCCCACCCTGCATCCACCAGTGCCCAGACTGCCCCAGGCAGACAAACTGGCCTCTCCAGGCTTATCTGGCTAATCTCTAAGCTGGGGATAAAGGCTAGCCCTCTTTCTCTGAAGAGTATGCCCCATCAGCCCCTCCCTTTCCTGTCTTCTCACCACCCTCCCCACCTCTTCCAATCATAGGACTGAAGAATTAAAAATAGTTCCTCCTCAGATCAAGATTAGGAATCTCATTGCTGATCTAAAACATTCAAGGCAAATAATTTGTTCTGTTCATAGAACTTCCTGGAGTATCATCCGTTTATTCTTTCATTCATTTACACATTCATTCATTCACCAGATACTTAACGGGTAACTGTAATGTACCAGGTAGTAACCAAATACAAATAGATGAATATATCTATCTATCTTTATCTATCATCTATCTGTCTATCTATCATCTATCTATCTATATCATCTATCTATCATCTCTTACTTGGGGTAAATGTAACGATATTGAGGAAGGACCCAAATAGGCTTTAAAAATAAAGAATAATGGGACAGAAAAGAGGCATCCAACTTAGACAGCCTTGTCAAGGAAATCTCTTTGCAGAGACTTAGGATGGGACCTGAAGAATGCGGAGTTGGGGTGGGTGCTGATGGGATGTGTGCATGTGTACAGGCCCCCTTGTGTGTGTGTGTGTCTATGTGTGTAGGGACAGAATATTCTAGGCAGGGGGTGTGGCACTTAGGGAGGCTCTGATGTAGGATGGAGATGATACATTCACCAACCATCGCATACTTTCTATTTTAAAGCTCTTTTCCCAGACACCCAAGCAAGTTTTCTGTTTGACTTGAAGCACATTTCCTCTTACGTGGCCTTTCATATTGTGAGCAATTCCATCCTTGGTGGGTAATGCCACTCTGGGTTTTCTTTCTCTCTTTGGCAAATTAGAGTCACTCCGGTTAGAGATTTATAATTCAGATATCTTGTGCACTATTGCTAGATGACTGTGCTACTGTAACCATATGTCACTTTGTTCTCAAATGCCTACAAGCTCTAGGTGGATACCAGGCACATCAGATACATGGCACATATACAGCCACTTCCCCCTTCTGCGTGTATGCCAGACGAGACCTCAGAAGCATTCTCAACACTGCACTTCAAGGAGACACTATCAATCAATGGGAATTAGCATATGAGTTGAAACCCATTTGTATCTGTGGTATAAGTAACTGCGTTGCTTCTAGGACAGAATTATACCCTCAGAGCTGATGCACTTCTCCTACGTAGCATTTCTCATAGTGTGATTTCACTTTTTAGAGTGAAACCTCCTTCACTAGAATGAAAGCTCCATCAAGGCAAGGGTTATAACTGGGTGTTTGCTTGGCATTAAATTCTTAGCTCCCAGCACAGTACCTAGCACATAGTTGATTTAGAAAATACTTACTGAATGAATGAATGACACAAAGCAGTCCTTTGGAAGAAGCCAAAGGACTTTTCAAACTGCAATGCAGCTACCCTCAAACACTAGCCTTAGTTGAAGGGTATTATTCTGGATTTCTGTGTGAAGTCAATTAGATTATGGCTAGTTAGCATATAGAGACCTGATCAGACTCCTCCTGAAGCCCTGAAAATGTGCATCTCTGATATTCCTTCAGCCAGCTCTTTATAGTCAATATTATATACTTCTCAGTACCTGTTCTGATTACAGCAGCACCTGCAGGCATCATTATTTGTTTCTGAAGAGAAGGACATTTCCATATGGCATTGGAGGGGTTTCTGTATAAACATAGTGCATGTACCTGCCATTGTTTCCCCTTTCCTGTAAGAAAAATAGCATCCTGAGATGGGGGAGGAAGTGTTTCAAATCCCTGCAGCCACATGAGCACCCTCCTGCAAAATGCGTGCTTGACATCGTGATTAAATGAGTTGTAAATGATCTCGTGTACTGCATAGTCCCATTTTTTCTGTTTTCTCTGACATTGCATATGTGCGTTTCATTTGTTTAATAAACTGGCAGAATGACGTGTGACACTTTTAAGTCTAATTCACATCTCAATGAATACATTATGCATTTCTGAACCTAGAGAATTACAACGTCTGTGTTAAACATTTGGGGAAAGTGGAAGTAATTTGGGAAGTTACAATGGTAGTTTCTACTTTTCATATAAAATAGACACTCCAACTAGTTTTAAAGACTAAAGGGCAGGGGAATTCCCTGACAGTCCAGTGGTTAGGACTCCACACTTCCACTGCAGGGGACACGGGATCAATTCCTGTCTAGGGAGCAAAGATCCTACAAGCCTTACAGTGCAGCCAAAAACAAATAACAAAAACAAACCAACCAAACAAACAAAACTAAAAGTCAATAGTTTTGATTAAAGCAACTTATAAACCATGGCAAAATTCCCATCATATCATCTATAATTCATTATTTGTAGAGGGAAATTAAAGAAAACCTTTCCATTGGATTGATCGGTCTTTTGATTTCTGAAATGAAGCTCTTTGCTTGTGCAGCCAGAGGGAAATGGTAAAATGGATTGATTGATCAGTAGCTGGGGGTGGCTTCCTAGGTGGCGCAGTGGTTGAGAATCCGCCTGCCAATGCAGGGGACGTGGGTTCGATCCCTGCTCCAGGAAGATCCCACATGCCACGGAGCAACTATACCCGTGCGCCACAACTATTGAGCCTGCGCTTTAGAGCCCGTGAGCCACAACTATTGAGCCCATGGACTGCAACTACTGAAGCCCACGTGCCTAGAGCCTGAGCTCTGCAACAAGAGAAGCCATGGCAATAAGGAGCCCGCACACCACGACGAAGAGTAGCCCCTGCTCACAGCAACTAAAAAAAGCCTCTGCACAGCAAAAAATACCCAACACAGCCAATAAAATAAATAAATAAATCGATCAATAGTTGCAGGGAGCAGGGCAAAAAGCTGGAGCAAGGTACACACATAATTATAGTCTCATTGACCAGCAGTTTTCTTAAAGCCACAAACCCAGGGCTGTGAAGGACCCAAGGCGAAGTGTATCAAAAAGTCTGAAGCTGCAGGTCCTCTCTTTCCTGGGTCAGAGCTCTGGAGATGGAAAGTGGAAGTTAGGTGATTTCAGAAGGTTGCAGGTGTCTGACATGGTAACCAGGGCTGGACCACATTGGACATCATTGGCAGCAGACATGAGCAGTAGAGGGATATTGGAAAAGAGCTGACGTGTTCTAGATTACAGGGGTATATACCGGATTATGATGAATTTTTTGTTGATTTTTTTTTAAATGTTGGTGAATGAATGGAGTCTCCGTTATCCAGACAATTCACAGCCAGTCTTCAAAGACAAACTCAACACTACTTGCTATGTGAGGCTGTCTCAGATCTCCTTACTTCTGGGGACTTTGAACTTTTTGGACTTCTTTTTTTTTTTTTTTAATTCGCACCGTGTGGCACGTGGGATCCTAGTTCCCCGACCAGGGATCGAACCCGCGCCTCCTGCACTGGAAGCACCGAGTCCTAACCACTGGACCACTAGGGAAGTCCGAAGTTTTTGAACTTCTGTTGTCTGCATCACATATACGGCATCTAGTGTGTGCCGCTGTGTGTGTTTTGTCTTCTTAAACTGAGAACTTGTAGGACTTTGTATTTCTGATAAAGCAACAGAAAAGTCATAAGGATCACTATGAGGGTTTAGAATGTCAGGTTCTGTGCAAGAATAGAAAGATAGATAGACAGCTCCAAATCTTAGTGGCTTAATATGATAGAAATTCATTTCTCACTCATGTGAAGTTTCACAGTTATTCCCAGTTGGTCGGTAGTCTGCCCATGGTTATCCACAGAACTGGACTTCTTGCATCTCGTGGCTCTTCTCTCTGAGTCCTCTGAAGTCTCTGTATTGAGTCAACAGATGGAGAAAGAGTATGGAGGATCTCCGATGGGGAATCTGAAAGGGCCAGACCTGGAAAGAGCACACATCATTTCTAGTTACAGTTCAGTGACTAGAACTCAGTCATGTGGCAACATTTAACTTCAGCTGTCTGCCCAGGGAGAAGAGAAAATGGGTTTTGGTGAACAGATAGCAGTCAAGTATATAGAGTTACCTTTATAGAAAGAGTGTGTATGTGTACCTGTCTGCCTATCATCTATCTATCTATCTATCTATCTATCTATCTATCTATCATCTATCTAGTGGATTTTATTATTCTCATTTTACAGATAAGAAAACTGAAACCTGGGAAGATTAAGCCACTTGCTGGTGCTTGAATGTGACGCGTGATTGTCTGGTTTTACAGCCACCACACTATATTTGCTTATTAAACTGATTGATTCCACTATTCCACTGTTCTCTATTTCTCCTGTCACCATTCTTATTCACGCCTTACAACATCCTAACTTAACTGCTAGAATAGCCTCAGCTGTGTTTAGCTTGAAGTCAGTCAACCAGGCAAATTATTGACAGATCAATCTCCTTAAAACACAGCTCCAACCTTATCAATTCACAATCTGAAAATCCTTAATAAATGCTCAGTAAATATTTGTTAACTGACTCCCTAATAAATACAAAGCAAAGGCCTTGGACTGGTTCAAGGCTCCTGATTAGAGAATTATCCGGAAGCAATCCGAGAGTAAGCACTGGGTCTTAGACTGTCCTAATGCTCTATGGGTAAGCCTTAGAGAGGGCTGGGTTCAGAAGCATTGATTCTGGGTTGTTAAAGAATGACTTCTTTCCTGATCTCATTCTAGGAAGGGTTAGGTATCTTATTCCCCGGAAATCTTCAAGTTCAGCCACTTAGGCCTCTGTCTTTAGCAGAGATACAGCGAGAGAATAAATCACCTTTGGACACGCCACACCATTCTTGAATCCACTCCTCTGTGTGTACTCCTTGAATACCAGCCTCGATGCTGGCTGTGTGCCGGGGAAGGGTCACAGAAGGTTCCTGAGCCTGTGAAGGGGCTCTGCTTAATGAACCCAGTGATGTATCTGGAACCATGGTGGCAGCAAATTCTCTATAAGGAAAGTATTTAAAGCAGCAACCTCGTTGAAAATGGGATGTTTCGGTTTCTAAGGATAACGTACATAAGACTGAAAAATCTCAGCTGTTCATGCTGAAGGTTGAAATGGTTGATGTGAATTATAAATAAGTGGAGGTCCCCCAGTCCTCTCTGATTTTTTGCACTACTGTCCAGGAAATAGATGCCGTGCTGAGATTCTCTGCCCTCTTTCATCCCCCACTTCCACCTCTGCTTCCTTTGGCAACACTGCAAGGTTACGCCTGTCCATTCCAGCTACGTTAGAAGAGCCCACTGGCAGATACCTCGTGGGCTCTGGCCCAGCAGAACTGCAGACAGTGTGATGGTTTCTTTGATGGCAGCCGACTGTGTGGGAAAAAAAAGCAAACAAACAAACAGAAAAGGACGCCTTCTCCCATTTCTGTCCTCCACTGCTGAAACCTAAAGAGCAGGCCCTGCAGGGATAATGGGAACAGGATTCAGTAGAAAGACTTCACACATTTCAGAGCGGCCAGGACTTCTGACCCAAAGTAGGCAAGCCTCAGGCCTCAGAGTGCAGGGTCGTGAGCTCTGGCCTCGTGGGGACAGAAGAACTTGGGGTCCTGGGCTGGATGTGTCAGTGGCTATCAGACCTGGCAAGGGTTTTGGTGATTATCTGGCCAGCACAGTAGATCTTGGCACAATGCTGCTGCATCTCCTTCTAGGGCCCAGGACAGACAATCTGTCCATCTGAGCCCCTCTGTAGATTCCTGGTCAATCCCAGGAGAAGATATGATTGGTCAGCAGCACCTTATTGGTTGAGCTCTTTTGCCAGGCCAGCTGTCTCAGCAGTTGCAAACCAGCCTATAGAACGACCAACCCCTGGTCCAATCAGCTGAGATTAAGAGAGTCAAGTTCAAGTTGGTTAAAGTATGGTGATCAGACACAAGAGAATTTTGGCCTCCCTTTCCTTCAGAGGAGGGTTATAAGTGAGAGGCCCTCAGATTGTTATGTCCAGGACGTGCAAACAGGCCCTTATTGACTAGCTTCCTTATCTTCAAAGTAAACATGTTGAAAGGGATTTTTCAGAGTTGAATGATAATGTTAGTCAGTTAGCTATCTTGTAATATAATTCCAGCTGATAGTTATGCCACGTTTACGCTGTTAGCACCATTATAAACACTTTTCATGTGTTGACAAACTTATTCTTTGTAACAGCCCTATGAGGTGGGTATGTATGGTTATCTCCAACGTACAAGTGAGGCTACTGAGACACAGAGAGGTTAAGAATCTTGCCTACATCACACAGCTAATAATGGAAACCTATCTATGACTACTCTGTGTGGCTCTGGGGTCTGCATTAACTCAAGTGCTTATTAATTCAGTTCAATTTGTAAAATGAAAAGGCAAGCAAAAAGTTCTCTAGGTGTTATTAGCAGAAATACTAGCCAATAATGATCATACCTGGGCAGCTGATAAAAATTTATTGTATGAATAAAATAGGAAATATGAACAAAACATATAGGAGCCTTGGAATGACAACACCTGAGTATTCAAGAGGTTATTCATTTCTTTAATAATCTTATTGTTGACCACAGAGATCGGAGTCATCAGTTCTCAAAACTTTTGTTCTCAGGATTCCTTTATGCTCTTAAAAATAATTGATGGGCTTTGATTTTGTGAGTTATGTCCATTAGTATTTAACCATATTAGAAATCAAAACTGAGAAATTTTAAAAATATTAAAAATTTATTTAAATATAGCAATACTAAACATTAGCATAAATAATGTATATTTAATGAAAAATAATTATATTTTCCAAAAGAAAACAATTTCATAACAGGCCTGTTTCAAATTGTCATAAATCTCTTTAACATCTAGCTTGATAGAAGACAGCTGGATTCTCATACCCGCTTTTGCATTCAATTTTTTGTGATATGTTGTTTTGGTTAATGTACAAGAAGAAAATCTGACTTCACACAGATTTATAGTTAGAAAAGAGAGGAGTATTTTAATAGACTCTTTAGATAATTGTGGACATTGTTTTCTGATAAAACACCAAATCTCAATAAATGGTAATTTCTTATAAGTTAGTAGCAACATGGAATCTGAATTCTATCAATGAACTTTCTGTACTCTGCAACACTAAATTCATTGGGCTACCTTACACTTTTTTTTTTTTTAAATAAATTTATTTATTGGCTATGTTGGGCCTTTGTTGCTGCACACGGGCTTTCTCTACCTGCTGTGAGCGGGGGCTACTCTTCATTGTGGTGTGTGGGCTCCTCATTGTAGTGGCTCCTCTTGTTGTGGAGCACAGGCTCTAGGCACGTGGGCTTCAATAGTTGCAGCACACAGGCTCAATAGTTGTGGCTCATGGGCTTACTTGCTCTGTGGCATGTGGAATCTTCCCAGAGCAGGCCTCGAACCTGTGTCCCCTGCATTGGCAGGCGGATTCTTAACCACTGCGCCACCTAGGAAGTCTGGGCTACCTTACACTTTAATAATCTTTTACCTAGGCATGATTTATAACATTTTGCTTTGGTCTTTTGCAAAATATTAGTTCACTTTTGCAGATTTTCCAGAGGTTGACACATTCATTATAAGTATTTTAAAAAATCACATTCATTCAGATCACCCACATCTCTTCAGAAAATTCAATCAGTATCAAACAGCTGTTAAAATCATGGTGCTTGAGGGGCTTCCCTGGTGGCGCAGTGGTTAAGAATCCTACTGCCAATGCAGGGGACACAGGTTCAAGCCCTGGTCCGGGAAGATCCCACATGCCGAGGAGCAACTAAGCCCGTGTGTCACAACTACTGAGCCTGCGCTCTAGAGCCTGCGAGCCACAACTCTGAAGCTCATGCACGCCTAGAGCCCATGCCACACAAGAGAAGCCAGTGCAATGAGAAGCCTGTGCACCACGCAAAGAGTAGCCCCCCTTCGCCGCAACTAGAAAAAGCCTGAGTGTAGCAACGAAGACCCAATGCAACCAAAAATAAATGAAATAAATTTATTTAAAAAAAGATCATGGTGGTGGATATCAGATTTTGGAAATTCTACTTTTCTAGCAGAAGTTCAACTTTTATCATTGGCAACAAATATCGTCAGTTATTTTCTTATAGTGACACGCTCACTTAGTTTGTTTTAGAGAAAATGTCTGCCAAAGATCAAAGTCTGAATAACCATAGTTTGTCTGCCAATGGTTCTTTCAAGTAAAAGTGCTGTTCCCTGAAAAAGTGGCGAATATATCCCTTAATTAAAACAACCTTCCAAGTGCTTTTCCTCCAGATAATCATTACACTTTGGTATGCAGCCGAAGTGCTTTACGTATGCTTCCCATTCTGTTATGGGCAATATTAATTTAATATCGAAATGTTATGTACTCAAGTGTTGGGAGTTATTTAACTTAATAATTTTTACTGCTTCATTAAGGGTGTTCTTTAGTGAAAATGGCTTTTTTTTTTTCCAAAGCTGAGGCTGTACTGCATTGACAATTATCAAAACTTTCAGTATTGTTTGGCGCTACTACCTTGATTCTTACCAAGGCACCAGCAGTCTTACCCACCACTGCTTTTTTTTTTCTTTCAATAAATTTATTTATTTATTGGCTGTGTTGGGGGGGGGGGACACTTTGTTGGATGCACAGGCTTCTCGTTGTGGTGGCTTCTCTTGTTGAAGAGCATGGACTCCAGGCACATAGGCTTCAGTAGTTGCTTCATGTGGGCTCAGTAGTTGTGGCTCGTGGGTTCTAGAGCACAGGCTCAGTAGTGGTGGCACACAGGCTGAGTTGTTCCGTGGCATGTGGGATCTTCCCGGACCAGGGCTCGAACCCGTGTCCCCTGCATTGGCAGGCGGATTCTTAACTCCCGCACTACCAGGGAAGCCCTACCCACCATTGCTTTTGCACTGTTAGTGCAAATGTCAGTTCAGTGAAAAAGGCAGTTAATCCCTTAGTATTATTATGAAAATGGTTTTCACCTCACTGACTCCCAAAAAGGGTCTTGGGAGCTTGAAAGGGTCTGAAAAAAAACCCAAAAAAACCAAAACAAAAAAACCCTTGTATTGTAATAGGGAAGAGCTAAATTGGACTCCATGTTGGATCTTTTTTTTTTTTTGACTTTAACCTTTGCTTTTCCTTGCTTTAATCATACACAATGGCCTGCCTCAGGGAACCCTACCCACCTGTGAAATTAACACATCCCTTTCCCAAGGCTAGTCATTCCAGGAGATGCTTTGCAAGACTGATAACACTTTTTACTTTACTTCACTTCCCTGCCTTTCCCTCTCTGATTCTATAAAAGAAACTGGCATCCAGACCCCGATAAGATGGTTTTTAGGAGACACTAGTCTGCCATCTTTGTCTGCCGGCTTTCCGAATAAAGTCGTATTCCTTGCCTCAACACCTCGTCTCTGATTCATTGGCCTGTTGTGTGGCGAGCAGACTGAGCTTGGACTCGGTAACAGTATCATCATTTCCTAAGCACTCTGAAGCTATCAACTATTTGCTTTCACAATCACATTATTATACTATTTCTTGTTGAATACTTGTCTCTCCCACTTCTCTGAAGTGCTAGGAGGGCAGGGACCTGTGTCTGGATTATCTGCAGCTGAATTTTCATTACTGGTGTCCAGCATTCAGCTAACTAAATATTTGTTAGATGATGACATAAAATGCAATAATTGCTGTCTGAGTCTCATCCTGACCAGGAGAAAGCAACCCGGTCTTGGTACCTGGTGTTGCTTTTTCAATAATGTTGGGGAGGGGGCATGGTGGTAGGAAGGTGTATATGGTCGTTAGATCCGGGGCACGAAAGTGACAGAGACCAGCTGTGTGTCTGTGGATAAGTTACTTAACCTCTCCCTCACTTCCATCATTTGGAAAAAGGCGGTAATCCCAACACCTGCCTCCAAGGAGTGTTGTAAGGACCAAATGAGAGAAGGAAGATAAAGCACTCGGCACCCAGTAAGCGCTCAATAAATGGCAGTATTGCTATCATCACCATTTCTCCAAGTCTCTCTAGGAAGGCAGCTTTATCTGGCAGCTTCTTTTATGGGGTTCTGTTCCTTTCATTTAAAGGACATCTTTCTTCTGAGCCCTCAGGGCTTCTGCTGGATAGACTCAGAGACTCCCCATGTATGTGGAGCTGTGGGCCCCCTTTTTCACACTGTCTGGACTGTTGCCTTCAACACTCTGTGAGCTTCAAGTCTCCAGATATTTCTTGCCCCCAGGTCTAGTCCTTCTGACACTAACTTTACTTTTAAATCCCATCCTGAGGGACCATTTATCCACCAACTCTATCATGTCAGCCTGCATTGCCTCATGGGTTGGGAAATCGGGTTAAAGCAGAAGAGCATGCAGGATTAGAACTTACTGGAGAAATTTAGGTCAATCCTCCACTTCACTGAAGGATGGGGACACCAGTGAGCTGTCTTTCTGGTTTCATTCCCACTTTCTTTCATCATCATCAGCTGTCTTTACAGAGCCAACTGATTTAGTGATTTTTGTGGTCACTGAATATTTCCCCAGCTGTGAAATATTTTATGGGAGAATGTAGTGCAATGATATATATATTTTCTTTTGAAAACAAAAGACTAGCCCAGTAAGTTGAATTTGAGCAATTTCGACAGTTGCGTGGTCAGGCCTGCAATTTTTCTTTCAAGTATTGCAAATGCTGAATAGTTCTGTGGTTTCCTGCCCTGACCTTTGCACCCTATGACCTTCACTGGTTACCTCAGACTATTTATATAGCTTTAGTTTCAGGTTTGAAATCAACTCTGTTCTCTTACAGTTGGATTAAAATGCTATGGAAATCTATCCTCCCCAGTAGACTTAAAAGATGGTTAAAATTGATAGGAAATCCATTTGCGACTCTGTGCACACTCCCAGATAAGCATAGCACAACGTAGTTTGCCCTTGGGTTTGGGAAGCCTTAGATTCCTCCACCTGCCTCCCCCCTCTCAGTTTGGTTCTGCCCTTAACTCACTGTGCAACCGTGGCAAATTGGCTCCATTTCTCTGGCTGTTCATTTCCACCAAGCTCCTTGCAAGGTTGTGAGGAGTTACAGAGGAGAGGCATTCAAAAATATTTACAAAAGTTAGAATTTGTATATCAAATTCTGTAATTACATACATATATGGATTATGCAAAAAAAAAAAGGATATGTAAAACATCTCTCTCGCTACTAAGAAGGGAGACAGATAGGTGGAGGCTGTAAAAGCATTTTCAAAACTATAAGGTCACACACACGTGCAAGACACTACAGAGATCAGCACTTCTAACTCCGAAGTTGGCCTTTTGGCTGGTGGTGTGTTTACCTTGAGGAAAGGCTAGACTGTTGTACCGACAAAATTTATTGAATGTGCAAGTGGAGATAAGGCTCAGGTGGTGACTCAGAGTTGGAGCTTGCACGCCTAGGTTAGGTTAAGGTTAAGGTAAAGTTAGGTTAGGTTAAGGTTAAGGTTGGGTTAGGTTGAGACATGGCTCTTACCAACCTGTACCATCCTCTTCTTTCATGTCTCTTACCCTCATTCTCCCCCCGCCCCTTTGTTTTTTTGCTGTTGTAGCTGTTCTTTCTATGGAAGTAATACTTGCTTTCTGCAGAATATCTAGAAAGTTTATAAAATATTAAAGAAATAGAGCAGAATGCATAATTTCATCCCCTTGAAGCAACTACTAGACTATTCTCTATTTTATTTCTTTTGTTGTTGTTGTTTTTACTGTTTTTAAACTATGCATTTTAAAAGCATCGATAGCCTACTGTTTATGAAACTTTGGTACCCTGCTCATCCTTATTTCTGACTCTACCGTAGTAGAACTTTGATGACCTTTAGGGATGGATCTCAGGACCTTCTTGAATCCCTATTTTGGTAATACTTGTACAGAATATGATTTCCCCTATTAAACTTCTCTATTTCACCAGCAGTTGACTATCTGTTCAGGGTTACTTTCTACTACTTTCCTTGAACTAGTACACATGTGACAAAAACTGCTTTGTGCTGTGGCCTGTTGACGGGGCTCCACCACTAACTCTGGAATCAGATCCCACAGCCTAGTCCCCCACTACTTGGAACTCCAGCTCACATGACCAGAAAGAACAAATGACTCCGTGTCTAGGATTTTCAGGGTCACTTGTGAATAGTTTTGACCTCAAATATTCCACTATGACCCTCAAGGGTGCTCTAATCCCCACGCCGTTGAGTAGGAGGGGCAGTTCAAGATTCTGTTTCTCATCTCCTCCCAGGTGAAGCTGGGAGAATTGGAGCCTTGGAGAATCACCTCACTTAGCCTCATTGCCATCCAGGGAGGGGGGACCCACAACACAAGTCTTTATTTTCCAGCCGGTGAAAGGGATGGAGGTGGGCATAACAGCACCGTGACCGTAAACTACACACCTGAATCTCTCAGCAGGGCCCAGGAGAGGTTTCCTATCAAATTGCCACTGGAAAAATGCAAATATTGACCTCTCCCCTGTGCCCTTGAGTTTATCCTGAGTGGAATCAAAATTCTCTTCCATCACTCAAGCCCATGACTTCACGCCAGGTCCTCCTTTTCTGAACACACTGAAACCATTATCCTCCTGGGCAATCCCTGTTTTTCTACATTTGTGGTTTCAAGGGAGCCGATAGCGTCATCCTTCATTGTCCCAGGCCTTTCAGAGCCCATATTAAGTGACTCCTAGGTGGCCCTGTAGAGGCGGCTTACACATTGCAAGTGAGAGAATGACAAGAAAGTGGCTTTAGGGAAAAAGAACAAAGTCAAGTCATCAAGTCTGGGCTTGGGTTTCAGCTGTCCTTGTACCACAGACAGGGCTGCGGCCTCCACTGCTTTCCTTTGATTGCAGTCTACCAGTTTAATTAAAGGGAGGGAGGTAGTTTCATACTTCAGAAAAAGAGACTCTAAGGATGGCCAGATTTCCTAAAATCTTTCTGCAGGAAAGTGTCAGTCACTCTCTTGCTCAAACATGTTTTTAATGGTTCCTTGTTAATTTCCAGGATGGAATCGAATTCCCAGATATCAATATTTGGGTCCCTCCATGACTGCCCTTAATTTATGCTTCCAGTTTTATTTCCTTCTTCTCCATCCCTCTTAGCAGATTAATCACATTCCCACTACCTTGTGCCAGTGACTAACACCTCCCAACTCTTGCTCAAATGTTTCCACTCTGCTGGTAGTGGCTTGCCTATTTTCTTTTCAGGGTCACTTCCCACTACTTGCCTAATCTGTAACTATTTACAAAAGAGCATTCCCTTAGATCAGAGGTTAAAATGAACAGGCAGACCATTGGCTGATTCAACCACCATATAACGTGACTCCTTTGACTCTCATAGGGCTTTATGAATTTGAGCCAACTTTTTAAAATGAGGGGATTTCACATAACAACCCAACTTTTAACTTAACCTCAAGAATGATACTCTTGCAATACCATGCCCACATTTGTGCATGGTGGAAGCTGTGGTTTCAGAGAAGCTCCTAGCCCCTGTGGACAGGTGGCAGACTCTCCAGGTGTCACAGTCTCTGCTACTCACTGAGAGTCTGTACCTGAGCTTCCATGTGCTTCTGCATCTTGCATTCGTATTCCCTGTCTGGGCTCTGTAGCCATTTGTGTTTTCAACTCCTGCTTTAAATGAAACAATAATAATTTAAAAATAATTAAGACACACTCAGGAAGTCTTCTCTAAAGCACTACTCAACACATAAACGTGCTGCCTAGAACATGACATTGCAGAGTTACATGTCATTGCACAGTTGGAGGGGATGTCTGGGTTGTGATCTTTTAGGTGAAAGCCTAAAAATCCCCAATCTGGTTGAGGCCCATCAGCACTTACGTGGGCAGACTGTGAGGGATGAGATGGGAAATGTGGAAGACAGAGACGACTCAAGGGTGGTGCCCAGCGTGGACAAGATTTGTCCAGCCTAAAAAGAGACCTAATGAAGGGTCCTAGGTTCCATGGTCTATTTTAATGTGGGAAAAGGTTGTACTACAGTGAGGGAGGCATAATTCATTGAAAGTGACTGTTATACCATGTCCTGGACAACAAGAAATCAAGATGATGACTGGAGGCTTTTCTTGGTCAAAAGACAAATGGAACTAAAAGGGAAGAAACTGGACAAGGTGTTCCCTTGTTCTTTTCAGCCCTCTTAGTAAAAGCAGAGATGGCAGATAAGCTTTTTCTCCAGTACCTACGCCATCTGATTGGTGCTGGCTATCTAGAAAGCTGTGTTGAGAAAGATTCTAAGATTAGTGGAGTCAACATTTGGATAAAATGCTGTGATTGATTAGTGATGTCTGCTATGAGCATTGAATTAGAAGTAGTGAAATGCATGACACACATTTGTATCCTTGGGTGAGTCAGTACATTTGGTTGTCAGCAAAGCATTTCATGACCTCTGTGGAGACAGAACATTTTACTATAGAATGTGATGATGGTTACTCTGCATTTTTTGTAATTCTTTCTTTTTCATTTTTCCTTAGTGTTCCAAAGGTTTTTTATTTGTTTTCTTTTTAAGTGAAAATGCCAGGTGTTTTGGCTGTGCTGAAAGGAACTAAAGGAAAAAAAAGAAACTAAGGACCTTTTTTTGACCACTCTGGGCCTGAGTGGTAAAAGGGGAAGGCCCCTGCTGGTGCTGGGGGCAGGGCTGACACGGGAGTTGGGAACCCAGGGTTATGGTCAAGGTTGCTTGCATTTTAAGGCCCTCCTTCCTTGCTCTTGCTCAAGCCAGGAGGTTTTTTTGTTTGTTTGTTTGTTTTTAATAAATTTATTTATTTATTGGCTGCATTGGGTTTTCATTGATGTGCGGGCTTTCTCTAGTTGCGGCAAGCAGGGGCTACTCTTTGTTGTGGTGCACGGGCTTCTCATTGCGGTGGCTTCTCTCATTGCAGAGCATGTGCTCTAGGTGTGCAGGCTTCAGTAGTTGTGGCATGTGGGCTCAGTAGTTGTGGCACACGGGCTTAGTTGCTCCGCGGCATGTGGGATCTTCCCTGACTAGGGATCGAACCCATGTCCACTGCATTGGCAGGCAAATTCTTAACCACTCCACCACCGGGGAAGTCCCCAAGCCAGGAGGTTTTTGGTTTTCATTTAAGGGAGGTCATCTCCTTCTCATACCTTGTATCCAACCAGTGTCAGCTAATAGCTGTCCCCATTTGGGGGGGTCTCGCCTCTTCACCTCCCTCTCCTTCCTGCCCTCACCTCATCTTCATAAATGTTCAAACCCAGAGGCTCCAGGTCTTGCTGTCTCAGAGACAGCCCTGGCCTAGAGGCCTGCACAGCAGACCCTACTCACAGGCTGGAGGTATATTAGCCTGTGACTTGGCTCGTGGGTGTGACAGACTTCAAGAGGCCTCATGACACATCTTTTTAGGCATTCTCCTGGATGACCTTTTCTGGTGGTTTTGTTCACAAGATGCCTTCAGAGAGCATCATGGGGTGTGGAGAAAGAGGAAGGGACTAAGGGGTGGGGCTTATTGTGGATTCTCACCAGCACAGGTGGAGGAAGCAGTTTTATATATCACAGCTGTGGCAGCAACTTTCTCTCCCCACCTAGGGAGGTTCGGAGGGGATGCGGTAGGGGAGATGGTAAAGTAGGCTTCCTTTGGAAAAGCCCCCAGATAATGCTGGTGGACATCCTCTTAATTTCTCTCTTTCTGTCTGTTGCAGTCTAAAATTTCTCCCCTAGAGCCATTCCTTAGTACTAACTCCAGTACTTACCCCTGAAAAGACATGAGGGTCCATGGGGCAGGTCTTCCTTTCAACTGCCCAGGGTCTGAGGTGACTACAACACTGGTCCAGGACTGGAGAGTCCTGGATTGAGTTCTGACTCTGCCCCCAGGTAATCCGAGTCCTCCTCTGGGTTTCAGTTCCCTCACCTGTGCGGTGGGAGAATGGAGTCCGTGATCTTGACCCCACCTTCTTTTCTGTCCGTGTAGAAGTAATTCCAAACCCTCCCATGCAGGGTGACAGGGGAAATCCCCACGCACCTTCCTCTTCTCCCCCCCGGGCCACCAGTTTCCAGTACCTTCCACAGCTAAAGGTCAGTGGGAATACGACGGGCAGCCTCTCGAAAGAGGAAAATGTCACAGAAAGTCAACGTGCCGCCCAAGTGGGTTGTGAAGGTGAGTCTTTGGGGCAGGAGGCAGATATTTGAAATAGGAGTTGGGGCCTGGAGACGTGGTGAAGAGCAGGCTGTGTGAAGCACTGCAGGGCCCTCAGCCTCCAAAACTCATGTTGCCCCCTGTCCCATTTGTAATTCACATAGAAATACTAAACAGCAAACTAGATATCAGGAATCCAACATACTTGTCAATTTTTAATGCTCTTTTGGGAATGTAAAATAACTAATTCTTTCAAAACGCTCTCCTGCGGTGGCGAGGTGGTGGAAGATGCTTGTGCTTCCCCAAGGTCATCACCACAGCCCTGGCCTCCTCCACGACTGGTGAGGAGTCACCTCCCTTTCTCCGTCACCACATCCATATCTGACCCTGAAACAGTCGCGTCCCCTGGTGTGGTGTCTCCATTTGCAAAACAAGGAGTTTGGAATAAAGTTTCTCTGAAAACTCTTCGTAGAGTAGACACTTTGCTATTTGACAAATAAATCTGGTGTTTTGGTTTGTTTTTAAAATCTACCTATCGAGGAGTCTGCGCTAAAGCAAACATAAGCAAACAAACAAACCAACCCCTGGCAGTGTTTTGCATGAGAAACTATCTGGTTTTCTGCAAGCCTATCCTATATGCCTAGGTTTGGGGGTGCTGAGGACCAGGAAGCGTGGCGAACAATAATACTTTTGGGTGTTCTTTTTTTCTTGCAAATGGATACACTTTGGGGCGGAAAATGTGTGAGAGCATATGGAACATTCCATTCTGGTATCGCCTGGCTCCTGTCCCAATATTATTAGAGGGATCTGGTAACAAAGCATTGTTCCGAGAGGCTTTTTGTCATTTTCTTCTGCCTTTCAAAAAGCCCCCTTTTAACCTCCAAAAGTGGTGGGAGAAAGGGAGGGTCCTGAGGGAGAAGCTGACAGGTTTGGCCAGTTCCCTTGTCCCACTTTGGCCACTCCCTTCCCCTCTGTCTCAAGGGCAAAATAGAGAAAGGTCTGCATTGGCTTCAAACAGAAAAGCTCCTTTCAGGGATGGTGGGAGGGCAGGGGAGGTTCGGGGTAAAAGTGGCCATTTTCCAACTTCTGAAATAGCCTCCTGTGTTAGAAGAAAACATGAGAAACTGGAAGGAAGGAAAATGCGATTTTTATCAGGTTTGTAAAAGCAGTACAGGATGGGGGTGGCATGGACGCAGGGCTGGTGGAACGGGGTGAGCGTTTCCTCTTGGCTGGTTTCAGAACCTCCTCTACACTGGCTGCTTCCACCTTTTCAGAAAGGCTGCGAGTGACTGAAAGATGCAGGGAAATGATGAGTTGGTTCAGCAACTGGGCTGCTGTCCTCCGGGAAAGCTCCATTCGCTGCTGAGTGTGATGCCTTCTCATCTCTTCTGGATGTCACTTCGCTGAGGCACCATCAGGGTAAAGCCCTGGGGCCTCGAGGAAGGTGGTGCCTTCCCTGGGAAGGTAAATTTCAGGGCTTTGAAAATGTCTAAGAGAAGAGTCTCTTTCTCTTACTAGTCAGAAATAAAACCAGACCTCTTTTTTTTTTTTTCTGAAAGAAGACTATGGCTGGATATTTCTGGAGACCTTTAAGAAGACAGAATAATTACAGGGGGAAATGCTCATAATTTAATGTTTAGTGAAAAAAATAGGCTACAGGGGCTTCCCTGGTGGCGCAGTGGTTAAGAATCCACCTGCCAATGCAGGGGACACGGGTTCAAGCCCTGCTCCAGGAAGATCCCACGTGCTGCAGAGCAACTAAGTCCGTGCACCACAACTATTGAGCCTGCGCTCTAGAGCCCATGAACCACTATTGAGCCCGTGTGCTGCAACTACTGAAGCCTGTCCGCCTAGAGCCCGTGCTCCACAACAAGAGAAGCCACCGCAATGAGGTGCCTGTGCATCACAATGAAGAGGAGCCCGCATTTGCCGCAACTAGAGAAAGCCCGTGTGCAGCAATGAAGACCTGACACAGCCAATAAAAAATAAACAAACAAAAAAATAGGTTACAAAACATTAGGTATAGTATGACCCCAAATTTAGATTATATTAATACATGCACGTGTGTGTGTGTGTGTGTGTGTGTGTGTGTGTGTGAACAGTTGTTATCTCTGGGAGAAGACACTGTTATGCACTGAATGTTTGTGTCCCCCTAAAATTCATATGTTGAAATCCTAACCCCACCGATGTGATGGTATTAGGAGGCGGGCCCTTTGGGAGGTGATTGGGTCATGAGGGTTCTGCCCTCATGAATGGGATTAGTGCCCAGAGACCTTTCTCCCCTTCCACCATGTGAAGACACAGCTAGACGGCCTTTTATGAACCAGGAAGTCGCCCATCACCTGACATCAAATCTGCTAGTGCCTTGATCTTGGACCTCCCAGGCTCCCAAACTGTTAGAAATAAGTTTCTGTCATTTGTAACACACCCAGTCTCTGGTATTCTGTTATAGCGGCCCAAACTGACTAAAACAGGAATTATGGGTGATTTTTACAGGAAAGTTTATGCTTTCCTGTACTTCCCCAATTTTATACAGTAAAATGAATTGCTTTCAAAATGTAAGCAGTGCCCAGAAATGATAAGAATTTTGTCATCCTTGAGGCTTAGTTGATTTGAGAGCTTTCTTTCCATGGGAGCATTTATAGCTTCTGAGTTCCCTTTCACACACCATGAGAATGACAGACCTATTTCCTATCTGCCGTCAACATTGTAAGGGCGCCTACCTTGGTCCGTTGGATGTCCACGAAAGTCTTTCATCCTGGGCACAAAATGGAAATGTTCCCCCAGGATCCTGCAGCCTGGTGCCAGGGAGCCCTTAGTGTGTCAGCTGTCCCTGCCGTGCTTGCTTTTGGAGCTAATTCTTTTCAAGGTGAAATCTCCCCGCGCCCACCCCCACCCCCACACCCCACCCCAGCCACCAGCTTTATCTTTTTTCTTCTTCTTTTTTAAAATTAATTAATTAATTAATTGTTATTTTATTGGCTGTGTTGTGTCTTTGTTGCTATGCCCAGGCTTTCTCTAGTTGTGATGAGCGGGGGCTCCTCTTCTTTGTGGTGCCTAGGTTTCTCATTGAGATGTTTTCTCTTGCTGCGGAGCACGGGTTCTAGGTGTGCAGGCTTCAGTAGTTGTGGCATGTGCTCATTAGTTGCGGCTCGCGGGTTCTAGAGTACAGGCTCAGTAGTTGGGGAACACAGGCTTAGTTGCTCTGCGGCATGTGGGATCTACCTGGACCAGGGCTCGAATCCATGTCCCCCGCATTGGCAGGTGGATTCTTAACCACTGTGCTACAAGGGAAGCCCCCAGCTTTATATTTTAATGAATTTATTTGTTTTTGGTACGCTCTGACAGTCTGAGTCAGGCATGGAGCTGACACAGGTACATGAGCACATGAGATTTCAGGGTGATCATTCTGTCCTGTGTTCCTTAAATTTTCTCCCACACAGTAGACAATGTGAATGGATTACGCCTCCGCCCTGGTCTTAAACATCCATAAAAACTTTGTGACACTATAGTATTTCTCTGGGTGTTTTAATAAAAGCAAAAATAAGGTTTTATATTTCTACTTTAAAAACTTAGCATGGAAAATAAAAATTAAAGTTAAAAAAATAAATTAGAATAAACTGGTATCTCGGGAAGGATGAGTTGCTTGCCCTGTGTCTTTGGGTGTCCCTAGCTCCTGCCATATTGCTGCAAGGATACTGGCCCCTTACTTCGAGAAACAAGAGTTGGTAGCTACTAAATTCTATCTGGAGGGTGTGGAAGGCCTGGACAGGCCACTCTCATCAGTGTTCCCTTTGTAATTGCTGGAGGGGTGAAGACAGATCTTTCCTATCCTTCAGAGAGAAATGTCTGCAAAGAAGTTTCACTTGATAATATTGGCCAATTTTTATGTAGCAAATTTTTGATGCATTATTTTGCTGACAGGATTTCTATTTCTTTTCTCCATTTTACTAGACTCCCTCCCAAAGTAGCTGGGAGCCATGCTAGAGGCAGGAGGTGAGGGAGGCCAAAATAGTTCCCTCTGACAGATCTAATTCAACCTGCTCATCCTGATGACCATGAAGCTGAGGTCCAGAGAGGGAAATTAGGAGGAGACAGGACTAAAATTCATTACCATGGGCTGAGTACAGGACTACATAGTCCTTTCCACACCATGCCTTGTTAGTCCTCACAGTCCTGTGAGGAAGTGGTATCATCTTCATTTTTCAGATGAAAAAATGGAGACTCAGAGATGTCATTTAACTTCCTAAAGTCACACAGCCCATAAGCAGAGCTGAGATTCGCTCTCCAACTGACTTGACTGTAAAGCCAGGGATCTCTCCACCCACATTGTGGTTTTTTAGCCCCATATGCTCACGACATGCCTGGAGGTATGTCACAGTAGCTTGTAACATACATTCATCAAAGTGCTCATGTCTGGAAACGATTAACTTTTAAATTAAATTAAGTTAGGAGGAAGTTCTGTCTCTCACCTGATCATATGCTTTCTTGGGTAGAAATGAAAGGAAGAACAGAGAGGGTGAGGAGTATAGGGGCATGGAGGGTGGCAGGTGCGTGGTGTCATAAAGAATGTTCTGGAACATGCTGTTAATACCTGCAGAGTGTTTAGGAATTATTGTCATATTTTACTTTCCTATACTTTAAAGAAAACACACATTCCAAAGGGAAATGGTTTTCCAATGCGAAAGTCACCTGTCATGTGGTTGCGGCAGAATACAGGTTAAGAACTGCCACAAACCACCTTGCTTTCAGGGACTTACCTGCGCCTACTCTGACTACTGAGTAACAACCTAATTAGAATTCAGGTTTCCCAGTTTCCAGTCCAAAACTTGTGTAACATTGCCACTTTTAAGATTTGGCCCGTGAGTGTTGACTTACGAGATACTTTAACTGAGAAGAAGAATTTGGCCACCTTAGAGAACCTCAAAGGCTTTACCTAAGACCAGTGACATAAACAGACACAACCTTAAAGTTCTGCGCTTTGCACATTTCTGTTCCTAAGCTATTAATCCGTGTAGCAAATGGTTATTGAGGAAGTATTCTTTCAACACTTTTTAGATGTAGGACTGAACATCTACTGTGTACTTAAAGAGGGGGCCTTCACCCGCCTTAGGAATCTAATGAAAGCTATAGATCCTTATGGAAGACAGATGAACAGCCTCAAAAATATTTGCAGACACTTTTAGAGGGTTTTTGGACCTGCTGAAGTCTGTGCATTGAGGTCATAGACCCTTGGTGAAGAGTCCTTGGTCTAAGGGCTCAACCTTGAATGAAACAGTTTCTGTTCTTGAGTCAATCATAACCTGGGTAGTTACTGCTTAACCGTGAATTCCACAGCCCATTTCATTTCAGGATTGACAACCACGATCTCCTAATGAAGTAAAATGTGTTTCTCATCACAATTCCCATGGCACTAAGAGGAAAGCCATTCGTTCTCAAACTTTTTGAGAAAGGGTTCATGCCAGGTGCCATGTGGGCACAGAGACGTACCCCACACAGTCTCTGCCCCCGAGGTGTCCTTTGTCTCCTAGGAAGTAGGGATGGTGATACCGAAACATAGTGGTTTCAGGGTCTGGTGAGGGGGACAGCTGATGAGCAGGAAGGGTGCCTGGTGGGCTCAGGTGAGAGGAGGGGAAGCTGAGGTCAAATCTCTGCTGTTGGTTCCTGTGTTGGAGACTCAGAGCAGGGTTCCATGCAGGGTAAGTACTCAGATAACGTGGCTATTAAATCTCACCCCTGGGGCCCAACATCCAATATTACTGGGGATAATTGCAGAGTTGGGGGTGGGGTGTGGATCATGGAGCTGAGGGGTTGGGTGGGGAGGAAGCTGGGTTGGAATCCTGACTCCACCAGTCACTGCCCGGGTGTCCTCAGGCCAGTTCCTTAACTTCTCTGAGCCCCTGTTTCCTCTTTAGGTTACTGAAAAAATTAGAAATAAGACATAATACCGTATACATGGGCTGTCTAACAGGTTAAGGTGTGTTAGTTTTCATCCCTTAGTAAGTCAGGGGCCAGGGCAGTGGCCCCTGTCTGCCCAGCTTCCCAGGCAGCTACTCATTCCTTCCAACCCATTTCACCAGACAGCTTTAGCAAGGAGGAAGGAGCAGGGCAGCCAGAAACCGGGAATTCAGTCCCAGTCCCCTCACTTAGCAGCTTGTGAGTAGCTACTTAACACCCGTTCCTCAGTTTCCTCATCCGTATAATGGGGATATGATAGCTGTCTCCCAGAACTCCAGAACTGTTGTGAAGATTAAGTGAGAGACGACATGGTGCAAAAAATCAAGCCATTGTGAGTGATCCACAAAAATGCCTTCGACACCATGAGGCTCTCCCTGAGCCTGGGAGGAAGAGTATGGACCAAGGCAAGGTGGCCTGGCCTGTCATCTCTGAAGAGAAGATGGAAAAAGAGATCAGATGAAGCCTGGGGCTAATGATTTGATGTTTTCTTTCTTTCCTTGGGCTTATCCAAACAGAACAGCGACGGGCCTTGAAAGGGAGACAGTGAATGTTTGCCAAGAGCCTGCTCTATGCCAGGCACCGAGGGAGGTGCTTTGTGTATATGAGCTTATTTCATCCCAAGAGGTTAGCGTGCTTATTGCATTTCAGAGATGATCCAACTGAAGCTCAGAAAACACTTTCAAGAAATTCGTAACCAGGATTGCCCTTGAGCGTGATGGAAGATGGTTGTTCAGAGGGAAGAAATAGAGAGCAAAGACAGCTCAGGTGGAAGAGGAGAGAAGATACGATCCTGGATCTTTTTGGCTTCCTCTTGACAGACTTAGCATTTCACAGAACACTAACATTTCAGAGCTAGAAAGGAGTGCGTGGAGGTGATCTTGATTAGATTTTCTTTTGTAAGTTGAAGTTCAGAGGCTGTAGGGGACTTATCTAAACTCATGGCTACAAAGTAGAGGGGGCTAGACTAGAATTTAACCCTCTGGGCCCTGAACTCAGCCTTGCTCCACTGCCCCATTATTCCATACTTCTGTGTGTGCCTGTGTGTCCAACTAGGGAAGGAAAAATATGGAGAGAAAACTCTCTTTTGAGAGCATCATTCCAGTGAGAAGCTCAGGGATCACTGAAGACATATTAGACTCTTCAACATTGCTGAGATGATTTTGGTAACACACGACAGGTTGCTTTTATGGCCAGAACTTATCTTTCTGGGTCTTGGGTAAGCAGGTCAGGTTGGCTCTGAGACCCTTGGCATTCACATGAGCTAGCAATGCTTTCCTACAACTACACTTGGCTGCTTGAACATTGTTAGTTTTGAAAGATGCTGTCTGGTCTCAGAGCTTGAGTTCAACTTGCAACTGATAGTCAGGTCAGAGGAGTAAAATGCAGTCTAGATACAGTCAGCTGTGGATGAGACACACTGATTACTCATTCAGCACGTGTTTTTCGAGCGCCTACACTTACTCTTACTAAGTTCTGCTGTAGAGCTTCCTGACGGAGGGAGATGATTATAAATGACTAAGTAAAATGCATGATAGTGGTAAGGAAAAGGTGACCGGAAGTTCCGGAGGTGGGGAGCTCAGAGTAGGCCTCACTGAGAAAGGGACATTTGAACAAAGATTTGCAGGAGGCCGGAGAATGAGCTACATCAGTGACTGGGGAGAAGTTGTTTTGGGCAGAGGGAAGAAGAAGCACAAAGTTCTAGAGACAGGAGCCTTCCTGAGAGCTGGAGGACTAGCAAAGAGGCCAGTGTGGCTGGATCAGTGTGTTAGGAAGAAGAGGTAGGACATGAGGTCCTAGTGGGTTGGTACCAGGGGCCAGGGCATCGCAGGGACTTAGGGCTGGACCAGAGTGAAAGCAGCTGGGGTGGGAGAGATGGTCTGATGCTGAATGTATTTTAAACATATCATCTAACACAATTTTAGTTAACAAATATGTGACGTATGCTTTTAACATTAGAGGTAAATAAAGCACAACTCTGAAGCACTCACCATGAAGATGAAGCAATAAAAGTAAAGAAATAGCTGCAATATGAGGTTGCGTAAGCTAAGCACCAAGAGAAGAGTATCCCTAGGGGAAATCACCCTTGTTCCAGGTCAGGGTCAGGGACAAAGGCTTTACTGAAATACATAAAATGTCTAGCCCAGGAAGCAGCCCTGTTCTTAGGGTAAATGTTAGTTAATTCACTTGGGCCTGAAGGCTGCTGCTTTGCCCTCGTCTGCAGAAGGATGACAATGATGACTGTTGTTCTTTGAATTTCCTTTTTCTTTTTTTGCTTTAAACAACAGAAATGTATTGTCTCACAGTTCTGGAGGCTAGCATTCCAAAATCAAGATGTCCATAGAGCCATGCTCCCTCTGAAACCTGTAGGAGAATCCAACTTTGCTTCTTCCTGGCTTCTGGTGGTTTGCCCAAGGTCCTTGGCATCCCTTGGCTTGCAGCTGCTCCACTCAGATCTACTGCAAGGTTTGAACCCAAGCTGACTCCCAGCCCTGTCCATTCATGGAGTTACTGTGAAGAGGAAAGGAGATATAGAATCCGTCAGGGAGTACTGGCTCCACACCAACCGTTCTTGTGACAACAAATTCATTAAACAAATAGCAAGCACCTGCTGTATCATAGGCATTCTGTTGTGCTAGAAGACAGGTGACCCAAGTCAGCTAAGGCAAGAGTGGACCTTACAGTCTGTGGAAGACAGACACAAATCCAATAACCACACAAAGTACAAACTGAGATCGATGCTCTGAAGAAAACTGACCCAGTTTTAAGAACATTGAACTGGGAACTGGCCAAGACTTGAGGGAGAGGGAGACCCCAAAATAATAGGATAATTATTATGGATGAGGGAGTGGCTTGGGCGGGACACAGTGCAAGTGTCTTATAAGTAATCAGGTAAATAAGCAATCCAGTGCTCCTTCCGTACAATGGGATGTGGCACATCAGTGAACTGTGAAATCAATGTGGTGGCTGCACCTGGCATTTACAAAATAAAATGGAATAGCATCAAACCTCAGAGGCATGGTCTCTAGAAAGAGAGGTTGTGAAGGTTTCATTTATACAGTATATGTGCGTGTTAAGTGTGACCTGAGTCCTTATGTTAAACATGTTTCATAATGTGTTATCATCAATAAAGTTAGAGAAACATTAGATGAGCTTTTGTGATCAGGTGCCTTCCAACCCCCCAGCCGCTTCCTCACACCTGTATCCTTTCAAGACAGGGTCCCTTGCACCACGCAGCAGGCTCTTTCTGTGCCATACATCACAACTCCTTACCCCACCAGGCAGTGGTGGTGGGCAGTTCTTTGCCCACTGCCCGTGTCAGGGGTTTCTCTGAAGCTGAGGAAGCCTGCTCAGCCCATGTGCAGGTATAGCCTTTAGCTGGGGGTTCTTAGTGTCACTGGAGAAACCCTCAACCAAGAGGAGGGTTGCTGACAGATAAATGCTTCAGTCTCCCGTCCTTCAGACTCACATCCTATACCATCTCTGGGGGGACTGGGCTCCATTTCCCAAGGCAGTAACCAGCTCAATCATGCACCCTTAACTGATTTCTCCCTGCTGGCCTCCCTTTCCTATGTCCCTCATCCTGCTTCCTGGGATCTTTTCCCAAGAAACCACCTGCTCCCAAGTGCTTCTTTCAGGCTTTACTTCCAGGGAACCCCTGAAGTCAGGCCAGCACCTGGATAGGCTCAGGAGACTTTTCTCAACAGCTCCCAGTTAAGGAAATTCCATCCGACCTGCTGGCTCTCACTTCCCTGGACTAATGAAAACTCAGAAGGGTGGGGACAAGGATAACCCAGAGAATCTACTCTTTATTTTTATTTTCTGGCAGCCTTCTCAGTTTATGTTTAAGTTTGGGCTAGGTTGGTTTATGCCTTGCTTTCTTTTGTGTTCTGGAAGATTCACAGGGTGAAGTATTAAGTAATTGCATCATAACAAATACATGAAAATAATGACAGCTGTCATTTAGTGAGCAACTTTTATCTACTAATTTTAAATGTTCTATTTCAACTTCTATTAATTTTAATTTTATTAAAAATTTAAATGTAGCAGTTAAATTTTAATTTCTTTTTTAACAGCTTTCTTAAGATGTAATTTACCTACCATACGTTTCACCCCTTTGAAGTGTACAATTCAATGGTTTTTAGTAAATTTAGAGAGTTGTTCAGCCATCACCACCATCAATTTTAGAAGATTTTCATCATCACACAAATAAATCCCTTATCCATTAACAGTCATTCCTTACTTCTCCCCAAGATCCCCCTCAACCCATTCCCTGGCAGCCACTGATCTGTTTTCTGTCTCCACGGATTTGCCTATTCTGGACATTTCATAGAAACAGAATCAACTGTGGTCTTTTGTGTTTGGCATCTTTTACTTTGTATAATATTTTCGAGGTTCATTGAAGTTGTAGCATATATCAGTACTTGATGTCTTTTTATTATTAAATAACATTTTATTGTATGGTTATACCATGTATCTATTCCTTTTTTTTTTTTTTTTTTTTTTTATTGGCTGCATTGGGTCTTTGTTGCTGCACACGGGCTTTCTCTAGTTGCTGCGAGTGGGGGCTACTCTTCATTGTGGTGCGCAGGCTCCTCATTGTAGTGGTTTCTCTTGTTGTGGAGCACGGGCTCTAGGCGCATGGGCTTCAATAGTTGTGGCACATGGGATCAGTAGTTGCGGCTCATGGGCTCTAGAGCACAGGCTCAATAGTTGTGGCACATGGGCTTAGTTGCTCCATGGCATGTGGAATCTTCCCAGGGCAGGGCTCGAACCTGTGTCCCCTGCATTGGCAGGCGGATTCTTTACCACTGCGCCACCTAGGAAGTCCTCTATTACTTTTTGATTGTCTCTTTTGTTTACAGCAGTACTCCTAACACCTAGAACAGTGCCTGCCACAAAAACTGTTGGATAAATATACATGTGAATGAATGAGTGATTGGTGAGAGATCTCATAATAGGAATGAAACTTAGTCCAAAAACTAAGCTGTGAAAGAGGTGTACATTTCTTTATTTTCCTATAACTGAGTTAAATTCCTATTTTGAGCACCATCTTGCACAACTCAGGGTCTCCTGTCTGAGAATATATGTGGCTCCAGGATCATCACCTACCCACACTAGCATCCTCTGAGACAGCCTCTTTCCCCAGGACTGCAGGTGTAGGAGTCCATCAGGCAGGATGCAGCTGGGTTACCCCCTTTCCCAGCAGAGAGTCTCCTTGAAACTTCCCTGCCTTCCAGTGTGCAGGGATCACTGCCAGGCGAGGCTGAGGGATAGCTGTGAGGCTGAGATCCTCTTTGCCTGGACACACAGCTGGTGGCTCTGGAGTCCTGCAACCTTCCCAGGTGTTGCAAACTGACACAGGATAATTGGATTGTTTGCAATTCTTGACTCTCATTCTCATCCCACTGACTGCCTGCTTTTTAGCTACCTGTAGTGGGAAGAGCAGAGGCTTGATCCAACAGTCACAGGTTCATACCTGTGGTCCCATCAACCTAGCCATATGATCTTGGACAATTCCTTTCCCTCTCCTGAGCCTCACTTTCCTTATTGGTAGTGTTATGGGGGTGAACAGATATAATGCACATGACCCCCCCAAAGTCTACTGGCCCTCTTGTCCCTATGGGTTGAGGCTGTTCTGACCTCAACACAAAAACAAAGCAGTTTTGTACTTTGAATGATCACATCCCTGCCTACTCCTACCCTCACCTCCACTCACTCTACTCCAGCCTTCACGGTCGACTCGACATTTCTCTGTGCTCTGAGCATGTTCCCGTTCCAGGAACTCCGCATTTTCTGTTTCTCTGCTTGGAATGCTCTTCTAGACGTCAGCAGGGCTAGCTCCCTCATTTCACTTAGTTTTCGATGAAAACCCACCTCTTGCACACAGCCTTCCTGGCCTGCCCCAGCACCACTCCTCTTCCCCCTCACATACCACCGACCCCGTCTGTCTCCTTCCTTGAGCTAGGTTTGTCCCCAGCATGTATCATTACCAAACATCTGTCATCCTTCTTCATCATCTGTCTTCCCCACCATAATATCAGCTACATGAGAACAGATTTGATCTGTTGAGTTTGCTAGCATAGTCCCAGCACCTATCTTGTATGCTTTACAAGATGTTGCAAAAGCATTTGTTGAATCAATGAATGAATAAAGGAATGAATGAATGATGTGAGGGATGGGAAAGTCTATACTGTCTGGCTTGTCATAGTCACTGTCTGCTTTCTGGGCTCAACCCCGGTGGGGATTTCCCAGCCTCCGAGACACCAGTTTCCCCCTCCCTCCAATCTTTCCCACCCCCAGATCTTTAGATGTCTCATCATTTCCTTTTACACTGTAATTCAGTTCCTGTGAATTTGCATGCCCCACACGAGGAGGTCACCCAAAAAGGGCCTAGAGTTCAGAAGAAGGCAAACTTTAAAAGATCTTTTTTTTTTTCTTCCTGTCTGCATAACGCACAGAGGCCTGAATAGCAGTGCGATGGGTGATGGGTGTGCAGCACTGATGGCAGTCCTGCCCGCAGCAGGCGCTCAGATGGCTGCTGAGGGGAGCTGCTGGGAAAGTTGAGATTCAGAGGTGATACCTCAGCTCACAGTTCAATCACAGGCGTGAGGCACCATTCAAATGTCATGTTTCAGAATCTGAACACATCCCACTCCACCTTCTTTTCAGTTTTAAAAGCTCGTCGGGGAAGGGAGAAGTAGACTCTGGAGGAATTGGGATGCACATAGATGTTGTGGAACCCTGCCCACCCCCTACTCCCCCATCTATCTACACAGGGCAAACCCTGAGGTTGTTTATAATGTGCAACAGGGTCCAGTAGAGATGCTGCCATAACACATAGAGGATGAGGGCTTTGTCATTTTCTCCCACACTTGGCTCGATTGCTTAAACGTGCTAAGGCAGGCAACGGTATAACTTAAGAGGTTGGGTTTGTTTGGGCCCTGAGCAGCAAGTGGTCTAATAAATTGGGACTGGTTTGTTCTAACTCTCTACTCACCTCCAACTTACTGTGTGACCTTGAATGACATTCCCAGCCTCTCTGAGCCTTAGGATGATCCTCTGCAAAGATCATCCACTGGCAAATTACAGTATTAAGTGGTTTTCAAAAGCTGGGCTACTGCTTGGTGCCTTTACAAGGAGATGCCTGAGACTAAGGGCCTTTGTATATAATTTGCCTGAGACCTAAAGCAGAAGTGAGAAACACCTGCAGGTCTGGTGTGCCAAGTTCTCAGCAGAGACGTGGACATCTTTTGCAAAACTTCAGGTACCAATGGCTTCCTGTGGGTATTTTAGATCTGAATGTCCAGCTCAGTTGGACTTGTCAGTTTCCATTTCTCCCTTGTCAGTGGGAGGATCTGAGGACTCATGTGAGGAAGCTAGACTCTATCCTTGACCTTCTTATCTACACTCACATCTAACCACCAGTTTTGAGCAATTCCCTGTCCTAAATTGCCTCCAGGTCACCCACTTGTCTCCATTCCCCTGGACACCACCCTAACCCAACTTCTCAGCCCCTACCCCCAGTTCCTGCAACAGCCCCCTATCCTGTGTCCTCCCTGGTTTGCAGAGCAGCTAGAGTGATGGTTGGAGCTAGGTTAAGATCCCCCCCACCCCCCACCCAGTCCCTGCTGCTTAAGCCCTTCAAAGCCTCTCCACCGCTGTCCTACAAAGTCCCAATTCTTCCCATGACTCCCACTGCCCTCTGTGTTCATCTCCCCAGCCCCTTCTGCCCCCTGCACTTTATAACCCTGGCCATGTGGAATCACTCACCCCTTTTCCCACATATATTCCTCACAGGTGCTGTGCTTCTGGTTGGAACCAGCATCTTTCCCATTTTCACTTGGGGAACTCCCACTTGATCCTTAGGCCTCTCAATTTGGGAGGCACTTTCTCCCCACAGTTTCCCACTCACTCTCTCTGGCTTAGGCTGAGATTTCTTCTCCTGTGCTAACTGACTAACTGGAGGCATCTGCCTGGAATGCCAGTTTGAGAAGGTTTTGGAGCAAGGTGAGTGGGAAAGAGAGCTGTGAATGGCTGAAGGTGTTTGCAGTGGAAGGAGGGGTGTGTATGTTTGCAGCAAAGCCTTCGCCACCTGATGGGACCCTTCCCCTTGCCTATGTCTGGCCCACTCCCGCCACCCACCCCACCCCCGCCATGAAATCCTCTGACTGCTTCTACTCACACTGATCTCACCTTCTCCAAATGTCTTCGTGTAGAATCAGAGCCACCTGACTTAGCCCTGAATTTTTCCATAATTGCGTTAGGCATCATTTCTGTCTCCCGAGCTAGATGCTCCTAGGAAATAAGAACTTTTAATTGAGTCTTCTCTGTTCCCATCCAGCAGGGATGGAGAATAGTTGCTGAGAGCTGGATGGCTGCTAGCAACCCTCCGTTCTGGCTCCCCAGTACCCCGTTGATGGCCACATGTCCTCCTCCCTACAGGCTCTAAGATCCCGTGCTCCCAGTGCTCTGATCTCATCTCCTGCTGTGGCCTGTCTATATCATGCTTGAGTTTCTCATGGCTCCCTCCTTTCCCATTGTTCAAGTTCAATTCAAATGTCATCTCCTGAAAGAGTCTTTCCTGAATACCCTGCTCTTTTGTGACTCTCTAGAAACTCACTCTGCTTTACATTCTTTATACCATGTGTCTTCTTTGACTGTGTTTCCGTTTTGCTTACTGTCTGCCCCCCCACTCCCATGGCCCCCAAATATAGACTCCCACATTTTGTCTGTCTTGTTCTCACTGTATTCCCAGACCAGGCACTATGACTGAATGGATGGATGGATGAATGAGTGAATGAGCGAGTGCCTGAGGAATGGGCTGTCTATCATTGAGGCTGATCCAGCAGAGGGGCATCTTTCACCAGACTGTTAATTTCCCAGGCCTTTGGAATTACAGCATCTGGCTCTGCACATTCAGGAGAATTGTAGATGGTCTCTTGCTTTCTGGGAGAAAGCAGTGTATTTTTTTGCTGGAAAGAAAGAAAGAAAGAAAGAAATGAAAGAAAGAAAGAAAGAAAGAAAGAAAGAAAGAAAGAAAGAAAGAAAGAAAGAAAGAAAGAAAGAAAGAAAAGAAAGGAAGGAAGGGGAAAAAAGAAAGAAAGAAAGAAAGAAAGAAAGAAAGAAAGAAAGAAAGAAAGAAAGAAAGAAAGAAAGAAAGAAAGAAAGAAAGAAAGAAAGAAAGAAAGAAAGAAAGAAAAGACAGAGAGCAAGAGAGAAGGAAATGGCTGCTGGCTTTGAATGTGGACTGGGCCACCTGAAAGGCAAAAAGCTGTTCGCCATGGTTCTGTTCTCCAGCTTCTCCCGCTCCTGGCAAGAAAGGAGGTTGGGAAAGTGTCCCTTCAGTGGCCATATTTGCTGAAAAACAATAAGCCACATTTCACAGCTGACACTCCAGAAAGGAACAAATACCCCCTATCGGGCTCTGAGTCTTGGACTTGAGAATCCCCTGAAGATGTTAAGAGGGTATAATATTTCTCAGCAGAAAGTGCTTTTGGAGAAAGGAAACAGGGAGGGAGGGAGGGAAGCATTTTCCTGTGTTCTTTTTGGTCTTAACAATGCAGGCCTATTTCTCCCGTGAATGCTTTTTTTTTTTTTTTTGGCTGCAATTTTCATTCTCAAAACCTGTTGTTCAGTGATGCTCAGAGGCTGTCTTTCCTCCAGGACCAGGCAGAGAACTGCTAAACCTGAGACAGCTGTTTGTTTCTAATATTTTTTACTGTAATCAGTTTGGAAAATACTGAAAAGCAGAAGGAAGAAAATTAAAACAATCTATATTCCCAGCACTCAGAGGCAAAGCTCCAGGTTTTGCTTCTCTCATACATGCTTATGAAAATCGGGAACGTGTCATATATACTACATTTTCATGTGACAATATGTCATAAACCATCATGAACATTATTATTTAATAAAAATTGTCTTTGTTTTCTTATTACAAAATGATACACTTTTGCTATAGAGGACTAAAAAAATAAAATGAAATAAACAACGACAAAAAAACTCCAGATAGCACAGAGAAATTTTAAAAATCTGTAATTTCACAATTCAGAGATTATCACTATACAATATGTACCTAACTATTCTTTAAAAACATATTCCTAAAAATATAATTATATCTAAAAGCTATCCTTAAAAGGATAAAAATTGGGCCATGTTGTACATTCAGTGAGGCCAGGGAAATAGTCTCTCATAATATGACCATTTAAAATCAAGTACAGGGCTTCCTAGGTGGTGCAGTGGTTAAGAATCCGCCTGCCAATGCAGAGGTCACGGGTTCGATCCCAGCTCCAGGAAGATCCCACATGCTGCGGAGCAACTAAGCCCGTGTGCCAAAAAAAAAAAAAAAATCAAGTACATTTCATATATAAAATGATTATTATGTGTTAGAAAACGGCCGATGCTATTAGTACAGTGAAATCTATTTAAATCACCTTCTTCCTTGCTCTTCTCTACTATGGAAACTGAAAAGTGAAAAACACTCAGGTTCCCTTGCTTTTGAGGGTGGTCATGTTATTTATTCTGATCAACAGAACAAAGGCAGATACCTGAGAAAGACTTCTCTTCCCAAATAAAAAAGACAATAACTTAAAAAGAGAAGGCTTTTGCCACTTACACTATCCTTTCTTTTTCCTTCTTGGAATGTGGATGTGATCCCTAGAGTGCAGCAGCCATTTTGGATATATGAGGACAAAATCCACAAGCAAAGGACAGCATAGCAGGAAAATAGTAGAAACTGCTGATGGTTTTCATGATAACTTCTCCAGCTCTTGAGCTGGAGTGAGAAAAATATGTTCCATGCTTGTTTAAACCACTGTTTGTGAGTTTTACTGTCACTATTTGTGATTGCTTTTCTAACTAATTTGAGATGGGTATAAAATCCAGCATTATACAAGTCTGTCCTTTATTTCTCCATGCTCGATGCAAAATTACTAACTCTCATATTCAAACTTGGTGGAGCCATGTTCACAATAATATGCTTATTCCAGGAAGGTGCCTATTTCGGATATTCGTTTCAGTGGGCATTCATGACACCTGGCTATTTTCACACAATTATTTTAATGTAGGTTTGTAATTTTTCTTCCTTCAAACCCCCTTCAGTGACCAACTCACCATCCCCAAGTCAGAGCTGAGCTTTATATTTCTGTGTATCAACCCATAGCACAGTGCTTTGTGAAAGGTAGATACTCAATAAATGAGTGGTTTGATTGTCTGATTTTAACTCTGATTTCTTGGTTACAAAATGTGTAAGAATTGCTGAGACTATTGATTTAGATATCTTTACAGAATGCATGAACACAAAGCAATGTTTGTTTTTTAAAATGCTAAGCAGAGTGGTCAAAATGACACTACTGTCCTCTTTCATTTAAGGAATATCTCCAGCTCTCCATCATCCATCATTTACTTATTGTTACCAGCAACATATCTCAATCCAGTGGTGAGATTAACCTTCTGAAAGAAGGGTTTTGTTTGAAAAGATCTGGAAAGGATTAGTGAGGAGGCTATGGTACTGCTCATGTCTTCCAGTGATGGCAAATAGGAGGTGGTCAATTAGTTGAGCTATGCTTCATCCTGTGGTCTCTTGTAATTGAGGGGCTGGTGTCTTTGCCTGCCTGAGCAGGTGGTGGGTCAGCAGGGAGCCTCATGGCAAGGCAGACAAAGAGGGAAGAGGGTAGTGTGGTTGCCCAATAAGTCTTCGTAACAAATTGATACAAATTGTTTGTGGTTCCAAAAGTCACCAGTTGCTTGCCATGTAATTCTCCTTGGTGTGTCATTGGGCAATGGTTGGGGGCGGGGGTGGGAACCTTGATCTGTGCCTGTCCACTTGCAGCAGCAGCAGGATGAGAGCCAACTGCTCCATGAGTATTTTCAGCTCATGCCTTGTTTGCCTGGCTCAATCCACCTTCTTCAGTCGTGGGGACCAGGACAACAAGGAAGAAATCACTTGAAAGGATAGCCTTGCTAGTTTCTGTCTGGTGGGAGGCCAGGGGGCCAAAAGCCAAGGCCACTTGGTGACTGTAGGAACCGAAGGGGCTTTGGCCTCACAGCCCATCAGGTGAGTCACTTGAGCAAGAGAAGAACAAGCACAGCCAATGGCTGGGATCCAGGAAGGAGAGGTGCCAGAGGGGAGGGTGGAGCAGGAGAGAGGGCTCAGGGGTTAGTTGGAAAGAATAGAACAGAGAAACCAATTCTGTTATGCTCCTTCATCCCCCAAAGTAATTTTCCTTAAGTAAAAGTTCATGTTTAATGGACTCTCCTTTACGCAGAGACCACATTTATGGAAACACCGTAAGTTATTTTTTTACAGAGGCATCAGGAGAGGGTCCACAAGAAGTAAAGGAGAAAGATGCTGGCTGGGTTAGAAAGGATCATAGATGTCTGCACATAAAGGGATTTGGAGGTCATTTAGGCCACCAATTGCCTTTTTGAATATGGAAAACGCTCAAGAGAGGGAGAGTGGTGTGCCCAAGGTCATACGGGTTCAGGGTGCAACTTGACTTTCTATGCCAGGCCTGGTGCTCATTCTCCACATTTCTTTCGAGCCTCCTTTTATATGTCCAGGGAGAAACAGCTCCCCACTCCCCTTCAGCCTCTGGGTTCTAATTCCTGTGCTCTGCAAGTGCCTTTTCCTTCCCCTCCCATCCTCTGCCCATTGATGACGTTCCTTAATAAGGAAGAGGTGGTTTTTCGCTTGGGGATTGGGTGAGTGGCTATACAAGCAGAGCATTTACAGGGAGATGAACATTATCTAAGATTCAGTTTACTGATGTGGCACCCCAGACAGGAGGGTCCCCCTCTTGGGCCTAGGAATTTATTTCGATGTAAGGAATATCTTTTTTTTTTTTTTTTAGCTCTTTATTGGAATATAATTGCTTTACACTCTTGTATCAGTTTTTGAGGTATACCAAAGTCAATCAGCTGTATTTATACACATATCCCCATATTCCCTCCCTCCAGCGACTCCCTCCCACCCTCCTCGTCCCGGCCCTCTAAGGCATCACCCATCATAGAGTTGATCTCCCTTTGTCATACAGCAACTTCCCACTGGCTATCTATCTTACAGTTGGTAGTATATATATGTCTATGCTACTCTCTCACTTCGTCCCAGCTTCCCCTTTGCCCCCCGCCCCCCCCAACCCCGTGTCCTCCAGTCCATTCTCTGCATTTGCATCCTTATTCTTGTCCTGTCACTGGGTTCATCAGTACCATTTTTGTTTTGTTTTGTTTTGTTTTAGATTCTGTATATGTGAGTTAGCACACAATATTAGTTTTTCTCTTTCTGGCTTACTTCACTCTGTATGACAGACTCTAGGTCTACCCACCTCATTACATATAGCTCCATTTCATTCCTTTTTATAGCTAAGTAATATTCTTTTGTATATATATGCCACATCTTCTTTATCCATTCGTTTGTTGATGGGCATTTAGGTTGCTTCCATGTCCTGGCTATTGTAAAGAGTGCTGCAATAAACATTACGGTACATGTATCTTTTTGGATTATGGTTTTCTCTGGGTAATATGCCCAGTAGTGGGATTACTGGGTCATATGGTAGTTCTATTTTTAGTTTTTTAAGGGACCTCCAAACTGTTTTCCATAGTGGCTGTACCAACTATTTCAATGTAAGGAAGATCTTATCAGCCTCATTTAAAGAATAAAGAAAATGAGGGACCATGAGGGAAAGCGCTTTGCTTAAGGTCACAATGGTCATATGTAACTGAATAGGGGCCCCGATTCACTCTACTGCTGCTTATGGCTTCAGCATAGAAAAGAACAGCTTAGTGCGGTGCAGAATTTATTTAATTTATTTACATTGGTTCCAATGTAAACTGGGAGGTCAATAGAATTTTTTTCATATGTAAGAAAGGAAGTATGGAAGTCCCAGGGTATTAGTGGGGCTCAGGCACCTTAATTGTTTGGGTCCTCGGAGAAACAGATGCTAAAGGAGTAGATGTGCAAGAAATATACTGGCGGGAATGCTTCCAAAGGATAAAGGGGGAGGGAGCAAAAGTAGGAGGCCTTGGACCAGGATGCAGGTCTGAGCCCTGTGAAAGGAGAGAAGGAAGGGAGTGTTGGGTAGGAAGACCTCAGACCACAGCGCAGCTCTGGACCGTTTTGTCTCTGCAGGGCTGGACAGGGAGGAATGCCACAGGGGGCAGGAAAGGACCGGCTCTAGGGCCCCCGTCGTGCCCAGCCACTAGCCAGCAGCAGCCTAGGGAAAGCTTGGCCCTGGTGGGAGTGTGCAGTGGTCGAAAGGGGCGGCACCGAGCTGTCAGTCAACCATGCTCCTGCAGCAGGTTCTCTTGAAGGCGAAGCTGAGCTGTGCCACGTCATGGCTGCCACGACGTGCAGTGTGTGCCTGCACACCCTGCGTCAGGTTCCATGCTTCGCCTGGAGGCTACAGAGATATGAGGAACAGTGTCCCCATCCCCAAGGGGCTCGTGGTGTAGCTGGGAAGACCGAACACGCACATCTGAGGCTGGGAATATGCACTAAACAATGGCAAAAAGCAACAATAACGGGAGAGTGATGGAGCAGTCTGAAATGGTGGGGAGCACTGGGTGCTGGTGGTTCAAAGAGGGATCCCTGGAGGAAAGCCTGGAATGTTGCCATTAGGCAATGTGATAGGCGTGTGTGCCAGGTGTTCCGCACCCTTTCAGCCTCCCCATGCTCACGCGCTGCCGCTACCCGTTCGACATTCACCGTTAGGTTCCATGCCAGGTACAGTAATTACGTGGGTCATCAACAAGCTTACAGCATTGGAGGGCCTTGAAGACTGATGAGTCATCAAAAAAACCAAACCTGTAGAAGTATGTGTGACTTTGTGGGGGCGCCTAATGACGGAAGTCCCGCCTAATGTTCGTGGTGACACACAACAACCGGCGAACGCATTCATTTCATTACCATGTATCTGCTAAGCTCTGTAAAACATGATGTAGTAGCAGGAAGTCTTTTCTTTCCATTCATCATAAAAAAAAAAAAAAAAGGAGAAAAAACATATACATAGAAAAAAAGATGAAAAAACAGTCACAAATCATATAATAGACCATGAACACATTCATCACCCAGCTTCAATTCATGGCAAATTATCAACTCAGGGCAAATTTTGTTTCCCCTTTAGCCTCACCCAGCTCCCCGCTCTTGTATTATTTTGGAGCAAATCCCCAACATGGTATAATTTCACTGGTGAATATTTTAGTATATATCTCTGAAGAATAAGGATGCTATTCTTCTTTTAAAACATATCCACAATAGTACTATCACACATTTAAATTTCCTGAGCCTCAATTTTCTTATCTGTCAAGTGGACATAATGATGTCTATTCTGCCGGACTGTTAGCTGCATTTTACATAGAGTGCTTAGCCCAGTAGCTAACCACAGTCATGCTCATATTATAAAGTATATGATTTCTGCTAGGAAATGTGGAGGAAAATAAAAGAACCCCAAAGCATGATTTGTGCCCCCAGACTTCCCAGTCTAATTAGAAAAACTGAAACATTTATTAGTTGTAGGTGCTTTCTGCTTTCACAGAACGCTTTGCATGGGAAATGATATTTAGTGAATTTGGTTTTCTGCCATGAAATGCAGTGACATTTTCATATGTTCAGGATCTGTATCAAGGGAGAAACACATGCTCACTTAAATAATTAGTCTGGGTAACAAAGACCAAACAGAATCCCAGTTCTTGAATTGCTCAGTTATTCTTCTTTTGAATAGAATTAAATTACATTACCTGAATTTTTTAACACTTACACATATATTCTTTCTTTCTTACACAATCGACACATAACATCACACTTATATATAAAATCTATCTCACACACGTACAGGTCTTGCATGTTTTTTATGCACTTTTGATTTGGGGATGGTTTTATAATGATTATTTATTTATTTATTTATTTATTTATTTATTTATTGGCTGTGTTGGGTCTTCGTTGCTGCAAGTGGAGGCTACTCCATTTTGGTGCGTGGGCTTCTCATTGCAGTAGCTTCTCTTGTTGTGGAGCATGGACTCTAGACTTGCGGGCTTCAGTAGTTGTGGCACACGGGTTGCCCCGCGGCATGTGGGCTTTTCCCGGACCAGGGCTCGAGCTCGTGTCCCCTGAATTGGCAGGCGGATTCTTAACCACTGTGCCACCAGGGAAGTCCCTATAATGATTTTATAAGTTCCAATCATTGACCTTTTTAGTTGAATTTTGTCAGTCTTATCAGTTTATATTATTACTCATGATTCTTATGTCTCAAGATCTCTGTTAATTCCCTCAGAGTACTGGCCATTCATATAAAATTCCCTGGATGTTTATTCATCAGCAGGAAGTGTTTTTATCCTGGTGGCAAACGCTGTTTCATGCTAATACCCTCGTGTCTCAGGATTTATACAAGAACAAAGAAGAAAAGGCACTGAATTCAATAGCTTAGGCTTTCCTTTCATTTTCTGTCAGCAGTTTCAAGAAGTTGGTTTTTTCCTTGTAAGCCGTTTGGAAAATGAACACTTTTTATTTTCTGAATGATACTGAGCTCCAAATAATATAAATTACAGGGGTCAGTGCTTAGGAATCATGATGAAAACTCAGGAACAAAAAATCAAACAACCTGATTTTAAAATGGGCAAAGGGCTTGAGTAGACATTTCTCCAAAGAAGACATACAAATGACCAGTAAGTACTTGAAAGGATGCCCAACATCACTAATCATTAGGGCAAAGCACATCAAAACCACAGTGATGTACCATCTCTCACCCACCAAGATGGCTACTATCAAAACAAAACAAAACAGATAAACAGACAAAAAACTCCAGAAAATAACAAGTGTTGGGGAGAATGTAGAGACGTTGGAACCCATAAACACTGTTGGTGGGAATGTAAAATGGTGCAGCTGCTGTGGAAAACAGTATGGCAGGTCCTCAAAACATTAAACATAAAATTAGGACATAATCCAGCAATTCCACTTCTGGGTATATGCCCCAAAGATTTAAAAGCAGGGACTCAGTGAGATATTGTAGACCCACGTTCACAGCAGCGTTAATCACAATAGCCACGAGATGGAAGCAATCCAAGTGTCCATGGATGGATGAATGGATACACACAGTGTGGTCCATACCTACAATATTGTCCAGCCTTAAAAAGGAAGTTCTAATGCATGTTACAATATGAATGAACCTTGAAGACATTAATGCTAAGTGAAATAAGCCAGCCACAGAAGATCAAACACTGTATGATTCCACGTATGTGAGGTACCTAGAGTAATCAAACTCATAGAGGCAGAACCATTGCCTGATGGTTTCCAGGGCCTAGGGGGAGGGGAAATGAGGAGCTGTTGTTTAATGGGTGCTGAGTTGCAGTTCTGCAAGATGGAAAATGTTCTGTAGAGGGATGGTGGTGACATTTGCACAATAATGTGAATAGGTTTAGTGTCACTGAACTGTACGCTTAAAAATGGTGATGACGGAGGCAAAGGGGCAGGGGCAATATAGGGGCAGGGGTTTAAGAGGCACAAACTAGTAGGTTTAAAATGAGCTATAACAGGACTTCCCTGGTGGCGCAGTGGTTAAGAATCCGCCTGCCAATGCAAGGGACACGGGTTTGAGCCCTGGTCCAGGAAGATCCCACGTGCCTTGGAGCAACTAAGCCTGTGCGCCACAACTACTGAGCCGCTGTGCCACAACCACTGAAGCCTGTGCTCCTAGAGCCCGTGCTCCTCAACAAGAGAAACCATCGCAATGAGAAGCCCACATACTGCGACAAAGAACAAGCCCCTGCATGCTGCAGCTAGAGAAAGCCTGTGTGCAGCAATGAAGACCCAATGCAGCCAATAAATAAATAAATAAATAAATAAATAATAAAATAAGCTGTAAGGACATATTGTACAACACAGGGAATATAGCGAATATTTTATAATAACTATAAATTGTGAATTATATATGGTATACCTGTAACATAATATTGTACATCAGCTATATTTCAATAAAAATTTTTTAAATAGTAATGATGGTAAATCTTATGCTATATGTTTTTTACCACAATTAAAATTTTTTGAAATCTGCAGCAAAATGAGTCATGATGATAATACTAATACAGACTTTAACATACTAGAAGCTGTTTTCAGCACTTTGTATAAGTTAACTCATTTGATCCTCACAATGACCATACGAGCACCATTATTATTCCCATTTCACAGATGAGAAAGCTAAGGCACAGAGAGGTAGAGTGATGTGATCATGGTTGCATAGCCTATAAGTGGCAGAGCTGGGATTTGAAGACAGGCCATCTGGCTCCAGAGTCTAGATAGATTGTCTTGAGAAGCAGGGAGTCAGGGCTTGAAGCACTGTGAGCAGCAGACTTGTCAGGCATCTCCAGTGAACACCAGTCCTGAGAGGGTATATTGGCAACATTTACTGTGAGTGTGGCATGTGCCGCACTCTGTTCTAAGAACTGACATATCTTAATGCCTCCAATGCTTAGAGCAACCCTATGGAGCATCTCTGTTTTAAAGATGAGGAGACAGGGGAATTCCTTGGTGGTCCAGGACTCTGCACTTTTACTGCTGTGGGCCCAGGTTCCATCCCTGGTTGGGGAACTAAGATTCCACAAGCTGCGCCACCCAGCCAAAAAATTAATAAACAAATAAAAGTGAGTAGAAGGATGGAGTGCTTCAGGGATTTGCCCGAGATCACATAGCTAGTGGTGGTACAGAGGTTAGGGGCATCATATCTGAGTAAGATTGCTGGAGTTTTAGTCCCTGGATGTGAAATGGAGTTGACGATTGCTGGCTCTGAAAGGATTGTCACGATGAAAATAAATATGAAAGGACTTTGGAAAGGGGGTAGAACCTGCCTTTTGCTGGTTCTAGGCTTGGGCCAGAATTCTCTGATCTCTTCTCACTTGTTGAAAATTCTATTGATATTTTTGAGAACCTTAAGGTTCAGGGATCCTTAGGAAAGCCCCATCCCAGGACCAGGTCCTCAGGCGATGCCTACAGTGGGGAAAGAAACCCTGGTAACAGGATCCAAATTCTCTCCTCAGTAGCTGACACACAATAGGGGCCATCGAGCATCTCAGAACAGATACTCAGCCTCAAGGAAGCTAAAAGTAAAGGCACTTGTACCCTTCTCTGAAGGCAACAGAACACACCTGGCTAAAAGCAAGGAGACATACTCGTGAATGTATGTAGACGGACATGTATTCTCATAGATGTGTGTCAGTATGAACCTAGATGCACATATGTTATTATCAACACATGCACACACATGATTTGGGGAGTGCTAGAAAAATCACTGAAGGAAGAATGGGAATAAGTGGCAGCTTGTCAGAGACAGAAAAAATGAATCTAAGAAAACAGTGGTAACATGAAATAATAGAAAGATCATGGGCTTTGGAGTCAGATGATCTTAGACTCAAATTCTTGTTCTGCCACATATTAACTGTGTGACCTCAAGCGCGCTAGTTCACCTCTCTGAGCTCTACTCTTTCATCCTGTGAAATGGGTATAAGTATTCCTACCCTACAGGTTTTTGTGAAGAGAAAATACGACAGGGAAAGCATTTATCTGGGACCTGGCCACCTATCTGGTAGGTGCCAATAAATACTGGTTTCTTCCCACTAAGATGAACCTACTGATAGGTGCTGGCCTTGTTCTATATGCTGGTTCCCAATAATCTCTGGTGCTCTGATGCAGGAGGAGATCTAAAGATAGCCTTTCATTTCCCAGAAGTAGATCTTACAGATGGCTCAGAGATTTGAGGGGCCTGGGACTAGCTTGGATGTGCTTCTTAACCTTAGAGAGATTTTTCTAACCGACTTTTTCTGAGAGTGGCTTGCCTGCTGTGTACTGAATGCTTCAAGTAATAGGCCCAAGGAAATCAAATAAAGTTGGCATGGTCTTGGTGCAATGAATCGAGATCCAGAGCCGTGAGCCGCCTGGCTGGTTCCAGACCCCCGGCACGCCCACATCCCTGCTGTTCCCTCTGTGATCCCTACTCCCAGGTGAGAAGCACTTTACCCTGGAATCTCCATCTCAGAGGCGAGCGCTGTCCATGCCCATCCCTTGGGCTCACCTGGCCTGCTTGGCCTCATTTCTCCCCATGGAGATCTTTGCCTCCTGCTGTTGGGAGGATTCCCCTCCAGTGGTGCAGGACTGTGCTCTTTGGTTGGGGCTGTACAGGTGATAAGAAGCTAGGTGGATTCTCTAGCTCTGTCCCTGGTTGATATTTTTCCCACACTGTTCCACTCAGAACATCTGTTCATATTGTTTACCAAGTGACCACAAGGGTTTGGATGAAACATTCCTGGCCACGGGACAAACTGGGAACTTGGCCAGCCTTTCAACTGGACTCTTCCCCACGTTCTCTCTGTTTTTTCCTCCTGTTCTTCTCTGCACAGCCCTCTTTTCTCTGCATCCTCAGACTCTCCTGTTCCCTATGGCCTTCCACACCCTCTGCTGTGTACGGTATCTTCTTCACCCAGGCCCACCCTCACCTGCAGTGCCCCCTCCAAAGTTACCCTTCCTCCCATCTGAACAACCACGACCTTTACTGCTCTCAGTTGGATGTTTGGAAGAGAGTAAGCTGAACTAGCCTGTGTTTGGGCATACATAGTTGCCTTTAAGTCAGCAATGGGTGTCTCACTAGCTCTGTGCCTTTAGATAAGATATTTAATCTTTCTGAGCCTTAAGTACAAATTTTGAAAATGCAGACAGTAATGACTATTTGTTGACCTAATTGCCATTTTCTCCATGAGTAATGCCAAATCTCTTTTTCTTTCTTTCTTCTTCCTTTTTTTTTTTTTTTTTTCTCCCTTGAACTACGCATCCTGGAAGCCAAGTCTGAGTATGTAAGAGAAGAATAAAGCCCGTTTTGTGTGTGAAGAGCTGGTGTACAAAGAAATAGAAGTTAATTCTGGCTCAGTTCTTGGCTGGGTGACTTTGGCAAGTTACCCAAACTTTCTTATTCTTTATGACCTTATGTTTAAAATGGCAATAAAAAGAATACCTCCCGCATCCCTAGGGTTGAAGGGAGGATTACATGAGAGGGAATGTCTGACAGTGCTTTATGTGTTATGAAAATCTGTGTGAGTATCAGGCTCAGCTACTGTTGTGATAGTCTACTTCTGGCTAGAGTGATGTCCTTCAAAAGTGACTTCTTTCACCTGCTTTGTTTCCTTCTTATTTCCCTGCTATGAGATTGTGAGTTTGTGGGTAAAAGAGAGTGTAGAATGTCCAGAGCAGCATTATTTGTAACGGCAAAATAGTGGAAACAATCCAAATGTCCCCCGATGGATGAATGGAAAAACAGATTGCTGTATGTTCTTACAATGGAATGTTATCCAGCAGCAAAAAGCAATGACGTGAACCTTGAGAACATTATGGCAAGTGAAAGAAGCCAGTCACAAAAGCCACATAGTGTATGATTCCATTTATGTGAAATGTCCAGAACAGGCAAATCTGTGGGAGGCAGAGTAGATGGGTGGTTGCCAAGAGCCGATGGAGGTGGGAATGGAGGGCTGCGGATGAGGAATGACTGCTAATGAGAAAGAGTTTCTTTTCGGAGTGATGGAACGTTCTAAAATTGATTCTGTACGGCTGTGTGAATATACTCGAAATCACTGGGAATGATATACTTTACATGGGAGAATTGTACAGTGTGGGAATTCATCTTCATGAGGCTGTTACATATTTTTCGAAAAGGAGTGGCAACACAACTCTGCTTTTCCTCTTTCTCCCCCTAGTCTGATACCTGTTCCTTTGAGGAAGGTTTGGCTGCCCTTGGCCCTCTGACTTGAGTCCATTTCCCGTGCACCGTTGCTGGTTTCTCTCTTGCTCCCTTTGGATGGGACCAAATCCTCTGTGACAAAGCCCCCTTCACTACCCTGCCATTGGCTCCACGCACTGAGGACTCTAGTAAACTCCTGTCTCCTGTGCTGTAACATCATTTCATGAGGGCGGAGGGCTCCCCCGTGGTGCTTCCCCAGTGAGAGATGCCAAATAAATACCATAGAGTGAGTGGCTGACGGGGAGGTTGGGGTAGGGAGAGGGGAATGACTGCTAGTGGAAGGGGGTCCCTGCTGGGGCTGATGAAATGCCCTAAAATTGATTCTGCTGATGCTAAATGTTATTCACCTAACAAAGGGGTTCTCCCTAAGTTCCTTTAGATATTGACCTCTAATATATCAACACCACTTAAGGGTTTGTTTACACCTCCTCTGGGCCCTTAAGAGCCTCCCAGGGACCTGGCAGAGTTCTCCCATTTCATCCTTGCAACAACTCAGTGAGAAAGGGGCTAAAGTGGCATATTAGAGAGACAGAGGGCCATCATTCACTCCCAGGCCTGCCAGGCTTCCAGAACCCACCCTCTTTATGATACCTCTGTGGCCTAACGGAGCACTGACAGCCCTGGAAGGGGAGGGTGATTGGGAAGGCGGAAGAACAGAGAAAAGCTCAAAGTCACTGCTAATCAAGGACTCCTAGCAAATGCACGTGAAGCATCTCCAACGTGTGAGGGCGAGTCACTGGGGTCTCCACGCCCTCTTCAGGGTCACAGGCAATGAGTTAGCACATCTGGTGTCAAATGCGCTCGCCCCATGCTGAGCCAAGCTTGCTTCCCTGCAGCAGCGAGGACTCTCGGTGATGGGGAAGCAGCTGTGCAGGGAGCTGGGTGCCACGTGATCACTCAGGGTCCTCAGCGGCCGCCCCTGCGCCAGGCACCTCCACTGAGAGTGGGGTTCCTGAGGTCGGAGCCTCCCTTCCTAGTCAGAAAATCCCGCCAGGCAAAGCCAAGAAGACACATGCAGCAGCATCATTAAATTATAACAAGCCCTGAAACTCACTCCAGAAGCCTGGGTCTGTTTGTCCTTGCGGTCGGAAGGAAGTGTGTGATTGGCCAGCTGAGCTCGGCCTAGCAGGCCTTATCTCTGACTGGTTATTATTTGATTAAAGAGGGCTTCCTCCTCCTGTGGTGTTTCAAAACTGTGCTGGGAGAGTTTGCTGCTGCCTGGGGTTTTTTTTCTGAGGTTACTCCCGAGCACCCAAAGTCCTTCCGTCTCTGGCCGTACAAATAAGCAGACAGAGGAGATTTTCACTCACCCCACACTCAGGCTGGGGCTGTGTTCTCCAGCATCTCCATCGGTTTTGCTAATCAACCGGTTGGAAATAATTCCTCAAACAGCACAGAGTCAAGGATACAGGTATTAAAAAAATTTTTTTTTTTGGGAGGGAGGTTTCTAATTTCTCAAGATGTCAAGACATTAGAAATGGGGGTGGGTGGAGGGCTGGGGCAGCAAAATGGAAAGCAGGAAAGGCAGAGGAAGTGGAGGAAGGGAGTGGAATCTTGGAATTCTACAGAAAGGCAGAGCCAGGGGTGAGTTGTTTGCAGCTGAAGAGAGGTGTGAGTGTGATTGTAATGTACCATTCAGGTCTGTGTGACTTCGCCTCCGTGAAATCCTTCCCAAGGTCTAGCTGCTCCCTTGGCCTCCTCATCATCCTTTCTCCTGGTTCAAGAAACCCACAGTGCTGAGTGGGTTTTACACACATTATGAGAAATCCAATTGCTTTAGCTTGAAATGTTATCAGATCTGATCCTCAAAGGCTCTACTTGGCGGTACCAATCCTCGTGATGTTGGCATCAGAGAAGGACAAGTGGGGCCAAGCCCTTTGTTTAGGAGAATTTGTTTCCCACTTTGTCTGGGATCTGAACTTGACGTGCCTTGTCCATTCTCATCCTCACCATAGCCCCACCTCAGTGGGGAGGGACCTGACCACTTGGAATGAAGATGAAAGGAGATGAAAGGATGGATTCCATCCTCTCAAAGTGTTCAGTTTTAGTTGGAGATAGCTGAAGGGGGGGGGGGTTATGATGCAAAAAAAAAAAAAAAAACTATTTTATTTCGGCATTAAGTAGGAAAGAATATTTTTATGGTAAATGGCTATTCTTAAAGCCAATTTTTCCCTATGCATTTTAGGTTAAGAAACAGCCATGCCAGCTGCATTTCCTTTCTCTAGTCACGGTGGCTGTCTTAACCTCCAAATGTTTCCATCTGTGTTGTCGTAATTCTCGCGTGTTTGTATCTGGGTTGTTTCTGCTTTGTTAGCTGCAGCGGGATGCTCTCAAGGCTGGGTCCCACGAAGCTGCTCTATAGGATGGAAGACTGTTCTTGCCGCCTGCTTCATGGTTCCTGGGGAGTTTTCTCTGCTGAGGCCCCATTGGATTTCTTGAGACTCTTCAGAGTAATTGGTCTGAGAAGTTCATCAAAGTGAATCCTGTCTCCCCCTCATAATTTTAAGAGAAACGTCGAGGTAGAGGATAAGCCCAGTGCACAGAGTTATGCTTCCTGGACCCCGATCTAGCACCTGGCTTGGCAAGACCAGGCACCTGCCTGGGGATACAGGTTCTGAGCGGTCCTCTGTCCTAGAGTGATCCCTCTCCCTCTCCTCCTCTCTCCCAGATGTCTTGGGCCTCTGGTACTAGAACATCACAGCCCCCAAAGCCTAAGCCAAGGCCTCCAGCTTAAGAGAATCTCCCGAGTCTGGTAATCTTGGTTAGAAGAGTGGTGCAGCATGGGGGAAGGGTCATTCAGACCCACTGGTGATGTTTGCTTTTTCCACTTGTTATTTAAATTGTCTAAGCCCCAATTTCCTCATCTGTAAGATGGATATAGTACTTCTCTCATGGGGTTACTTTGTGAATAGAGATTCTGCTTTCAGTAAATATCGGTGTATAGGAGGAGTTGGAGTATAGTGGAGAATGAGGCAGAGAAAGCTCTCTGCCCTCGTGGAGGTTACAGTTAAATGGGGTGGGGAGGGGTGATAGGCAGTAAAAAATTCACACAAATAAACAGGGCATCCCCATCTGTGATGAGAAAAGGAACACAGGACCTGATCTGGATGGGGGTGAAGAGAGCTTGTCGAGAAAGGCCTCTTTGATGAACTGGATGATTCCTGAGACTGTCGCTGCTCTCTGTTGCTTTATGATTCCTTGACCTGCAGCAGGATAGAGCCAGATCAAATGGGGGCCTCCTGACTCCCTGTCCAGTGCTCTTCTACCCAGCTGCCTCCACTGCTGGAGAGAGGCTGGGCCCAAACTCAAGGAGGGCAGGAGGAAGAACCGGGCAATTCTGTCTCCTAGAATCCCTTTTCTCCAGTGCCTCCTTCCTACTCCCCAGCTGGAGCCCAGTATCCTCAGTCCCCTAGGGTTCTTTCTGTCAGATGGAAATCCCTAACACCTTCCCAGGGATGCTTTAGGGGGAGGCAGATAACAGGCTCTCTGTGTCTTTCTCCCCCAGGTTCCTGCATGTCCATCCTGGATGATTAATCCACCTGGGGCGGTCACTCTGGTGGAGAAATTCCAAGCACAGGCAGGCAGGGAGGCGAGGAGTTGGGGGTGAGCCCATCATCTTCTCTGGCTGCCCATGAGCGCGCCCAAGACTGCCCCCTTCCCCACCCACTCAGCCTCCCAGGAGCACAGTGTTCCTTTCACACGGCACACAGTGTCTTTTATGAGCCCTCTGGCCGGGGCTTCAGTGACAGCTCTTGTAAGGAACTGGTTAGCATTTTTTCCAGACAAAGCCAGAAGTTCTGGGAGGTGATGGGAAGGCTAAACCTGCAGCGCGTGATGAAAGGAAATGGTCAGTCTCGGGCTCCTGCAAGAATGGTGTCAGCATCTTCAATTCTCTCCCACCTTTCCTGTGGGGGACCCTGTCCCCGTGACCTTCAGAGGGATATCAACTCTCCCTCCGTCTCCTCTTCCTTAGCTGGGGCCTCACTTCAGCTGTCTGCTAGCCAACCCCCACCTGCTGCTTGCTGGCCACAATAAGGCTTAGTAGGACCTCCCAGGGCCATCAGTGTTTTAGCCAGTGATGCCTGAAGGGAGCGGCCATGGTGGGAAGACAGGCGGTAGGATTGATACCTCAAGGTTCATAACTGTCTTCACCTGAATTCAGGATTTAAAAACCTCTGTTGGGTGTGAGTCACAGAGGATTGGATGTTGAGAAAGGAACGGAGATGCCTTCCCATAAGTAATATGCTAGACAAGACCATTTCCAACAAGACTTTGAATAGTGAGTGGTACCCCAAGGCAAAATCTCCCCAACAGGTCATAAGAGGAAAATGGCAGGACATTTGCAATGGGAAACTCACCCACGCCAGTCAGTTCGCAGAACCCACAGCCTTGCTAATCCCACCAAGGTGGAGCCCAGTTCTCCCTGCCGAACAGCATTTTAGATGTTTAACGGGGCTCTGGTTGTCACACTGAGCGAGGTAATGAAAACACTCAGTCATCACTCCTGGGCTCCTGAGTCCTCTCCCCATCCCGTTCTCCCTTTGCCTCAGCACGCTTGCTTGGTGAGCTTTGCATTTGGCCTCTGCCCAGTGCCCGGTGGGGCTGGCAGGAAGTTTAGCTGAGCCTGGCTCTATCTATTGGGCTTCAACAACCTGCCAAAAATCAGATTGGCTAAAAAAAAAAACCACCCAAAATGAGTCTTGAAAGAAAGCAACACCCATTTCCCCATGGGCTGGACTTGCTCTGCAGGGAAAGGGTGCTTGTTGTGGAACTGAACCCTGCTGGCTCCTGATAACTGTGTCGATGATGCTTTTCTTGAGTGAGTTCCAGAAAGTGACTGCGAGGAACAAGGGCCTGGGAAAAGTGAAAACTTTGGGACTGAGAACACTCCTCAGACTTGGCAATGGGGAAGCCGGAGGATCAAGCTGCAGGCAGGCAGGAGGCTGGCTGCTCCCCACCCCCAGCTCCTGCCCAGACAGCTGCGGGGACCAAGGCAGCGGAGCCGCGCCTTCGCTTAGCGGTCCCCTGGCACCTTCCTGGAGCAGCAGCCGTCCTGACTCCCGTCAAGCTCCCCTTGGGGCACATTTTAATTATCTTGTGGGCTGATGCTCAGGGTGAGCCTGCCAGGTTGGATGGAGGAGGAGCCCCCTTCTACTACACCAGGCAGAAACTGCATGCATGATTAGATGATCGCCAGTGTGGCCTCCAATCCTCAGATCATGTGGGTCCTTGAAGCAGCACAGTGTGTCCCTTGTGCTTTGCCATTGCTCCTTCAAATGCCCCCTTGCTACACTACCACATCTAATTAGCTCTGTGACTCAGGGCAACAAGGTACAGACCCTGCTCTCAAGGAACTCAAAGCCCAGTGGAAGAGATGCTTAATTAAACAAGCAATGTACTGTAGCATTACAGCATGGAGAGTACCTCGTAGAGCAGAGTGACTCTTTCTCAGGGCAACTCCTGTGCCCCCATTTCCACCCCCTCATCCCTCCCTATCCTTGCCCTGGAATATCTTCTCCATTCAAGCTGGGTCTCAAGCCTAATTCTTCTCCATGCGACTCTAGTGGCTACTCACAGTAGCCAGATTCCAGACTGCAGAGGGGGGCTGGTCTATGAGGTTTTCCCCGTCTACGGTGACATAAGAACTAAGGACAAAGTAGCAAGTCTTTAAGATGGCTATGGGTATTCAATTTGGGAAACTTCCCCTTGTTCTGAGAGTCTGTCCTTCCTGCTTGTTGGGATATTAAAACATTCTTTCTTTTATTAAATGATGTTTGTAGATTGTCCATTTCTGTTGAGTTTAATTTTAATATTATGGCTGGGCAGGGGATATATGTATAAATACAGCTGATTCACTTTGGTGTACCTCAAAAACTGGTACCAGAGTGTAAAGCAAATATATTCCAATAAAGAGCTTTAAAAAAAAACAAGTGATAGCTCAAGACCTGGGAATCATTGCCCAACAAGCTGTTCATCACTGAAATGAGCACCCATGTCCAAACCCAAGCAGGAGCCCCTGGGGTGTGTTTCTTAGTATCTGATTTTCCAGTCTGCAGCAGAATGGCAGAGCTGATATACTCAACTCACTCCCCAAAACATTTAGCTGCCTGTGACAGTTAAATCCTTAAACAGACACTACTGTTTTCTTGGCGTCCCAGGCTCCTGTATGTTTAATGCCTTGAGTATCTGATTTCTGGGCCAAACTCATGAAAATCTAAAGGGGAATTATCTGTCTCAGAAAACAGTTGCAATGGAAATAAAAGCCATTAGTACTCGGTGTTATCAGGATTGTTAATTTTTCATTGAAATTTCAAGATAAAAGTCGATCTTCAGAGTTGTGTTAACCGAGATCTCCAGCTTCCACTGAGATGCAGCTTAGAGACTGCTGGAAAAGATGCCTGTACCCTGGCTTGGGGTAGTCTTTTGGGGGCCCTCCATCTACCTTCTTAGGTTAGGGGACATTTTGGGGTCAAAGCATCTGCTCTGGTTAAATGAAATCTTATATTGCATCTGATTACCCTGACATTCTAGTTATGATCCAGGACACTGGAAGTCCCCCATGAAGCTTGATGGATAGAAGAAAAGGTCCACCAGGCAAACCAAATCCCAATAATACAAGTGGTAAAGTCCAAATTCTTGAGCCGAAGTTGAATGTTTGTGTTAAGAGTTGTTTAAAATGAGTGAATCATACTGGGCTTAGGTGTTTAGCTGTAAGGAGGGTTTTGTTTTACCCATTTTGCAATGTTGCCTTTGCTCTGTGATGGCAGTTGCAAAGGAGACCCTCATGTTTGGACTGAGTGCTTCTTGGGGGTCAAGAATATAACTTAGGTGTGATATTGGTGGACACCCTCTTCTCCTGCTGCCCATCTCTCCCCTGGGACCCAACACATCTCTTGGCACATAAGAAGCCAAGAAATTGTTGGTGGTGACAATGACCATGCAAATGACTAATATGTTTTAGAGAGAATCAGTTTCTGGCAATTTCTACTTGACCTGATATGATGGCTTAATCATTAATATTTTTAGCTTGCCTATTTAATTATTAAAAGAAAATTCTTCCTTTGTCTTGATCATTGTGTTTGGTTTGCAGCCCTAGGAAAGGAAGGCGTGGGGGTGTGAAGCTGGTGGGCAGGAAAGGCCTCTTGGTGAGCACCCTGTGTTTTGAGTCTTGGTCTCCTAGTTCCAGAACCTCCTTTGGCTGCTTATTCAGGGGATGATCCAGACCAAAGAGCAACAGTCTGGGTCCTTTTGAACTTATGTAATTGTGTTTGGTTTGCCTGGGCCGTTATGCCAACATGGTCTTTCTTTCCCACTGAACCCATCCCTCACGGCAGGCAGCCTTCGGCTGGTGAGCCTTGAGGTCTGGCAAGAACAGTTGTAGAAGGCTCCAGGGGATGTCATCCACCAGGTGTTGATGTGTGAACCTGGGCAAGTCTCTTTATCTCTCTGGTCATGGTTTCCTTGTGAAACATGCTGGATTCAATCAGAATTTCTACCCTTGGAACTAATGACATTATGGGTCATAATTCTTTGCTGTGGGGCTGTCCTGTGCATTGTAGGATGGTCAACAGCATCCTGGCCTCTACCCAATATGTACCAATAGTAGCACTCCTCCCCTCTTTTTTTTTTTTAATAAATTTATTTATTTATTTATTTATTTATTTATTTATTTTATTGGCTGTGTTGGGTCTTCATTGCTGCACACGAGCTTTCTCTAGTTGCAGCGAGCGGGGGCTACTCTTCTTTGTGGTGCGCAGGCTTCTCATTGCGGTGGTCTCTCTTGTTGCAGAGCATGGGCTCTAGGTGTGTGGGCCTCAGTAGTTGCGGCACATGGGCTCAATAGTTGTGGCGCACAGGCTTAGTTGCTCTGTGGCATGTGGTATCTTCTTGGAGCAAGGATTGAACCTGTGTCCCCTGCATTGGCAGATGGATTCTTACCCACTGCGCCACCTAGGAAGTCCCACTCCTCCCCTCTTTTGTGACCAAAAAAATATCTCCAGACATTTCCAAATGTCCCCTGGGGAGCAAAATCACCCCCAGTGGAGAATGATTGGATCCGATGATATCTAGATTCAAGAAACCACATTAGGAGTTGTTAATTTGTCCTATTTATTGAGCGCTCACTATGTGCTAGGCACTGTATTAGGGTTTACAGCCTAAATATTTTTACAGATATTCTATTGAGAAAGTGACATCTAAATCATGAAAATCTGAATTAGAGTCAATGGTTTCTACATGGGCACTGAGGTAAAGAGTGAAAAAAAGAGCTAGAATCCCTGTTTGGATTCTTGTTAGCCTCATTGTGCAATAGCAGCTTTATACATTGTTGTGAGGACCTAATGTTCAGTGTATATGAAAGCACATAGATCAGGACGGGGCAGGGGGGTGGGAGGTTGGGGTGGGATGAAGTGGGAGATTGGGATTGCCATATATACATTACTAATAAGAAAAAAATATCAAATTGTACACTTTAAATATATGCAGTTTATTGTATGTCAATTATATCTCAATAAAAGTCCATAAAAAAAGCACATAGGTCATAGTAGACATTCAACAATTAAACTCATTCCCCTTTTCTCTCCCCCAACCCTGAGAGAATCAGAACTGCACAAACCAGTTACTTTGCCAGCCTGGCTCTGCTGTTTCTGGGAATCTACCCTTACCCCACCAGTGCCCACAACTTCCTCCTGGTCAAGCCAACACTGATGTGTCGTCTCAAAAAATAAATCTTTAGTTGTTTGTTTCAAGGAGAGCCCCCAGATCTCTTGTATCAGATGGTTGACTTGGTCCATCCTTAAAGGGACTGCCTCTCCTTAGCAAAGAAGAAGATTCTCTGATAGCCAGGGATTTGCAGATGCCGTTGTTTCATGTTGGCCTGAGCACAAAAATGACGGTAAGGATTTGAAGATAAGGGAATTCTCACTTTGTGGGTTATTAGCACTGCTCCTCCTGGGCATGGGTTGGGCCGTGGGTTCTCCTGGGTTCTAAGTGTCTCAAGGGCAGAGACCATGAGTTGAACATCCATGGAAGGTCCTGCATTATCTCCTCCAGGAAAAACCTCTTGGTATTTTGTAGGCTGACCCAGTGAGAGTCATTCATGGTGCAGTAATAAAAAGTTAGGGCAATGAAGTTTGAATCTGCATTTTCTTCTCTGGTCAGACCCTGACTGGGGCTTATAGGGCTCATGAAGGCAGTGTAGTTCTCAGAGAAAAAAAAGGTTCAGGCTCAAGTCTCAGCTCTGCCACGTATGCTCCGATTGACCTCGGGAAACTTATGTTACCTCCCTGAACCTCAGCTTTCATATCTGCAAGTCTGCAATCACAACCCTATAAGGGTTCCTCCTTATAGGGAGTTTATGAGAATTAAATATCAGAACACATGGAAAGCATATAACACAATTCTGCTAAATACTAAGTGTTTAACCAAAATCAATTTTGATGAATAATATAAATGATCTTAAATAGTGGCTATTAACAGCAATAAATATAGTGGATGTTAAACAGACAACAGAAAGCTGGACGTCTGGGTGGAGGAAAAGGTATGAAATTGATTCATTGTGTTACTGATAAGAAAATGGGCTCAGAGAAAGGAAGCGAGTGGGAAGGGGTACCTGGGACATCATTGCTGGTTAATGCAGAGCTGGGACAGATCTGGCATCTCTAGATCCCCCTTCAGATGCTGGTTCTACCATACTGGGGCTACTTTCCTGTGTTAGAGGGAAAAAAAAATATTCAACAATACTTATTAAAGATGGCAAGGCAGGCTTTATCAGGACCACCGTGGTAAATACAAGGACCACTGCAATGGGATTTTACAGTAGGGGAGAGAGATTGGGCTCAACCCCAAGTGCAGCCTGGGAAAGTGTGGATTTATAGCTAAGGAGTAGGTTGGAGGTCAGCGGGTAGAAAATTACCAAGAGGAAATATCATGGGTGAGGGGGATTCTGGGTAAACTGACCTAATAGGATTCTTTGCTGAAGACGGTCCAGGGCATCAGACATCCCCTGGGGGGTGGCAGAGGATAAGGAACCCAATCAGATAACAAAGGTAGGGGCTCTGGTTACACTGACTCAGTCGCATTCTTACAAAAACTGGATTTTACAAGAAGGCACACACATGGGCCTTGGAGAAGTTTCAGGAGCCTAAGGTTTGAATCTCTGTACTATTCAAACATTTAAAGCCCATGTTTAGAAAATTGCATCCAGATTGAGGAAAACGCACCTATTGGTTTAAGAATCACATGCTGTTTCCAGACAGACTCTTTCTTCAGAGTAAGAGAGAAATGAGTGTTTTGTCTGCTGTGTTTTGAATGCCCTAGGGCCGCCTGAGAGAAAAACAGTGCAGAGAGGAGGCCTCGCCCGCCTCAAGGCTCCACCCACACCAGCCTTCGCTCACGCACAGCCAAGCACGACAGAAACCACCTTTGTCCCTGCCTCCCACCTTCCCAAAGTTCAGCCCTTACCCTGCAGCCCAGGCTCAAGGGACTGTGAGTTGATATTTTGCTTTAATGCTGATATTCAGTCTCGAGAGCCACTCTGATTAAACAGCTGGGCACCCATGTGTTCACCTTCTCAGTGAGGCTTCAAGAGATTTCTCTGGGCTGGCTCTGACCTGGGATTCATATCTTGTCTTTCACCTCTTGCCAATGAATTCATACATTTGCTTGAGAAGAAAAGACTGACATTTTCAGGCTCAGAGGTTGAGACAGGAAGAGTTTTGTTTTTTTTAAGATCTTTATTGGAATATAATTGCTTTACACTCTTGTACCAGTCTTTGAGGTACACCAAAGTGAATCAGCTGCACCTACACATATATCCCCATATCCCCTCCCTCCCGTGACTTCCCCCCACCCTCCCCGTCCCGGCCCTCCAAGGCATCACCCATCATAGAGTTGATCTCCCTTTGTTATACAGCATCTTCCCACTAGCTATCTATTTTACAGCTGGTAGTGTATATATGTCTATGCTACTCTCTCATTTTGTCCCCATAAGAAAGGAAGAGTTTTAATAGTCAGAGTGCCTCAGGATACTTTGTCCTTTAACCTAGCCTATCTTGGGCCTGTCTGGGATGGAGGTTATGTGGGTCTGTTCGGGTGTTGGCAGGTGAAATCACATATAATTACAACATGAATGGAACCTTGGTTCAAACAGAATACCTTATTTGCATTAAACTCTCCTGTTGTCTCAATGATTATAAATTAGTCGAGGAGTTGAATCAGTAGAGTCGTAACTTCTACCAGAATTCCATTGTCTATCTTCCCTTTTTGTTTTGTTTTATTTATTTATTTGTTTGTTTGTTTATTGGCTGCATTGGGTCTTTGTTGCTGTGTGTGGGCTTTTTCTAGTTGTGGAGAGCAGGGGCTACCCTTTATTTCATTGCACAGGCTTCTCATTGCAGTGGCTTCTCTTGTTGTGGAGCACAGGCTCTAGGCACGTGGGCTTCAGTAGTTAGCGCATGTGGGCTCAGCAGTTGTGGCCTGTGGGCTCTAGAGCTCAGGCTCAGTTGCTGTGGCGCACGGACTTAGTTGCTCTGTGGCACGTGGGATCTTCCTGGAGCAGGGCTCGAACCCGTGTCACCTGCGTTGGCAGGTGGATTCTTAACCACTGCACCACCAGGCAAGTCCCTGTTTTGCCTTTTTAAACTTAGTTTATCCATCTGCTGTCTTTCTTCTGTGAAGAGTGTACATTTTAATGCTTTTCTTTTACTCCCCTCCTCCTCTTTTGCTTAACCCCCTTCTAGCAAAGCACTGAGAGAATAATGATTTAAAGGAGGGACCTGCAAATTACGGCCCCCGGGCCAAATCCTTTCCGCTGCTTGTAAACAGAGTTGTACTGGCACAGCCACAGCCCTTTGTTTATGTGTTGTCATGGTCGCTTTCTACAACAGAGCCTAGAAGTAGCGACAGAGACCATGTGGCCCACAAAGCCTTAAATATTTATTATCTGTCCCTTTACAGAAAATAAAGTGTGCTGACTCCTGATTTAGAGTGTGAGAGGTGGAGTTAAACATACCTCGGTTCAAATCAGGTCTTGGTTACTTGGCTCGCTTGACATTGGAAAAGCTACATAACCGCTCTGAAACCTCATCTGTACCATGGGGATAAGAAATACCTACCTTGGAGGGTTGCTGTGAGAATTCAGTGAAATAGTGTTTGTAAAAAGGTGCAGCCCTGTGCCTGGCACAGAGGAAAAGCTTAATAAATGTCGCTATTATGACGATCACTCATTCCTTTATCCAACAACTGTATTTCCAGTGCTTGCTCCGTGCTAAGCCTGGGGGGCTGCAGCAGTGATCAAGACATAGACGATTCCTGCTCTCTTGGAGCTCACCTTCTAATGGGGAAGAGTGACAATATGAAGAAAACAAATCAAGAGATTATTTTCAGAAAGTGATAAGTGCTATAAATAAAATAGGATGCTATGAAGGAAAGTGACAAGGCTGGGGACAGAAAGTTGCTGAGCTCAGATTTAAACATAAGAATGAGGCAGCTAGGCAAATATCTAGAGAAGAATGTTCCTGGCAGAGTGGACAATAAATACGGAAGCCCTGAGCCAGGGGTGAGCTTGGGATGGTTCAAGAACAAACAGATGGCCTTGGGGACTGGGGCAGCATGGAGGACAGGGGGTGGGGAGACAGTAGCAGACAAGGGAGCAGAGGTCAGCATAGATCAGGGCATGTCACCGCTCACAGATCCTGAGAGGACGTTTGGCTTTTAGAGGAGGGATGCAATCTAAGATCATAATGGGGCAGAAATGTAACCGAGTCCTTGGCCTCATTCTATGACCTTCATTGTAAATATATTATCCTTCCTCTTCGGTCTCTGGCGTTCGTCACTGTTGGAAACAGGAGATGCATGGGGGCCCTGGAGAGCCCTAGTCAAAGTGGCAGACCCATCACATCGCCCCTGCTGGACATGTCCACCTCACTTGGGCTTTTCTCCTTACAGTACCCCTGACCCACCCAAAAGAATCTTCTGGCCGATGCCATTACCTCTTTGAAATCATTCCTTATCAGGAGATTTTAATGCTTCTCCAGCTGGAGCACTTAAGGTAAAAATCAGTTAATGTAATCATAAAACCCCCTAATAAATTTCCTGCAACTTAAGACAACCAGATAATCATTTTGTCCCTAGGGTCACTCAAAATTCACAGCTCAGTTCCCATAATTAGCATTTCTTTTGTATCTCAGTCATTGAACAGGGGGTGAAGAGCCCCAGTGATAATATTTTACCTGTTTGAGGTTTAAATGAAAGTTTTGACACAATCAGATAAACTGTCTCCAGCTTTGCCAATAATAACAGCCATACAGTACTTTCCAGTTCCAAGCAGTGCTGCATACTTGGCTCACTTCAAGGTAAAATTGTACATTTAGTTTATCAACCTTGATCCATCTGAGGTGACGCCTCCTCCCCCTCGTGTTCTCCTCTTCATTTTCCTCCTCCTTCGTCACCTTTATCCTCATCAAAACCCTTTATCTATCAACCCCCCCAGCTAATAGTAATTAATACTTCCTTTACAATGTGCAAGTATGTGTTTCTGTCTCATTTTGCTTCAGACATTGTTAAAAGAACAAGATCCAAAGGTGGTTCTCTTCCAAGCCATGCTTTCAAACACTGATTCTTAATCTGGGGTCCATGAATGATCATGGAAGGGGGTTATGCGCCCCCTGAAATGGAATGCAAGCTTTTACATGTACATTTTTTTTTATTGGGGGAAAGTCTAGAGTTTCATTGGACTCTCAAAGTGTTCCCTGATTCCAAAATTTAGAAACTACTGCTTTAAAGACTTTACTGGCTCACTCTGTAGTATGGTTATCAAAGGAAAAGTCTAGAAATTTTCTAACTGGAAAAGGAAAATTTGTTGAGTTGGAGCTGGGGAACCTGTGATTCTCAAAGACCACATTTATAAATTACGACCTGTGAAAGCAAGTGGGATTGATAATTGGATCAAATGCAGCCTTCCTTTTAGAGGACTACACATTTTCCTGTGAATTCTTATCATGACTGCAAACATTATATAGTTCCCAGTATGCACCAGGACTATCCTAGCGCCTTCTATATTTTACCTTTTAATCCTCACATCAACCCCATGAAGTATGTGATATTATTAGTCTTGTTTTACAGACAAGGGAAATGGGGCACACACAGATTAAAATCATAGGTTGAGTTTTGTATTCAACATTCCAAGACCCTTCACAGCTCTGGATAATATGGTTTGTCCAGCTATAATTAATGGTTCAGAATAATGATCATTTTGGATGTGTCTGAAGGGTGGCCATGTTGTAAAACCATGAAGCACACGCTTGGTTAATAACAGCATTCCTGTATGTGCCACCCTTGGTTTTGTGAATAGGAACAGATTGTAGGTCACATGCAGAGGGAAGAGAGCTGACTACTCCGCTTAATTTGAACCTGGCTAAGAGTCACCGTGGTTTACACAGTGACGTTACTGACCAAGTAGATAATTTTATTATTGTAAGTATTATTATCACTAAAAAATTCATGCTGTGTACATAAGGTATGCTGTCACCCCGCAGAGCTTAAAGTTAACTAAACCTTATCTCTTGGAGGCTAAAAGTTCATGCATTCCAGGAGTTGATCAATTGATGGGACTTCAGATATAATTCACCCTTTTCCTAGATTACATTATCAACAGTTAATGAGCAGATGGCCTAGAAATTTACTGGGACTAGTCTCTAAGAAAATCACTTATAAATAATCTATAGAAAAACCAACATTGTGGATATTGTTTTGTTTAATTCCACCTGTAGCCTATAGTGGTTACTAGGAATTCTACAATTCATGTACATGGGCTAAATTTACAGATAGAGGTGAGGTAGGAGCCCTGGACCAGAACAAAAAGCCTCTGGAAAAAGTAACTGTAAAATAATTTGATAAAGGGGGAAATGTTTTGCCATCTCCTAAGCAGAATTGGATACACAGCAGGAACAGGTGAGGTGTAAGTCATCCTAAGTGAGTGAAGGGTCAGACTTAATCCCCCACTAAGTCGGCAGAATGACAAAGTGGGGCTAGGAGAGAGGATTGCGCCCTGCGACCCTCAGTTACAGAAAGCCTGTTCTCTAATATCTTACCTTCATGTTGGAGGTCATCCTTGTAATAAATTTCAAATATTTTATGGAATAATGTGGTGATGGCCATCAGAAAATATTTGGTTAAAACCGCAGTCAGTTGTATCATGCTTATTTGGGTTTTACTTTGTATCAGGTAATTTAGATAATGGGAAACTGGGTTGATAGCACTCTTTACTTTGGGAAAATGTTCTTTTGGGAAATCTGTAAGTTAAAAGCAAGAGACAGTTTTAATGAGTATGTTTAGTATACCCAGGAGAATAATTTTCCTAAAAGAAAATCTTAGAACTTCTATGTCCCCAAAAGTAATGAAAGTAAATTATTTAAAAGTATTCTAAACATGAGCCTCAGTTGAACTTTGATCTTTCTTCTTATTAGACTTAATAAGTACATTTCTAGCTTATCTGAACTCATTAGAAAAAGAATTAATGCAGAGTAGTTCTGCTTCTCCTTGTCTTCTTCATGGATTTATTTTACCTTTTTGATAAAGACTGATTCTGAGGGAAGAAAAATAAAAATAAAGCCTGTCTCCAGCCATGTCTAGCTTTCCCTTTCAAATATTTTCAGATTCCTTCCTTTAAGTGTATTGGGCTTTCGCGCGCTTTGACTTTTCTCAATTGTGGCGCTCTTATCCATGGTGGACCACCTCCCACTGTGTGCTGGTTACACTGAGGAGCTGGGCCCCTGTTCTCCCTTGTATTATGTTGTTCCCTCTACTCTGGCTCAGAAAGTGGGGGTGGGAGAGGAATGGGAAATCTGCTTCCTACCTCCCTATCAAGCTTGGATACATGCCTTTCCCAAGACTGATGAATCCTGAACCCCCCGAACTCTAGGTTCATTATATCTCTCCTTGAATACTTCTGTCCCTAGAGCTTTCCTTGTCCTGCACTCTTGCCAGTTGTAAAAGCCATTCACATCCTCCTTTGTTAATTGTTAATTAATCGTCGTATTAATATTTAGATATTTAACAAATAAATCTTAAGCATCTGTTTTGTACAAGGCACTGTTAGGTGCTAGGGATACAAAGGAAGGGGATGCGAGAAGTCAAGACTGACATTTAGCAGGGAGAGGTAGATCTTAAATGGCTAATTCTACAATTAATTAATGTTCAGTTATAATTGTGATAAGTCCCTGGTGAAGAAGCATATGATAAGGGGCCTGCCTTAGTCTGAGGGTCAAAAAGTTTTTCATGAGGAGGTGAGATCTGAGTTACGTTATGAAGCATGAGTTGGAGAGAAAAGAGGATTGTGGGTGAGACCAGTGCTGGCAGAAGCAGTTTGTGCAAGGGAAGAGCAGAGCCCGTTTTTCTTGGGGACTGAAAGAAAGCCAGGGTGACTGAAGTCGGAGAAAAAGAGGGCAAGTGGGAGGAGATGAGGGTGGTGAAATTAACAGGGTGGAATGTGCCAGGCACTGGCAGTTCTAAAAACTATAAGGAATAAGGGAAAAAATTTTAATCAGTTGGGGTGGGGATCAGGCAGAGAAATGGGCGTGTTTGACATCATCAATGTTGTACTTTCAAATGTTCATCTGGGCTGATGTGTGGGGTGTTTGGGAGGGTGATGTGTAGAAAGCAGACATAAAGAGTCCACGGAGTAAGTTGTTATGCCTCCCAGGGAAGATGGTGCGGCCTGGAATAAGACAGTTCAAGAAGAGACAGAGATAAAAAGACGAGTTTAAAGCTACCTAGAAGGTAAAATTTCCAGAAGTTAGTACTGGATTGGATGTGGGAACAGGTTAAGAATGACCTCTAGGTTCCTGGTCTGCTAAGGACAGAGCATGGAATGAGAGTGAAGGAGGGTCTTGAACCAGAAAAAATGCCAAGAAAGAATATTCTGGTAGGTAGAAAGAAATCCAGCAGGACATGGGGTTGTGAAAGTCGAGGAAAGGCTTACACCCAGAGCTTGAACTTGCTCAACGAGCCATTGGTATGCAATAATCTGACATCAGGTTATACATCAGTAGAAGAAAGGTCCTGGGTAAGTCTGGGCATGCACAATCTAGCCTACATTAGGATCCCTCTTCTGGAAGACAAGATGCTGTGTTTATAGTCAGCATCTCAGCTCCATAAACCATCTTGGATCATATGTTCCAAGTACCAACAATGGTTTTCAGAAAAGTGGTCTTAAGCAATATGTAGGAAGAAAAGTTTTTCCTAAAAGACAAAATGTCTTCAGAGATGCAATTCTAGGCACAACAGAGACAAAATTTTCTGATGTCATATAGGATAGCCTGGCCTGTTAGAGGCTCCTGAATCCCTTCATTCCAGATTGGGGCCTTTGCTTTATCTGGCCCAACCAGAAGGTCCACTGAGTTTGCTCTGATGGTCATCAGGGCTGTTCATAAGTGTTCAGTTACCTTGTTTTGGGCATGTGTAGAATTATACTTCTTCACTTTCTTGCTTTATATGATGCTTTAGCTAGTGAAATGGGAACAGAAGTGATGTGTGGATTAAGAGCCAGTGCATGAAGGCAGAAATAGAGACAGATGTAGAGAACAAACATATGGACACCAAGGGGGGAAAGGGGGGGGAGGTTGGTGAGATGAATTGGGAGATTGAGATTGATATTTATACACTAATATGTATAAAATAGATGACTAATAAGAAAAAATATATCAAATTGTACACTTTAAATATATGCAGTTTATTGTGTGTCGATTATATCTCAATAAAACTTTTTAAAAGGAAGAAAAAAAAAAAGAGCCAATGTATGGTTCACTATACTCTCTGGTCCCAGCCTCGGCAATCAAGGAAGCATATGTCAAGACGGAGCCTCCCTCAGTGACCTTATGAGCAGAGCCCCTGTAATAACCTGCAGTTTCCATGTTAGCACAGGCAAATAAACTTTTTTGTCTCAAGACTCTGAGACATTTGTTACTGAATCATAACCTAGCCCATCCTGACTGATACAGAGACATTCTTCCTGGAACAAAGTGACCTTAATGGTTGGTTCCAAAGATTTTAGGACAAATTCTTCACCAGGATTCAAGCTCAAAGGAATCAGATCTCTCTTTTGTCTCCAGAGTCTATGCAAGAGGAGACTAACAACAATCATAATAGCTACTATTATCTCACCATGTGGCAGGCAGTATGCTAATTATCTGTATACATTATTCCATTTTACCTTAAAATAACCCAGTAAGTGAACATTAGCAAATCCGCTTTTTTTTTTTGTAAAGGGGAAGTTTTTTGGGGTTTTTTTAATCTTTTAAAAATTAATTAATTAATTAATTTGTTGGCTGCGTTTGGTTTTCACTGCTGTGTGCGGGCTTTCTCTAGTTGCAGCGAGTGGGGGCTACTCTTTGTTGCACTGCACAGGCTTCTCATTGTGGTGGCTTCTCTTGTTGCAAAGCATGGGCTCTAGGTACATGGGCTTCATGGGCTCAGTAGTTGTGGCTTGCACGCTCTAGAGCACAGGCTCAGTAGTTGTGGTGCATGGGCTCAGTTGCTCCATGGTATGTGGGATCTTCCCGGCCCAGGGATCGAACCCTTGTCCCATGCATTGGCAGGTGGATTCTTAACCACTGTGCCTCCAGGGAAGTCCCAAATCCACTTTTAAAATGAGAGAATTGGGGCTCAGAGAGGTTAAATAATTTTCTCAGGGTCACACAGATGGTAAACGGCAGAACCATGATTGGAACCCAGGTTGTCTGTCTCCAAAGCCCTGGCACAACTCTCAGACATTCTGCTGGAAGGACTCAGGATTAGTCCACTGATGTCCCAACTAGCAGCAGCTCAGCTTTTAAGCCAACCACCTCTTAGTATCACTACCTTCAGTTCCTTCATGGAATAGGGTTTAACATGAAGATAAGCTTTTCAGACCTGGGATCTGGTGGCCCAGTCTCAACTCCCAGGCTCTCACCTATGCTGGCTGAGTAACGTTATCAGTTACATGTTTGGGCTCTAGAATCAGATGGATCTCAATTCAAATCAGGATTCTTCCATATACCAGATTCGCCTAAACTCTTCCTGTGCCTCAAGTTTTCCTATGTGGAAAATCAGGGTAATAATAGTTCCTAGCTCATGGGGCTGCTGGGAGGATGGGCACCTTATTTGCCTCTTTGTCTCAGATCCAATCCCCATCCTTCTCTACTCTACTCTGTGTCTGGGGTGGGGGGGGGTTTGGGGGGGTAGGTAGCCCCTGCAAATTCATTCCTGAGACTCCCTTGCAGTTTGCTTCAGCCAATAGGAGGGCTGGCAGGTGATGGGAGGCCAGAAAGAGGTAGAAGTCAGGGAGGGTATCGCCCTCTTTCTCAGGAGGCATCTCCGGTGGTGGCAGCTCTGTGGTTTCAGCTCCCCCTAGGCAGCCCCTCTTTCCTTGGTCCCAGCTGTTGCCTAGGAGGGTCTGTTAGTGCCTGGCTTTAGCACTCCAGCCCTAGGGAGGACAGTGATCTTCCACTGTTGTTGATCTCTAGGCTGCCTCGCTATCCCCTTTTGTCCTTTCAGTTCTTCTAAGAACTTTCTAAGTAGAATTCTGTACTAAAGTCCACTAGAGGCTGTCTAGCATGGGCTCTTTTCCACACAGAACCATGGCTGATACAAAGGATTGCCTGAGCTAATGCCTATGAAGTGCTGAGAACAGTGCTTGGCACAGAGTAAATGCCCAATCAGTGGTAGCTTAGAAAATGTACTGACTTACCTCTTACCTAGATTCTCTGGGGCCAGTTTGCAGCAGGCAGGACCCTGCCTACATCATAGCTCCTGAATCGATGCCTATTTCTCCTCCTTCTGGGCCACCTGGGTCCACAGACGTGGATTTGTTTTGACACATTCTTCTCTAATCTTTATAGGGTAAAGGGCACGTGGATTCCGCCATGACATTTATGACACGTCACCATTTTATTTCTAATTTTTCAAATCTCTTACTAGGCCTTAAAAAACTCTGCTCTATCTGGCCCCTTCTGACTCCCCAACCCCTCCCTCTACCATTTCCCTCTCACTCCATCCAGCCCACACTGGCCTTTGTTCGCGTCTCTCTGCCAAGCTCTGTCCTCCCTGGGCTTTGGCAGGTATAGTTCCCTCTTCTTGGAAACATCTTTCCTGGTCTCCTTTCATATCCTTCTCACATCCCAGCCTCCAGGTGGCTGCTCCTCCCTTAGAGAGGCCCTCCCCATCACCTTATCTAATGTTGGTCACCTCTGTTATTCTCTGTGACAGATGCTGCTGGATCTTCATTGCAGTTCCCACAACTTGTCATGACTTTGCTTGTTTATTACTCTCCCTACTGTCTCCCTCCCAACATGCCACAGGCCATTAGACTATCAATTCCACCCGGCAGGATCTACGTGTGACAGCTTCATCTGTGTATCCTTGGTGCCTGAAAAAGATGCTTGGCGCAAAATGGGCTGTCAGTCAATGTGTTATGAATGAATGGATGTTGAATTAATCTGTCTCCGAACTGCTCGTGTCAAGGGTCCCTAGAAGTCCAATAGCGATCTGTGTTGGGATTCCCTTCCTCTCCCTTTCCCTGGCATGTGTGTTGTGAGCCAGAGGCCCTGGCTCTGTTCAGGCTGGCCTCCTTCACCACTGCTCTCTGCTGACACCCTGCAGGGTGCATGGAGCTCTGTTTCCTCCACTATGTGCTTGGCCACTGGGACATTCGCCAAGGCTCCCAAGACTCTCTATTCTCTCCACAGCGCTTCCACCTTCACCCTCCTTCTGAAGATCAGCCACCTCCAGGGCTTGCATCGAGCCATCTCGAATCTGATCCATAAGCCAAACCCTCCATCCTGAGCCCCTTCTCAGCGCCTGGGCCTTCCTGGCCTCTCTCCCGGCCTCAGGCAACATCTCCCTTTCACACAATCCAGCTTGATTCTACAGGGAAAGCAAAGGCACTTCAAGTTTTGTCTTCTTGGTGAACAGCGTCAGTCAATAGTTTCCCATTTTTTGGCTTTCATTAACAAAAAAAGGCTGTTAATGGCAATGACTTAGCCTCCTTCAATAGAACCTCAGGACTTAAATCACAGAGCCAGGCTACACCCCTAGGAGAAGGAAAAATGACTTTCTTAAGAATGAGCTAACAGTTATATAAACCAAAAAAGTTGATTTGGAAACTAATTTGTTAATTATCTGGCTCTAGTAGTTACTGATGCAGTAACCTGCTTCCAACTCTAGAGCTGGTGCCCTGCCCTGAGGCCCTGCTAGTGGCCGAAGTCTGGAACCCTCCCTAGTTCCCTCTGGCCTTCCCTCCTGGGGTGGGGGTGGGGGTAGATCAACTTTGTCATGCAGCCCACCTGGTAGAAGATGCCAAGCCAGCTCTCCCAGAAGCCTCACTGCCTCCTGCTTGGCTTATTTGAAGTTTTTACCTTAATCTAGTGATAACAGTTTTCAGTCAAATTGAAGTACCTGTTCTGTCACAAATGTGGTAAAAGTGAGTCAGAGGGGGTTCTGGTCTCTTCTGGCCTAAGGTACTTTCTAAATGGCAAGCTCCAAGGTCACGTCCATGGCCATCCCCCAGTGTGATATACTGGCAGGGGCTTTTTCTCCACGCTCTTTTCCCTCCTTATATTTGAGTTATTCTAGCAGCTGAAAGTGTGCTTAAAAATGAAATATGAGTGAGGAATACAAACTGTAACAGAAAATAAGATTTTAGTGGCTTAAAATCCAGAGGTGTGTGATTGGTAGCGTAGTGTTTGGACATTAAGTTACAGAGCAAATGGGAAAAAAAATTGAAAAAGAAGCAGTGCCAGCCATATCTATTCCCTTTTACGAGGAAAGAGACACTTCTCCAGAAATCCTCAACTTTGATTTTCTCTTAGGTGTCATTGGCTGGAACTGGGTCATAAGACCATCTTGACTGCAGGCACAGTTGGAATATTAGAGAACAAGAGTATCATAATTAACACAGATACTTTGATTCACTCTTTCCTCGGGTTGGGCAAGAGCTCACTCTGAATAAAATCAGGCTTCTAATAGTCAGGAATTTGCAAGAAATGGATATTGGACAGACAGTTCTGAGTTCTAGAAACCACAGCCTACTGAACTTGATGCTGTTTTTTGAATCTTTTGGGACACAATTATCAAACAGGAGTTGTATAAGTCTCCTAGGCTGTTTCACCCTATGCTGCCTGGTAGGCAGTATGTGTTCTACACGTATTTATTAAATGAATGAAGAAAACGAACCTAGAAGAAAGTAGATGATGAGAACAGCATAGATTCAGTAAGAGTAAGTCAGGCCAAACTTTATTTCCTTTAAAAGTTTTTGATAGGACTTCCTAGGTGGTGCAGTGGGTAAGAATCCACCTGCCAATGCAGGGGACATGGGTTTGATCCTTGCCCCAGGAAGATCCCAAATGCTGCGGAGCAACTAAGCCCTTGCGCCACAACTATTGAGCCTGTGCTCTAGAGCCCATGAGCCACAACTGTTGAGCCCATGTGCTGAAACTACTGAAGCCCACGCGCCTGGAGCCCATGCTCTGCAACAAGAGAGGCCACCGCAATGAGAAGCCCACGCACCACGAGGAAGAGCAGCCCCCGCTCACCACAACTAGAGAAAGCCCATGTGCAGCAACGAAGACCCAACACAGCCAATAAAATAAATAATTTATAAAAAAGAAAGTTTTTGATAGAGTAATTGTTATATTTAGATCAGGGCATGTCATAGATATTTTATCACTGGATTTTGGCAAGTCAGTTGACATTGTTCCTCATAATATTCTTGCAGAGAAAAAAAGCACGTCATAATTTGACGGGTGTAACTGAAGCAATACTTAGTGAGAAGTTTATAGCAGTAATATATCTGTATTAGAAAAGAAGACAGGTTTCAACTCAAATCACTGATCTCAAGGTGTATTTCAAGGTATTAAGAGTCCCGGCCTTTATAAGGGGTGTTTTCACCATCATTCAGTTCAAAGTACTTTCTAATTTTCATTCTTATTTATTCTTTAAATTGCGGTGTGTTTTTTTTTGTCTGTTTTTGTTTTTTAGAAGCATGTTAGTTTCCAAATATTTGGGGCATTTCCAGATACCTCTAAGTTAATGATCTCTAATTTCCATTGTGGTTAGAGTATGTTTTATGTGATTTGAATCCTTATAAATCTATTGAGACTTGTTTCGTGGCAAGTTTTACCAAGACACGCTCTGTATTCACCTGAAAAAATGATATTCTATCGATGGGTGTAGTGTTCTATAAATGTCAATCAGGCCAAGTTGGTCGATAGTATTGTACCAGCCTTGTACATCTTTACTGATTTTCTGCCTACTTGCTCAGTTATGGAAAGAGAGGTGCTGCAATTGCTGTTTATAATCACAGATTTTTCTATTTCTCCTTGCAAGTCTGTCAGTTTTTGATTCATATGTATAGAAGCTTTGTATTAGATGTGTAAATATTTACAATTGTTTTTTCCCCTTGATGGGTTGACTTCTTTATCTTTATGAAATGATCCTCTATTTCTGATAATATTCTTTTTTTTAAATTAATTTATTTATTGGCTGCATTCGGTCTTCGTTACTGTGCATGGGCTTTCTCTAGTTGTGGCAAGCAAGGGCTACTCTTCGTTGTGGTGCGTGGGCTTCTCATTGCGGCGGCTTCTCTTGTTGCCAAGCACGGGCTCTAGGCATGTGGGCTTCAGTGGTTGTGGCACATGGGCTCAGTAGTTGTGGCTCATGGGCTCTAGAGTGCAGGCTCAGTAGTTGCTCCATGGCATGTGGGATCTTTTCAGACCAGGGATCGAACCCATGTGTCCCCTGCATTGGTGGGCGGATTCTTAGCCACTGCACCACCAGGGAAGTCCCATATTTCTGGTAATATTCTTTGCATTGAAATCTACTTTTTATAATTTTAATATAACCACCCATATTTCTTCTGATTAGCATTAGCATGGTACATTGTTTTTCAATTGTTTATTTTTAACTTACTTGTCTTTATATTTAAAATAATTTTTTTTTTTTTTTTAGTAGATGGCATACAGTTGGTTCTTCCTTTTTTCTCCAATCTGACATCTTTGCCTTTTAACTGGGGTGGTTACTTATATGTATGAATTTAAAACTACCATCTTGGTATGTGTTTTCTTTATCAATCCATTTCTCTTTCCTTTCTCCTCATTTACTGCCTTCTTTTGGATTCGAGTGACTTTTTTTTTTTTTAATGATTCTGCTTTATTCTCTTTGTTGATGTATTAGCTACAACTGTTTGTTTTACTTTCATGGCAGTTGTTTTACGAATTGGAGGGTACATCTTTAACTTATCACATTTACCTTCAAGTATATTACACAACTCTATGCTTAGTATAAGAATATTACAACAGAATACTTCCCCCTTTCTAGATATTGTGCTGTTGTCATACATTTTACTTTTACATATGTTATAAGCCCCCCAAAATATTATTTTTATTTTTGCATTAAGCAATTATCTTTTAAAAGAGTTTTAAAAAGGAAAAAATTATTTACCTACAGATTTATGATTTCTGGAGCCCTTAATTCCTTTATGTAGATTCAAATTTCCATCTGGTTGTATTTTCTACTTGAAGGAGTTTCTTTTAACATTTCTTGTAGTGTCTGCTGGTGGTTAATTCTTTCAGCTTTTGTGCATCAGATATGTCCATTTTGTCTTGTGTTTGAAATACGTTTGTGGAAAGAATCATGTTTTGATTTGTAGACTGACAGTTTTCTCTTTGAGTACTTTAAAGATGCTGCTCCAGTGTCTTCTCATTTGCACACTTCTGATAAGAAGTCTCCTGATATTCTTATCTTTATTCTCTGCACAGTAATGTCTTTTTTTCTCTGTTTTTAAGATTTTTCACTCTATCACTGGTTGTAAGCAGTTCAGCTGAGATGTTGGTATAGTTTTCTTCTTGTTTCTACTTAGAGTTTGTTGAGCTTCTTGGATTTGTGAGTTTATAGTTTTAATCAAATTTGGGAAGTTTTCAGCCATTATTTTTCCAATTTTCTGATATTTCTCCTTTTCTTCAGGGATGCCAATTGCATGTATATTAAGCTCACTGATACTCTGTTCATTTTTATTTTCAGTCTTTTCTGTTTGTGTTTCATTTCAGATAGTTTCTATTGCGATATTTTCTGGTTCTTTAATCTTTTTTCCAGTAATGTCTAATTTGCTGTTAGTCCTATACAAGTGATGTGTGCGTGTGTGTATGTGTGTGTGTTAAAAATCTCAGACTTTTTTTTTTAATTTTTTTTGGGGGGTACACCAAGTTCAATCATCTGTTTTTATACACATATCCCAGTATTCCCTCCCTTCCTTGACTCCCCCCCTCGAGTCCCCCCCACCCTCCCCTTCCCAGTCCTCTAAGGCATCTTCCATTCTCAAGTTGGACTCCCTTTGTTATACAACTTCCCAGTGACTATCTATTTTACAGTTGGTAGTATATATATGTCTGTGCTACTCTCTCGCTTCGTCTCAGTTTCCCCTTCACCCCCTGCCCCCTCCCATACCTCAAGTTCTCCAGTCCATCAGACAATGGTTTTATAAGAGCTAGATGTTTGGTTTGGGTCTTTTCTTAGGTTTTCCACATCTCTATTTAACATGCTCAATCTCTCCTCTACTTTCTTGGACTTACAGAATATAGTCGTAAGCATTTTTTAGTGTCCTTATTTACCAATTCTATCATCTCTGTCATTTCTGGGACTCTTTCAGCTAATTTTTCTCTTCATTGTGGTTCATTCTTTCCTGTTTCTTTTTGCATGCCTGATGACTTTTGATTGGAAGAATGACATGGTGAATTTTACCTAGATTACCCGTCTGCACGCTAGCCTGGCAACTCTTTCTAGGCAGTAAGCTGAGGCAATCACAGGGCTTAACCTCATTCACTTCCTTTCCCTTATGGACCACTGTCCTGCACTGCTGCCTGTTTTATATATTTTTCTTGGTTTGTTTTTGTTTGTTTGTTTTTTGGTTTTGTTTTTCTTTTTGTTGTCTTAGCAGGAGAGTAAAATCAGTCCTTGTCGCTCCACCTTGGCTGGCCAGACTGGATCTGGATTACTAAATTATTGTGGTTCTGTGCATAAAAGACTGCCAAATTGTCCCTTGTTTTCAAAACAATCCTCATTAAGTAATCTGTGCACTGCAATCCACACCTCCTGCAAGTAAGTAAACTCTTGTGCAATGGGTGTTGCAGGAGAGTTGCCCACAAATGAACTTTATATAAGACAACTTAATTTCCCCCTCTGGCTTATATTTTAATTCCTGTGATATTCTACTTCATTTCTCATTACTTTCTCTTTAACAGTGACTTCAAAGCCTGTGACTTTCCTCTATCGTCTCCCCTCCTTTTCCTTTTTTTATTTCCCTTTTTTAATGTCAGGGACCAGTAATCTGTACACAAATTCCATTATATTTTGGGATGAGAATTCATCTTATTCTAGTTAACACAGAGCTTGAATACACAGGTGTGTGCTTGGAGCTAAGGTGTGTGAGTGGGTTGAATAAAGACAGCATCCCTGACTTCAAGAAGCTCAAAATCTGTTTTTAAATGAATAAGTACCCCTGCTGTTTTGAATTGTTTTGGGATGGATTTATAAACAGAAGTAGAAAGTGCAAGAGAAAGCATTCTTGTTTTACTTCTTGTTCCTCAGTTTCAAAAGTATTGACTGTTTACTATTATGTATTTACTATACCAATGCATTGTAGTGTTACCTAAGAAACAAGCATTGGGAGTGCCCTAGTGATCCAGTGATTAAGACTTTGCCTTCCAATGCAGGGGGTACAGGTTCCATCCCTGGTTGGGGAGCTAACGCCCCCCCTCATGGCCCAAAATCCAAAACATAAAACAGAAGCGATACTGTAACAAATTCAATAAAGACTTTAAAATAGTCCACATCGAAAAATCTTATTTAAAAAAAAAAAGAAATAGGTATTGATGATCAGTTCATAATCTTGTGGAAGAATGACACTAATTAATAAAGACACAAGGTGAGGTGCCACAGTAAACCTGGGAGATTTCACATGACCACGTGACTATGGAGGGCTGGAGAGATTAGGGGAGGCTTGGAGATCTAGTTCAGCAATGAATTTATCAAATTTAGGGGAGAGTGGTGTGAGCACAGTTAGGAGTATGAGTACCCAGGGCTTGACAAGGGACAACTGGGGAGGCTGAAGCCTGATGGAGAACAGTGGGAAAAGTAAAGGCCCCTCTGTGGAAGCCTTAGATGCCGGTCTCTGGCCTTTGGGAGCTCTGGATGGTTTTTGAAGGGTGGACACGGGCAGAGATTGTTTGGAAGAGAGGGTCAGGGTTCATGTGTGCAGAGATGAGGACTGGTGGCAGAGGTGTGAGGGCAGGGACTATGCCTTAATGACCTTTGTACCATCTCCTAGTTCATACTTAATGCTTGTTGCTTAAGGGCATGTAAAAGGTTATCTTTTCCCTTCTAAATTGCTAATCTCTTGATAACTACTCACCTGGTCACTGGCATGACAAATATTGGGAGAGAAACTCTTTGTGCCCCTTGCTAATTTGTTTCAAGGACCAAAGACAGAGATATGCGGACTCAGGCTCTTCCAAACCTTGTTGGTTTTCTTTTAATTCCTTATTTTCTTCCTTTAGGGAAAAGGCATTCAGCCACTGTTTGGAAAGTTACACAACAGGGCCATTCCCAATTCCCCACCTCCCCATAAATTCTGCAGACTCTTACAAATCTCATAAAAACACGGCCCACGTGCACGCTCCCTGGACAGCCGGGCGGAGATACAAACTTCGAGAGGAGCAGAGTTCACACAGCGCGGACGGGTGCACACACTCACGTGGCCCGGCGCCGAGGCAAAATCGCCGCGCGCTCAGGCAGCACACGCCGTACCCGGCCACACAGACACACTTGCGGGGCATACCTTCTAGTCTCAAAGCCTCTCGCAGCGCACGAGGCCAGTAGCCGGCCGGGCCCCGGGCCCCTGGCCCTCGCCCGTCCCCCGAAACGGGCCGGCTCCGGGCTGCGCGCGTCACCGCGGGCGCCGGTTGCGTCATCAGGGCGCGACGCTGCAGCAGCGCCGGCGAAGGCTTGACGTGCGTGCAGCTGCAGCTCTGAAGCCGGCGGAGCCGCGGCTGCGAGCGGCCTTGGCGGGAGCGGGCTGCGGGAGGCTGCTCGGGCCGGGAGCGCCGGGAGCGCCGGGACGGGTGCGTGGTCGTCCCCTGGCCGAACCCGGCGCGACTCCTGCAAGCTGCCGGGCGGTCCGCTCCCCCACCGGTGCCCTCCCTCGAGGTCCCGGGTCCCCCTCTGAGAGATGCTCCCGGCTTGTGCCGGCGTGGGGGTCGGGCTTGTCCTCTCGCCGGGAGACCGGGCTGCGGCAGGGATGCCCCTGGGCGGGAGGGAAGTCCCTGTGGGCTCAGTCCCCCCCGCGCACCCGAAGGGGACGTGGAGGCATTGGCTTTGACGTTGAGGCTGCGGGGGTGCTCTGAGAGCCGCTGGCGCTGGGGACAGTCCGATGACAGATGACCATTGATTGAACTGAGCACTCACTGTGCGTCAGACACTGTGCCAGGTGTCTTAAGGGTATTATCCAGGCCTCCCAGCAACCCAGGAGGTAAGAGTTATCATATCATGCCCATTCTCCAGATGGGGAAACCGAGGCATGGAAGTTAATTGACTTGTCCAAAGTCATACAGACGGTAAGCAGTGGGGGATTCGAACTCGGAGGTTTGGCTTCAGAGCTGGTCCTCCGGCCTGTGTCGTTTTCGAAACCCACCGTTGGCTCCGCTCAGCCCATAGCCTGGCGCCGCCAGGATTATTCTTTTTGGGGGAGATGGGGGGAACTTTTCAACCTTGGGCAAAAGTGGGGCGGGAGGAGCGAAGCGTGGACTTCCTATTGGCACAAGGCTGTTTCCCCCTGTCGTCCAGCCCTCATCGCTGGGGCCAGCCAAGTCTTCATTTTCCCAGGCAGCAACCGGCTCCGCCTGTTGCAGCTACATTCTGCACCTGAAACTGATAGCTTGAGAAGAGCTCTCCTGCCAGGTGCATTGCTTTACTATCCCCTCCCCTCGCCTATTATGTTAGATTGTTACTTACGTAAAACTGTTAAGAATGTGTATAGTCATGCTGAGGATAACAGTTACCACTGTAAATCCATCTGGGGATTGTGAAGAAATCTGAATCTGCCTCCAAGGAACACTGTTAACCTGGACATGACCTTTCAAGGTTTTAAAGGACTAATTTAAGGCCAGGTGAGAAATAGTCAAAAGCTAAAATAATTTGAGAATTATGTTAGAAAATTCTTATATTTGAAGTTAATATCTATTTTCTTTAGCAGTTCACTCTTAGTGAACATTTTTTCTTAGGGTAGGAAATGTCTTCTTGAAAAGAGGTGAAAACTTATAAATCAGATATTTTAGAACAGTGTACTTTTGTCTTAGAGCTTTGTAGATGTATTAAAAGTGCAAATATCATTTCATTTATGTCACACAAGAAAATTAAGACCTTAATTCGGTTCAAGTGGGAAACTTTAGAGGTGTCCTCGTTATCTTTACCCGTTTTTCACTGCATAGTGTGTATGACCAAAAATTCCCAGCACATAATTTTTCAAAATTGTCTACTTCTGTGGATACATGTAACTTATATTTAATAAATGTGTATCTTCATCCTTCTAGGAACTATTTAACACAAATGAAATAATTATTTATCACATACCTGAAATCAGCTGTTCTTTACCCTTGTGAATTCGTAGCTGTTTTGTTCATGAAGTCTAGAGATACAAATGTTGATTTTTTTTTTTAATCAGGATGGCCTGAGTTCATATATATACATCAGAGTCCATTTTTACATGTTGACTAAAGATGGTGGAAGTCCTCCATAGTTCATTTGACATCCTATCATGAGGCAAAATAACGTAGAAATCAGAATTTTGAGTTCTAGTATTTACTCTTTGGATCCTTCATTAACTTAAATGGTATACTTTTTTTTATAGCACATGATTTGGGAGTTAAACGTTTTGTGACATGGATGAGTCTGCGCTGACCCTTGGCACAATAGATGTTTCTTATTTACCAAATTCATCTGAATACAGTATTGGTCGATGTAAGCATGCAAGTGAGGAATGGGTAAGTTTAAGACAGGTTAAAAACATTCAGCCTAAAAATGTTCATTTCAGTGTTCATGAAGGTGAAAGCAACATAAATTCAACTAGAGGTTAATAGCTACAGAAACTGCCTCCAGCTGTTAGAAGCTATGTTTATGAAGTCTAATATTTAAACATTTTTTTTTGGTATTATGTTATTGGGAAGAAAAAATTGGGTAGGAAATTTAAGTACAGTGATTGTGTTAAAAAGCAAAACAGTTTTGCATAGGAAAAAAACCTATTAGTTGTTTTGGGTGGTGTAATTATAAAGATTTTTTTTCTTTCTGTATCTGTTTTCCGTAATTACATCTCACAAGTGTGAATTTTGTAATGGAAATAAACTTCATTTAAAAAAATTGAAAATAGGAAATTTTAGTATGACTCTCAATCCAAAGGGGTTTTTTTTTTTTTTTTTTTGGATTCCCTATGTCAACATAGCATGGCATGTTTTAAATATTTCTTGAACACTATCTGCTTTATTTTTATTATTTTTTTTAATGCTATCTGCTTTAGATAAAAAAATGATGTTGGAGTTTTGGGTAGTGTTTTGGTTTATTTTTGAGAATGTTACATCAGTGGGATTTGAGCAGCCAATGAACTTAAAGTTAAGAGAAAATTATTTAGAACAGAAGAGCTGAGTTTGACCCTAATTAGACAGTATGGCTATAATTTCAGTTCCAGACTTTAAACTCTCTTGTTAGGATAAAGGAATATTATATGTTTACCTTGTTTTTCATTTAAAGTAAAATATTTTAAGCTGTATGGTATCAACTTGCTTACTCTCTAGGTAAGGCCTTTGTAGTTCTTCTATGGGAGTGTATGATTTAAGAGGGAGTGAGATGAATTGTTAACATAGGGCTCTAGGAATCTGACTTTCTTGCTCCTGCTTCTGTCAGAAGGCTGTCTGACCTGTTAGAGCTTAGTTTTTAAACCTGTGAATGCTACTTTGAGTACTGCCAGCTATTGCTATTCTTAGGTGCTCAATTTTTGCCTGTTCCAAGCTTTATTCCAAGTGTTGGTCATGGAGGGAGTACTTTGAATGAAAATCATTCTGAGAAACACATGCCACCAAAAAGGAAAATATGTCTGAAGTTTCTCTTCTGTCTGAAATAGCTTAGATTTAGAGATCAAGTGGACAAGTATAATTTTCTTGCCATTCACACACAATTTTTCCTTAATATTTGTTAGGTTGAGTGTGGTTTCAGACCGACTGTCTTCAGATCTGCAACCTTGAAGTGGAAAGAAAGCCTCATGAGCCGGAAAAGGCCCTTTGTAGGAAGATGTTGTTATTCCTGTACTCCCCAGAGCTGGGTAAAAATGTTACCTTTAATACCTTTGCTGACCTTTAATAGAGTGAAATATGTGATGTAGATTTCCAACTTTGTGTGAATTTTATTATTGTGTAGTCTTAGGGACTTAATGCATTTTTAGAATTTAGGCTCATGTTTATAAACCAAATATTCCAAGTAAAGATGTTGACTCAACTTGTCTTTCCATTCATTTATTCAGTGAATATTGGCCTACTAGTTGATGCCAGGCAATATTTTGTTTTGTTTTGTTCTTTTGTTTTAGTATACCTTTAGAGGGAGAGATCTTACTTTCAGAAAACTCTTCCAGAGAGTTGGTGGGAACCTTCATGTAACTTCAAGATGTTGAAATTTAGCACTGAAAGTTAAAATCCTAGCACGATGAACGAGAGAGAGAGAGAGAGAGAGAGAGTGTGCGCATATGAGCACGGGTGGGACAGAATAAGAAATTAAAGTGTGGCTTTGCCCTTTTGCTAAGCGTCTGTTCCTGCAGTGGAGGGGAGTGGGAGGCTTTCTGTTGACTCTCTATTGTGAAGGATGGTCACGAAAATGTTAGGATGAAGACTGAAAAAAAGAGTGTGCATGGGTTTGTTGTTTGTATTGATATTTTGGTGAAAAAACACAAGCCGTGCAGAATCTTCCATTACAGTGTAGTATTTGAGAAGAGTTGATTGGATGAGAAGTATGCTTCTGAGAGCATTTTGCCAGAGGGCTGAGTTAGCACAGGAATGTAGACTGTAACATGGCTGTGCTCTCAGGCAGCAGATTACCTTTTAAGCATATACCTGAATGGTAAGCTCTCTGTGGGCTGGACCAGTTATCAGGACATGTAAGTGCCATTTATTAACCCTGCCATTTATAGAGGTTGCTTTTAACCTGTGTGCATAGCTGATAGTGCTGGGTGAATCTTCCACTCAGAGTTGGCTTGGCAGAGAGTAGAATTCTGAGTCTGGTATAAGGAATTTACTAATCTGGGAGAAATTTGTGTGATATCCAAGCAGTTTATGTGAAATATTCAGGTCTGCTCAAGAATGTCTTGATAGAGATATTGTTCCTCTTAAATCACAAGTGCCTTGTTGCAAGAACTTGGAGATGAAGGATCATGGAAATTTCTAATCTAGGAATAAGGTCAGTTCAGATTAATAGGCCAGTAGAAATAAAGATTTAAATAGAAGATCATGTGGCTTTTCTTTTTAGATCTGGCATCTCATCTAATTCTAATTTTGAATGCTTAAAAGATCAAAACAATACCTTAACTTTAATGTGTTCTTCAGTCAGAAGAGAGCATAAGAGATTATTTGGTGGTGGTGATGGTTTGGGGTGGGGATAGGTGAGTAGTGTAACAGATAATTGATTTTTGCCTAAATTTAGTACATGATAGAGCTGAACTTGATGTTAAGTTCTTCTGTGGTATGTTTATCTAAAATAATTTTTGTTTGACCATATTTTTGTAATAATTTTTTGACATTTCTTACCTTTTCTATGACATCCTATTTTCCTTTTCTCTAAAGAGATATCACTTAAGTATTTTGACATCTTTTGTTAAGGGTACATTATGCTTTTTCAGCATTTATTTGTGGAAATTTACCTTTTTTACCCACGTTGTTAAAGTTATGGACTTTCTCTTTTTAACAGAGCTATTTCTAGATTACCTTTCAAGATTACCTGTAAAGAGGGTGACCTTTAGCCATGCATTTTCTCATTAAGTAGACAGTCATTTTAGGGGAATAGAAAGACCACATTCTTTGAAGCAAGATCTGGGGTTGAATGCTAAACTTTTGTCAGCCTCAATTTTCCTATCTATAAAATGGGGATAGTAATTCTTATGTGTTGGGATTCTTGGGAGATTTAGTAATCTCACAACAACTACATGGTACTTAACATAGTATTTTGTATTTTGAAAACACTGAAATCTCCAGTATTCCTGTCAATGACTTAAGCCATCTGTGACTTTAACTCTTTTTGGTTGGGGGTGGGGAGTGGGGTGGGAAAGGGAGAGGCACTGTTTCCTTTGCAAGGTACTGAGGATTAGTTCTGAGTTTGTGACCTTCTTTGAAGGCTAAAAAGTACTTTCCAATAGAACATCATCTTTCTTCATTTCAGATTTTTGAAGCAATGCCTTACTTTATGCTTGAATTATAAAAGTCCTCAAGAACTAGTAATGTGAGTCCTTCACCAGCAATCCAATTATATATTTATGTCTGTTTATTTTGTTTTACGCAGGATAAATTTTTCAACCCCAGTATCCCGTCTTTGGGTTTGCGGAATGTTATTTATATCAATGAAACTCACACAAGGTAAAAAGACATTTCTTATACTTCTGATACATGTCAAGAGAAAAACTCTGTAATAACCAGTTAATACACTTTAAGATGAATCTCTCTCTCTTTTTTTTTTTTGAGTTAATAGAATATTAACTTCTGACACAAAAGACTTTATCTAAAAATTGGAACCTGAGAGACCTGTTACTATTTCCTGCTATAATTATATAATATTTTCATGAGAGTGTAAACACTTATAGCTTTAACTTATTCATATATTGATGTTGCAGCTGAAATGTGTCAAAATGTGATAGAGATTTGTATGAGGAGAGGTGGAGGTTTGAATGTCTTATGTTCTGTTATTATTTTATACTTTAAAGAAAGTATATCTTTTTGAAATATGCCTAATCTACAGAGTTTTGGAGGATATTTTCCTCTACTGAACAAATGTTATTTGATTTATTATTGGCTTAAGACTTTTCTTAGAATTTTACTTCTGAATTCCAGGCATATGGGGATGGACTCTTAGGCATCAGAATGAGGGAAAGGAGACTTTGTTCTAGGTGAATTGAGGCTAGGGGATGAGGAAGGAGGGGCAGTGTCTGTGAGGCAGGAGAGAAATGGCAGTCAAAAATGCCACCAGTCCTTGTAATTCTAAGAGTAAATGCCTGGAGTAGGTAAGTAGTAGCCTCAGGTGATGAGAAATACGTGAAATTCCATTAAAGAACTGATCCAAGGAGTCAAATACTAAAATTTTAAATCTTTCTAATGTTACTACTCATATTTTGATGATGCTATTGTAAGTGAGCATGATAATACTTGTATATATATTAAAGTTTTTTTTTTTAATAGAACTAAAGTCAAGGGATGTATTTTTTTCCAATTTCCACGCTACCCTTCCTTCTCTCTCTCTTTTGGCCTCTCTCCCTCTTGTATTCTCTCTCTTGCTCTCAAGTGTAAAGGAAAGAGGAGAAATTTCTTTTCCCTTTGGTTGACATGGTTAGGATCCTAAGCAAAAGCATCCCATTGAGTTTCTTCTTTATATAAGTGGATATTTTTACATACAAAGCTGAGGAATTCATTTGTTGTACTCAGTTGGAGGCAGTTAAGAAAAAAAAGCGTATGATACACACACACACACACACACACACACAAACACTTTTTAGCATATGTTGTATTGACCAGGCACTATGGAGCTGTTCAGTTTAATAAGCTACCTGTGCAGGTGAGTTGGCTGTTTAGCTCTTCCGTGTGTTGCATGAAGCAAAGCCTAAGCATTTTTACACACACACACCCCCCCCCCCGCCACACACACACACCCGCTTTCAGTCAGTTGTAAAGGGATTTCATCAAGAGTTTGGACTTTGTACATTCCAGTAATAATTTTTAAAATGTTCACTGATGGAAGAGTTTAGAATTAAACAACACATTGGGCCAAGTTTTCAGAGAAATGAGACAAAGGAAAGGAGGAAGAAAAAGAATGTCAGGAAGGAGAGATGAAGGAACATGTGATTCATAAACAGTTCTTCCTCAGATTACTTTTCCTCAATTGAGGAGTTTTGGGTCTTTTCAGAATTAAATTATAATCAAAGTTTTCTACTGTCTATATGAATATCATTATGCAGGAAATTATAATGAGATATTATATTATCATTACAAATGGTTTGAAATCATCACATAATGAAAGTCGGTAGCATTCTTATTCTGAGATCCCTGTCCTTAACTCCCATCCAAATAGCACATAGCCACTGTTGCTGGTGGGAACATGTCCTGTTCCTTAAGGATGTTGAATGTGTTTTTTAAAAAAGCAAAAAAAAACAAAAAAAAAAAAACCCAACCAAAAACCCCCCCAAAACCTCCCAAAACAGTAAGAACTTCTGGCTTTGTAAGCCCAGAGTACGAATACTCAGACCATTGTCTAGTTAGCCTTGACTTCTCTCAACCGATCAGCTTCGTCAGTTCAATTTGAGAGTCCATGATCACCTTAGAGGAATTACTGTAATGACAACAAAAAAATTAGCCCTTCATGGTAGGAAAAGACTCCCAAATGATTTTTTATAGCTCATAGATATAGCTATAGCTATAAGCTATATAGCTTGTATACAAAGCATTCAACGTATTTGGTTTTTAAAATGGTATTAATAAAGTAAGATGCTTTTATTTCTTTTGTTTTTATATTTGGATTATTACTTTGCAAAATAACACTATTCAAGCATTAATACATAAATTCCAAGTTTAAGTTTTAACTGAGAATACATGAAAGAAATTAGAAATAAAACTGTCTGCATAGCATCCTGAACTACTTACTAAGGAGAATTTGCTATAGGAGAACCCTAAATCTCTGAAATAGATGAACTGAGGATTTGTTTTTACAGGAGGGGAACCACTGTAATTTAAGCAACTTGCTTTACGTATTCCTAGAGTACTTCTCTGCTAAATTGTTTTCACATTGCAGGCACCGAGGATGGTTGGCAAGACGTCTTTCTTACGTGCTTTTTGTTCAAGAGCGAGATGTCCATAAAGGCCTGTTTGCCACCAATGTGACTGAAAATGTACTGAACAGCAGTAGGTAAGGGTGGGACGCTGTTGTAAAGGGGAAAGGTAGGGATGGGTGGTGCGAGTGGGAAAGTAATTTCCTTTATTAACCTTTAGTTTCTTTGGGACTCTGTCTCGAGAGGTGTTTGTGTTTCCAGGTGTTAAATGTTCAAGCTCCAGAAGAAAGCAAGGCAAGAAAACACATGGTTTTGGTGCCTTGTGGGAATAGCAATCTTGTTTTATGCATTAATAATTGAATGGGCTTCTAATTTATGAAAGGCGAGTTAGAGTTCAGATATGCACGTATTTCCAGAGTTCTCTGTTAAGTGTTCTGTAATATGAACGTTTGGGACAATGCATTTCCTATTTTATAGCTAGAAGAGAAGTGAGTTTGATATTTCTGTCAAATAATTGTTAAGCATCCAGGCACAAATTCTTGTATTAGAAAGTCACTATTAGAAATTTTAAGAGGATAAGGTGACTATCCTTTCCCTCAGAAGATTATGCTTAAAAATGGGAGAGACTGACTTGAACTCAAATGGAGTGAGGTAATCGTTATGAAGTGTAGCCATTAGACTGTGGGAGTTTGAGTGAAGGTTGGTCTCTCTTCCCCCTCATTGTTGTGGACCATGTTAGACACCTACCTGGATTTGGGAAGCTGGAGACCAGGATGGTTTGAAAGATGCTTAGAAATGCATGCCCAATGGTATGGTTGTTAAGGGCTGAACAGTAATGGCACGTAATAGGTACTCTTATAATTTACTGAATAAACGAGTGAATAGGTGATAATGGGGATGTAATAATTTCATGAACTGCTTGTGAAAACATTCCTGGTCACATTGAAATAAATGCTATTCAAGGAATAGACTTAGGGATGGTGCATGTCATGAGGAATTGGTCTTTTGTAGTAACGAATGATAGGGCTCTGTGGAGTTCTGCTGTACTCTAGTCTAAAATCAGCAACAGTGGGAGAAAAAAACAATTATTTGAAACTCTCTTGGATTATTATATATTTTATTTTCTAGGTAGAGCCCCTCAAGTATGTTTCATTCCATCCAGATATTTTGACTAATAACTAGGATGTTAGAAGTGATTTAAGGAGGTTTAAACCTCATGTGTTCTTCCCTAAATCACGTGGAAGATTTACAAGACTAGATTAAATCTTTCCTTTTACCTTACTGCTTACTGGTCTGTGCTGTTTAAATCTAGAGCAGTGCATTTTTAAAATTACTGGTTTGATGTGGAAAACACTTGTAAATATTTATGTCCTCCTTTGATCCCTCCTAGAGAGTTTTACAGATAGTCCCACTAATAGAGCCACAATGTAAATGAATAATAAGTTTGGTCTTCAAAAGAAAAATCACACATTACTTTGGCAGTGGACTTGGGATACCTCTGAATTATATGCCTAAAGGGATAATCTTCCTTTTCTTCCTTTCTGCCAGAGTCTAAAGAGTGTAACTTTTTCCTTCACAGTGTACCTGGAACGTTCAATTTCACATAGTTGTTACCCAGTGAATTTGAATTAAATTTTTAAATCTGCCTTCCAGCTTCCTAAGGGATTCATTGATTTATGAATATAATATCCTTAAGATCTAACAGACAGCCAAAGATAGCACTTCTAACTTGAGCTTATTCTCTTGTGATATCACATTTAAAAGAGAAAGTATATTTTGTGATTTGTATCTGTAGTTTAGAAAATAATACAGAATGTAGCATAGAGCCAGTTACATTGTCTGTCTTTCCATTTTGAAACCAGAGTACAAGAGGTAATTGCAGAAGTGGCTGCTGAATTAAACCCTGATGGTTCTGCTCAGCAGCAATCAAAAGCCATCCATAAAGTGAAAAAGAAAGCCAGAAAGATCCTTCAAGAAATGGTTGCCACTGTTTCACCAGCAGTGATCAGGTATTAAAAGGCAAAAAGCAAAAAAACTTTGAACGAGTCATCCTGTTTTGAGGAGACAGGACGAACCATTGGACTTCCCTCTCCTAGCACGATGCTCTTGGTCCAAAAGAGACTTTAACATATTCTGATGTTAAAAACCAGCTCCTCTTTGTATTCTTATTTAACTTTCATGAGAAGTAGCACTTGGGGGTCTTCAAGGTCCCTTAATCTTTGACATCTTCCAGACTAGTTGTGAGCTCGGTTTCACATGCCCATGTCTTTTTGTTTTCTTTCAGTTTTATTGAGATATAACTGACATATAGCAGTGTATAAGTTGAAGGTATACGACGTAAGGATTTGACTCACATACATCATGAAATGATTACCTCCATGCGTTTACTGAACTGAACAGTCATCATCTCATATAGATACAAAATTAAAGACATAGAATGAAAATTTTTTTCCTAGTGATGAGAACCCTTAGGATTTGCTCTCAGCAATTTTCATGTATGACATACAGCAGTGTTAATTATATTTATTGTGTTGTGCATTACATCCTCAGTACTTATTCATCTTGTAAGTGGAAGTTTGTATCTTTTGACTGCCTTCATCCAATTGCTCCTCTTCCTACCACTTCTGGTAACCACAAATCTGATCTCTTTTTCTGAGTTTGTTTGTTTTGGAAGTATAATTGATCTACAACACTATGTCAGTTCCTGTTATATGACAGTGATTCAATATTTCTATATATTTCAAAATGATCACCACTAGAAGTTTAGTCCTGATCTGTCAACATACAAAGATATTACATAGTTATTGACTATATTCTTCTCACTGTACATTTCATACTTGTGACTCATTTATTTCACAACTGAAGTTTGTACCTTTAAATCTCCCTCACCTATTTCTTACATTCCCACCTGCCTTTCCTCTAGCAACCACCTGTTTTTTTCTGTATCTATAACTCTGTTTTATGTTTGTAGTTTTGATTTTTAGATGACATACATAAGTGAAATCATACAGTATTTGTCTTTCTCTGTCTTTTTTCACTTAGCATAATGTCCTCTAAGTCCATCCATGTAGGTCACAGATGGAAAAATTTCATTCTTTTTTATGGCTGAGGAATATTCCATTGTGTGTTTTTGGGTGTATGTGTGTACATACCACATCTTTATCCATTTTTCTATTGATGGGCACTTAGGCTGCTTCCATATCTTAGCTATTATAAATAATGATGCAATGAACATAGGGGTGCATATATGGCTTCTAATTAATGTTTTCATTTTCCTCATATAAGTACCCAGGAGTGAAATTGCTAGACTATATGGTAGTTCTGTTTTTAATTTTTTAGGAATCTCCGTATTGTTTTCTGTAGTGGCTGCACCAATTTACATTCCCTTTCTCTGCATTCTCCCCAACACTTACTATATGCTGTCTTTTTGATAATAGCCATTCTGACAGGGGTGTGGTTTTGATTTGTGTTCCCCCAGTGATTTGTGATGTTGAGCATCTTTTCGTGTGCCTGTTGGCCATCTGTATGTCTTCTTTGGGAAAATGTCTATTCAGATCCTCTGCCCATTTTGTAATTGGATTGTTTGTTTTTTTGATGTTGAGTTTTTTGTGTGTTTTTGGTATTAACCCCTTATCAGGTATATCCTTTGCAAATACCTTCTCCCTTTCAGTAGGTGGCCTTTTTATTTTGTTGATAGTTTCTTCACTCTGAAAAAACTTTTTAATTTGATGTAATCCCATTTGTTTATTTTTGCTTTTGTTTCCCTTACCTGAGTAGACATATCCAAAAAAATATTACTGACTGATATCAAAGTGTATATTGCCTGTTTTCTTTTAGAAGTTTTATGGTTTCAGGTCTTAGATTTAAGTCTTTAATCCATTTTGAATTTATTTTCATGCATGGTGTGAGAGAGTAGTGCAGTTTGATTTTTTTTTTTCTTCTGCAAGTAGCTGTCCAGTTTTCCCAGCACCATTTATTACAGAGACTCTTTTCCCCATTGTATATTCTTGCCTCCATTGTCATAGATTAATTGCCCATATAATTTTGGGTTCCTTTCTGGGTTCTCTGTTCCATTGATCTGTGTGTCTGTTTTTGTGCCAGTACATGTTGTCTTGATTACTGTAGCTTTGTAGGATAACTTGAAATCAGGGAGCATGACACCTCCACCTTTGTTCTTCTTAAGATTGTTTTGGGTATTTGTGTTTCTGTATAAATTTTAGAATTATTTATTCTAGTTCAGTGAAAAATGCCATTGGTATTTTGATGGGGATTACTTTAAATCTGTAGATTGCCTTAGATATATGGTCGTTTTTAACAATATTAATTCTTCTAATCCGTGAACACAGTATATCTTTCCATCTGCTTGTGTCATCTTTAATTTCTTTCATGAGTCTTACATTTTTCCAAGTACAGGTGTTTTACCTAATTAGATTTATTCCTAGATATTTTATTCCTAGATATTTTATTCTTTTTGATGCATTTGTAAATGAGATTGTTTTCGTAATTTCCCTTCAGATAGTTTGTTGTTAGTGTATGGAAATGCATCTGATTTCTATATATTAATTTTGTATCCTGCAACTTTACCAAATTCATTATGAGTTCAAGTAATTTTCTGGTGGCGTCTTTAGGATTTTCTTTTTTCTTTTTAATTAATCAATTAATTTTTGGCTGCATTGGGTCTTTGTTGCTGCGCACAGGCTTTTTCTAGTTGTGGTGAGTGGGGGCTAATCTTTGTTGTGGTGCGTGGTTTTCTCATTGTAGTGGCTTCTTTTGTTGTGGAGCATGGGCTCTAGGTGTGTGGGCTTCAATAATTGCAGCACGTGGGCTTAGTAGCTGTGGCTCACGGGCTCTAGAGTGCAGGCTCAGTAGTTGTGGCACATGGGCTTAGTTGTTCCACAGCATGTGGGATCTTTCTGGACCATGGCTCAAACCCATGTCCTCTGCATTGGTAGGTGGATTCTTAACCACTGCACCACCAGGGAAGTCCCAGGATTTTCTAAGTATTGTATCATCATCTGCATACAGTGATAATTTCATGTATTCCTTTCCACTTTGGATTCCTTTTATTTCTTTTTCTTGTCTGATTGCTGTGGCTAGGACTTTCAATACTGTGTCAAATAAAAGTGGCAAGAAAGGGCATCCATCCTTGTCATGTTCGTGATCTTAGAGGAAATGCTTTCAGCTTTTCATCATTGAGTCTGATGTTAGCCATGGGCTTGTCATTTATGGCCTTTCTTATATTTAGGTATGTTCCCTCTATATTCACTTTGTTGAGAGTTTTTATCATAAATGGATGTTAGGTTTTGTCAAGAGTTTATTTTTGCATCTGTTGAGATGATTATATGATTTTTATTCTTCAAGTTGTTAATATGATGTATCACATTGATTGATTTGCAGATATTGAACCATCCTTGCATCCTGGGATAAATTCTGCTTGATCAAGGTGTATGATGCTTTTAATGTACTGTATTGTTGAATTTAGTTTGCTAATATTTTGTTGAGAATTTTTGCATCTATGTTCTTCAGTGATACTGGCCTGTGATTTTCTTCTTTTGTGATGTCTTTGGTTTTGATATCATTGTGATGCTGGCCTCATAGGATGAGCAGAATGCAGAAGTGTTCCTTCCTCTGCAATTTTTTGGAATGGTTTGAGAAGGATATGTGTTAATTCTTCTCCAAATGTTCACATGTTTGGTAGAATTCACCTGTGAAGCCATCTGGTCCTGGACTTTTGTTTGCTGGAGGTTTTTTTGTTTCTTTTTTCATTGTTTTTTGTTTGTTTTTTATTACTAGCTCACTTTCATTACTGGTCATTGGTCTGTTCATATTTTATATTTCTTTCTGGTTCAGTCTTGGGAGAGTGTACATTTCTAGGAATTTGTCCATTTCCTCTAGGTTGTCTATTTGCATATACTTGTTTGTAGTAATCTTTTATGATCCTTTGTATTTCTGTAGTGTTGGTTGTAACTTCTCCTTTTTCATTTCTGATTTTATTTATTTGGGCCCTCTCTCTTTTTTTCTTGGTGAATCTGCATATGCCCATGTCTTTGAGGGAGTGATTTATATGCAGTAGAGTGAGTACTATGTTCACCTAAATATTTGCTTGATCATTAGATTCTGAAGTATAAAGTGTGCAATTAGAGTGAAATGTAAGATTTTAGTACATAATAAATGGATGCTTCTGCAAGTAGTATATATGTAAAGTCAGTTAATTAAGTCCACAATTCAGATGTACACATACACACACATACACGCACACATGCTCATAACATGAAATCAGTTACAATCACTCTCAGGTTGTAAGTTCAAAACTTTAAGAAGACAAGTGTCAACTATATATGTTTATATGTATAAATATATGTATATACATTCAAAATTTTTTTAACTTCCTTTCAGACTGACTGGATGGGTGATGCTAAAACTGTTCAACAGCTTCTTTTGGAATATTCAGATTCACAAGGGTCAACTTGAGATGGTTAAAGCTGCAACTGAGGCAAGAATTATGTGAATCTATCATTCTATTTTCTCCACATTTGCAGAGTGATTTTGGAATTCTTTTGGAAATATTTTCTTGTATACTGCTGTGCGTTCCCACACATTTGCAAGATTTCCCCCATGTGAGATAACTAGAGTAGCTATGTATTTGGGGAGAATAAGTGGGGTAAATGAGGACCTACCAGCAATATGCAGGATTCCTTCTATAAGTTACCTTGCAATAACTCTGAAAATCAGGTAGAACAGTCCTTATTTTATAAACAAGGAAATAAAAGCACATAGAAATTAAGAAATTGTCCCAAGTTACAGCCAGTAAGTCACTTGCCCGGGATTTCAAACCAAACCAAGCCTGTGTCCAAAACCTATGTTTTTTTCTTTTTTTAATTAATTAATTTATTGGCTTTGTTGGGTCTTCGTTGCTGCACATGGGCTTTGTCTAGTTGCGGCAAGCAGGGGCTACTCATTGCTGTGGCTTCTCTTGCTGTAGAGCACGAGCTCTAGGTACGTGGGCTTCAGTAGCTGTGGCACACGGGCTCAATAGTTGTGGCTCACCGGCTCTAAAGCACAGGCTCAATAGTTGTGGCACATGGGCTTAGTTGCTCTGAGGCATGTGGGCTCTTCTTGGTGCAGGCATTGAACCCGTGTACCCAGCATTGGCAGGCAGATTCTTAACCACTGTGCCACCTGGGAAGTCCCAAAACCTACGTTCTTTTTATATGGTTAGGGCTTCCTCTCAGAAGATATATAGTAGAGTTAACTTGAGCTCTTGATTGGTCTCCTCCTTCCCTGATTCTTTTTTGTTGTTGCAGTTGTTTTTAGCTAGATAATATTAAATTGAAAGAAGTTCTTATTACTAAAAAATGTTTTTAAAAAATGAGTCATTAATTAGCTAGTGTTTGAATTGACTGTAACTAAATGTGAAGTTGCAAACTGTAATTGAACTTTTCATTTGAATTTTAAATTTGGTGTTTTTCCTTTTGCTAGACGAATTTGCCACTTATATTTCTACCAGTTCATAGATCACACATTGACTATCTCCTGCTCACTTTCATTCTTTTCTGCCATAACATCAAAGCGCCATACATTGCTTCAGGCAATAATCTCAACATCCCCATCTTCAGGTAAGATCAGCTTATTTTGAAAGTTAAGGTATGAAGATTATATTTGGAATTAAAATTTTTTTATTATACCTTTAGATACATTTTATTATAATGAGGACATTAGCTTTTTTATTTTTATTATAAAAGTAATGCATATAAAGAACAAAAAAGCATTAAGACTATAAACATTTGAACTTATTTGCAAAGCAAAAACAGAGATACAGACATAGAAAACAAATGTATGGATACCAAGAGAGGAGGGAGGGTGGGATGGTTTGGGAGATTGGGATTGACATATATACACTACTGTGTATAAAATAGATAACTAATGAGAGCCGACTGGATAGCACAGGGAACTCTACTCAATGCTCTGTGGTGACCTAAATGGGAAGGAAGTCCAAGGAAGAGGGGATATATGTATATTTATGGCTGATTCACTTTGCTCTACAGTAGAAACTAACACAACATTGTAAAGCAACTATACTCCAATGAAAAAAAAAGTACACACAGTAAAAAAGACTATCATCATTATTTCTGTGTTTTATATGGGATATTTGGTGAACTGTGAATAGCTAAACTTATCAGCAGTATTTATCAAATGTATAAAAGACAGTTAGAAAGATAAGATAGCAAATTACTATATCTGATTCGGCAGTAGGGAGGTGGGGTCAGGGTGGTGGTGGACAGGTGGTGATGGTATAAAGGTAAGAAAGAACCATACCTGTTACTCTGATCTCATAATTTAGTAGAACTAGAAACATAATAATTACTGTATAACATGAAAGGTATATTTTCTGGTTACCAGGGGAATGCAGTGCATTCCATTCAGAGGAAATAGTATGTGAAAAAGCAGAGAGATTTAAAAGCATGATATGGTCATGAAATAGCAGACCATTCTTAGACTCTATGGTTAGAATGTAGGGTGCATTGGCGGGGTCAGAGGCTGGCGGTGGTGACTGCATAGGTAGTGAGAGGTCAAAACAATTTCTAAGCCAAGAGTTTAGAGTATATCCCATACTTGAGAAATGATGTGTTCAGATTTGCATTTTGAAAAGTCACTCTGGATTAGAGGGAGTTAGATCAATTCTGACTCTTTTGCAATAGTTCAGACAAAAGATAATGAAGCCTTGAATAAAAGTATAATAGTGCTCTTGGAGAAGAGGTAATAGATTTGAAGAGTATTTAGTTTCAAACTTCAAAGCACAAAGCGTCTCTAAGGGCAGCTCTCAGCGGTAGAGAGCAAGAGGAGGATGGATGTGGAGAATGACTGGAAGGGAAGCAGGCGGGCAGGTTGTGCAGACAGGGCCTCACAAGGGGGCACGCACTGCTTTGCGTGCCACGAAGGCTGATCCTCAGCCTCACAGTCCAGGGAGCTCCTTCCTGACCTCTTAGCTCAGAGTTCTGTAGCTAATCTCACTCATGTGAATGACTGAAGAGAAGCCGTTCGTTCACGCCATCAGCCGACACTTACCCGAATGTGCTCTAGACAAGGGTGAACAAGATACGTAGTCCTCACTTTCAGATAGCTCATAAAATAATGGAGAATGTAGACAAACAACTAGCTCTAATCCAGCATGATGTGACCCTACAGGGCTGACATGCGTTCCCAGGTATCAGAATATCTGTGTTGTCTCTCGTGGGTACCTCTTCCCAGTGTCAGGGAACCTGAAAAGTCGAATTAGAAAGTTATCAGAAAGGTGCTTAGGTGTAGACTTAGTGTGAAGAGGACTCTTCCATCTGGGCTCTAGAGAAAGCTTGCCCCATAATAGTTTGCCTGTTCTGTAATCAGAACAACTCATGTACTCATTCCCTCCAGGTTGGATTGGTTTCCAAGATAGGTCTCTGGGAAGTGCTTAATAAACACTGATAATTTCTCATAATCCAGCTTCCCTTTTCATGACCTCAGTGCCACTCGTTGCTCAGCTTCTCATTCCTTCAGACATAACAGACTCTAGATAACCTGGGCTATTTGTTTGTAGTATTCTTTTGTTACATGCCAGTCTGTACCTTCACAAACCACTTTTCAAGATGGGTTATTTTTGTGGATGGTTCATCTCATTAAGAATTTATTCTGTAGAGTTTTACTTTCAAAGAGTGACATTAAGTTTTGAAGATACCTTACTGTGGCCTCTTTATACTGGCTTTAGAAAATGCCAAAACTGTGTATTAATATTTATATTAATATGCTATTTGAACAGAATAGGAGGAGGCTCTGAGTTTGGAAAGGTTGACTTAAGTATTGGAAAATTTCAACTTCATATCAAAATCATTCATCAGTGTTACAGAGACATGGGGCTGTGAGAATTGTTTTATTCTATGTATGTGTAAATGAAACAAGTTTTTGTTTCATGTTTTGGGAGGATGTTATGCTTGGTTCCAGTTTGATAAAGTCATCCTTGCCTCACTGGGATGCTCTCTGAAATACTTATTTGAGAAACTTTCCCCAAAGGAGCTTTTGTAACATTACATTCATCTCGTAGTAACTGTGCCATAGGAAAATTTGGGGATTTCTAAAGGTCAGTGTCTCGAGATCCAGGGCAGGGTTTTAAAATATAGCAGTATTTTTTCCCCATAATGTTCTTTTTTTTTTTAATTGGTAAAATTTAGCAGTATTTTATAATCCTCTTAAAATCTATACCAGCACCTTTGTGGGGTAATGTATCATGTAAACTCCTTTTGGTTTAGAACGGGTGTAACAGAGCTTCATTATACACAGTGATATTCTGAAGGCTAATGAATAATGTAAATGACTGAAACACATCAATCATATGGAAACTGGAAAAATGTCCACATTTTCACAATCAGCAGCTCAAACAACACGTGGGGTTTATATTCAAATGACACATTTCAAATAACTTGGAATTTGAGTACTCTTTTTACATTTTTTCTTTTTAAAAAATTAATGCGTTCTTAAATTTATAGTACCTTGATCCATAAGCTTGGGGGCTTTTTCATACGACGGAGGCTGGATGAGACGCCAGATGGACGGAAAGATGTCCTCTATAGAGCCTTGCTCCACGGGGTATGTGTGATCTCTAATTATCTTTGAAGTCGTTATGGTAACTGTCACAGTAGAAGACAAAGAGACTTGATTGAGATTTTTAAAAACCAGTTGTCTGAGTAATTATTTCAATGATTATTGCTTGGGAATGGGTTTGATGATTACTTTTTATCACTAAAATAAAACATTGGAGAAACTCTTTTGCTATCATTTGTGTGAGTAAAATATTTTGTCAGTAGTGAAGCTATAGGGTTTTTTGGTTTTGTTTTTATTTTTGTTTTTTTTTAAGACTTAACTTTGCTGAACTTATTCCAAGTTGGGTGACCTTGAGTTCATGAGTTCATGTTTTACTTTCTCCTTATATTCCAGCATATAGTTGAACTACTTCAGCAGCAGCAGTTCTTGGAGATTTTTCTGGAAGGCACACGCTCTAGGAGTGGAAAAATCTCCTGTGCTCGGGCAGGACTTTTGTCAGTTGTGGTAGATACTCTATCTACCAATACCATCCCGGATATCTTGATAATACCTGTGGGGATCTCCTACGATCGTATTATTGAGGGTCATTACAATGGTGAACAGCTGGTAAGAAGACCACATGCACAAAAGTCGTCTTTGCTTTTCCAGTCTTTGGCTTTTAGATAGTGCTTTTAGAATTAATTAAGAACATTTTTAATACTCTCGAATTTTATAACAGTGTAGGAAACATGGTAGGGTGGACTTTCATCTCCTATGGCAGCCTGATGGGTGGTGCTAATGTGGTGCTTTCCGGCACTTGGAAGAAGTGACGTGATTAGATTAATCAGTGCCAGCCTTGGTCATGGGGTCGGAAAATAAAATACTTGGTACTGAGTTGCCATCTCTGCCTGGGTGGGGGGTATGTGTGGCTCGATCTCCCCAGGGCTTATAGCTTATTTGTAGAGTTTAAGTTAAACCCGAAGAACTGGTGGGATCATGTTGGCAGAGCAGCTACAAATTAATTTGAGATGAGGCAGTAATTTTTTTTGTGAATTTTTTATTGAAGTAATTACGTGTAGCTTGAATTAGCACAAAGTGAACACACCTATGTAAGCAGCACCCAGGCCAGGGACCCTAGAAACCCCCTTATCCCTCTCATTGCTCTCCCCTCAAGGGTAACCACTTATCTTGACTTACAGAATAGGTTAGTTTGCCTATTTTTGAACATTATACAAATGGAATAATGTAGTGTGTGGACTTTTTGTCTCTGGTTTCCTTTGCTTAAGCAACAGCTGTTTGTTGTTGCAGATAGTTTGAATTTGTCACAGCTGTATAGTATTGCAGTGTATGAATATACAATTTGTCTCTTCTACTGTTGAAAAAAAAGTTTGGTTTCCTGGTTTCGGCTGTTATCGTTCTTGTACATTTCTCTTGATGACCATATGTGTACATTTTGTTGGTATGTACCTAGGAGTGGGATCGGTGGATCATAAAGTATACGTATGTTCAGCTTTGTAGATGCTGCCCTAACAGTTTTCCAAAATGATTTTACCAACTTACCATTCCTCCCAGTAGTGTGGAAGTTCCAGTGGAATTTAGTTTTGTTCTTATTTAGTGTGGAAGTCTTGGCCGTGGTACTTGTTACAAGCTTACTGCCTAAAACATATCAGAAGCTCAAGGACTCTTAATAATTGGAGGCTTTTAAAATAAAGTGATAGACCTGGATTATTATCTGCGTTTCTCTTGTGAGACCCCTCCTTGTGTTGCCTGTGTCCATTGTAAACATATGTTCCACTCACCCTGACCGGGTCTCGTGATGTCATATCTGAGTCCCGTGTCCATTATACAGTTGTCACTGTGCCTTATGCATGTTAAATATTCAGGAAATGCTTACTAAATGAATAATCGGCCCAAAGGCCTCTGGGGGGCTGAGTTTGGCATTTGGTTGCCTAATATTACATATTCGGACCATCGTGATCATCAGACCCCAATAAGGTGGTCTCTTTGACATCTTATTTGTATCTGAAAACTGCAAAACAGTTTTTCAGGCTATTATGTCAATTTTATCATTTTATTATTATGTTATTTATTATGTCGTTTGTGAATGATGTAAACAATGAACTAAATGAAGTCGTGTTAAGTGTTTGCTTTTTCATTGGCCAAATTACCTCCCCAGTGATGTGATTAGATCTTTTAGCATCTTTGAGTGCTAAATGTTTTCTGACAGGTCTCAGTCAATGAATGCTTATCTTCCTTCTTCATTAGTTATTATCTTTTTCTAGACAAACCTTTGGTTTCCTTAAAAAAATTAATAAACTTTATTCTTTGAAAACAATGTTTGCATATTTGTTAGTTTTATTTCTTACCATGCTATTCTTTCAAAATTGCAAATTAGGGAAAACCCAAGAAGAATGAGAGCCTCTGGAGCGTAGCAAGAGGCGTTATCAGAATGTTACGAAAAAACTATGGATGTGTCAGAGTGGATTTTGCACAACCATTTTCCTTAAAGGTGAGTGTCTGTTGAAACGAAGCTGTGTTGAAGCGTTGGTGTAGCTCAGTGTCAGAAGATATGGGCTCTAGTCCGGCCTCTGATACCTCCTCTCCATGTGAGTTGGGGCCTCACTTTCTTCTCTTATAGAACAGGGACTCTGACAAGAATAGTGTCTCCTAAATTTTTCCACCGAAATGTGCCTGGTGACAAAGGAGACGAAATCTATCTTCAGGAGATATCAGTCTCAAAATTTATTGCTATTTTTTAAAATTCATGAGAATTTTGCATGTTGCTTTATCTATATCCTTATTTTTTTTATTTTATTTTTTATTTTTTATTTTTTATTTTTTGGGGGGTACACCAGGTTCAATCATCTGTTTCCATACACACATCCCCGTACTCCCTCCCTTCCCCGACCCCCCCCCCTCGAGTCCCCCCCACCCTCCCTGCCCCAGTCCTCCAAGGCATCTTCCATCCTCAAGCTGGACTCCCTTTGTTATACAACAACTTCCCACTGACTATTTTACAGTTGGTAGTATATATATGTCTGTGCTACTCTCTCGCTTCGTCTCAGTTTCCCCTTCACCCCCCGCCCCCTCCCATATATCCGTATTTTATATTACGTTTTAAAGTTGCTTTTAAGAGAAATTTCTCAAAACATGTCTCACAGCTGGGTAACACTGATAGTCTAGGCTGATGCTCTGTTCTACTGAGTGGAGTCTAATACCCACATATTCAGAGGAATAGTGCCATCCTCATGGAGAATCCTGGGGCTGGTGGGTCCCTGAGGTCCTGTAGTTTTAAATTCTTAAGATTTTCAAATTGGTAAAGGAGAAAGAGAAGGATGGAGAGTTGGGAACCTAAAGATAAGGTGCAGAGAGGTCCTGCTTCTCCTTCTGTTCCACTTTTTGGTTTTACTTTAAAAGAGTCTAACTGCTACATGCTAGATGTTTTCTAGCCTTAAGTGCTTTTGACTTTTAGGGACTTCATCATTTCTTACTACTTTCTTGTTGTTCTTGTTGGTAATATTGCACAGCTTCTCTTGTTCATGATTTGCTTTTGAACTGATGTTCTTTTCAATATAACGTGACCTTCAGGTCGTCAGATTTCCTTTAGAAGATATGGTTGATCAGTTATCACTTAATATTGGGAATGCAAAATAATTTCATGAAGATAGAAGAAAAGTTAAATTTCGACCTTAATTTTTAAATGATTTTGCTTAAGCATCATCTTGTTTTTTGGAGCTTCAGTTCTTAGATTTCTTGCCTAACAACATTCTATGAGTCATTCTGCACTTCTGAAGATAGTTTAGGATACAGAAAGTATTTCTCGTGCTACGTAGTATGGCTCATTTTATTAACAACTCCCTGTTTACTTTTTGAAGATGAAATTATATTTTATATATGTTTATGGAGGTGAGACAGTGGGAATAAATGATTGTATTTTATTTTATTTTTCCAGGAATATTTAGAAAGTCAAAGTCAGAAACCTGTTTCTGCTCCACTTTCTCTGGAGCAAGCATTGTTACCAGCTATACTTCCTTCAAGGTAAGATTCATGGAAATTTTTTTATACTACCTATCAAATATCTATTATTTCTTATATCACATGGAAAAATTGGTTGCCTTTAGTAAGGGCATTCATGTTCTTGTTTTTACTTCCTCACTCGAGTAACTTTTCTCTTGATCCGATAAAGGATCTTGAAATGATATGTTTCCACATTAGTTTGAAGGGTTTTGATTATTTTCATCATAAAATCTTTTTGATTTTGTGAATCATGTAAGAGTTCTTATTTGATTTATATTTTTGGATGTTTGAAATGTTCTTTTGATAGTAGCTTAGGTTATGCATATTGTACATTCATGCAACATATTAAAGAGTTTTCCTCGGTGAATTTTCCAGAATTCAAATCAAATTGTCACTTAGAGAAATAGAATACTAAGCCCTTCCTTTAATATATGTTCAAGTATCAAATTTTTGAAAATGTTTTAAAGTGAGGCATCTTGCTTTATGCATTGTTTCTGCCAGTGAGTTCTGGAAGTGATGTACCAACAGACTGGTTAGCCATAATTAAATAACATGTTTTGGTCAAGAGAGTGCATTAAACATAATACGGTATATTGTGGAGTGAAGCAACCCATAGAAATAATCTATTTGTGGCTTAAATTTAGAATATGTTGAAATTTAAAGTATCTAATACATTTGTATCTTAAGCCCATGTAGTTTGCTTTATAAAAGAGTGGGTTATAGAAGTCTAATTAAAAAAAGGAAAAAAACAAAACTTTTTTAGACCCAGTGATGCTGCTGATGAAGGTACAGACAGGTCCATTAACGAGTCCAGAAACGCAACAGATGAGTCCTTCCGAAGAAGGCTGATTGCAGATCTGGCTGAGCACATTCTCTTCAGTAAGTAGAATTCTACTCTTTAATTCCAAAGTTCAGATTGGGCATGGTGCAGGACGAACTTAGATTCCACTTCCGGTTCTAGTGCTAATGCACAGAGTGATAGGTAAGTTATTAGAGAGAAGGTGGTGCAGAGAGGATTTGAGGTAACTGAGTGAAACACTTCACACAGTGCCTGATAAGTAGTAGGTACTCATGTGGTAGTGCTTAGGAATTTTAAAAAATTGCCAACATGATTTGTTCCTTCCTTTGCTCATGAATTAGTCTCTTTGAACTAACTTGTGGTCCAGCATCTAGGTGTATAGTTGCATGTCCCTTTCCCCTGTGACCCCACGATCATTTTTATTTGGCGAGTAGTTTGTGGCTAGTATGTGTAAAGTTTTGTTTTAGCTGTGGGAAATGCAAATTGAATAATTGCTCTGTACTTAAAGAGGTAGTGCTCCTCTCAGTGGGATAGCTGTACACAAATAATGCAGGTGGGAGCGACTCAGAGTGGAGTGAGTGACACGCAGAATTAGCCGTCCTTAAGTGCCAGATTGCAGCGTTGTGTCGTGTAGTAGAGGCTGCTTTAAGAGCGAGAAGCAGCCACAGCAGGGCACCTGGCGCGTCAGCCAGGCCGGATCTCCTCACCATTCCCCGTGCCTGCTCCCTGCCAGGTCAGACTCTCAGCACTTCCTGCCGACCCCAGCGTGGAGGCTTCCTCACCTCTCTCGCTCCTTCCGCTCTAGCTGCTGCTAGTTCTGCTTTACGCTGGGCGGGGGTAGTCTTTCTTGAGCACATCTGATTGTGTCTCCCCCTTGCTTAAATTCTGGTGGCTAAAAATAATACATCCTTAAACGTCGAAAAGTCGGAAAATAAAGATGAAACCCACTACCCAAATAACCAGATGTGTTGCTGTCTAGTCTATAAAAATATTTTTTACTGTTTTATATTGTGCTGTTTTCCATTTATAACACAAATACTTAACTAAAAAAAACTTTTAGATACTCTTTTTTAAAGGCCAAATATATATGGTACTGGGTACTTTTTTGTTTCTTAAACACTGGAGACAACATAAATTGTGAATGGAGTCTTCATGAGTTCATTGTCAACTCAGAAAACCCACAAGTGGTGTCTTATTTTAGATTATTCCATAGATGTTCTCATATTTGATTTGTATCATATTCTACAAATTTAAAATATTGAGTTATGGACTATAGTCATTCTCAAGTGTATTTCTGTCCCCTTCCTTCCTGCCTCTGACCTGCCTCTGGGCCAGGTTGAAAAGAGGAAATTAAAGTATATTGAGCACCTGTTCCTATAGGTCCTGTGCCGGATCAGTCATTTTGTGCTCACAGAGCCCAGTGGACTAGGTGGAATGCTCATTTTATGAGAGGGAAACTGAGGCTTAAGAATGTAAGAGTTCCCCCAAGTCATGAAATTAGTGTAGAAGTTAGGATTTGAGCCCAGATTTCTGACTTTAAATTACCACCCCCGCCCACCCCCCTTGTAGTGCCATGGTGAACACCTGCAAGAGGAATGAAGCAGAGTTGTAGTTACAGTAGACCGAGGCCAGGAACAAGGCAAGAAACACAAAAGTAGGATATCCTGCAGAGCTCCTAGCCAGGCTCATACTTTGGGTCTTGGTATTTCCATAAAGATGGCTGTTCGTCATTGAGTAACGAACTTCCGTTGGTCTGCATTGAGGGGGACCTGTCTTAGACCGAATTCTTTTATATGATGAATAATCATCTCTAATGAGGTTCCATTGGCCCAGAGTACAGTATAATGTTGTAACTTCCCTTTGGTAAATCAGTTATAGGAAATGTGGCAGAGGACTTTTATAGTTTTAAATACTCCTGATTAAGATTTAGGTACTAAGTTTCAGCTATATTACAAAAAAAGTGCAACTAAAGATTTGTGTTTGCCTTCCAGCCGCTAGCAAGTCCTGTGCCATTATGTCAACACACATCGTGGCCTGCCTGCTCCTCTACAGACACAGGCAGGTATGTCTGCGGTGTCACCTGGAGTTCAGTAGGAAGCATGAAAATGCTTTGTCCGCTCTTCAAATACTTGTCCACGGATAGGTTTGGCCCCCTTCCAGCTAGTCCTGTGAAATAAACAGTAAGATAAGCTAAGGGCTCTGCCCACAGGTGCTTACAGCCTGATGGAGGAAGGAATCTACATGACAGAAACCTCAGAGACTGTTTTATATGATAGTAAGACATTCTTTGAGTAATATAGTTAACATGAATAAGGTGTATCTCATCGACGTGCAGAAAGTATTCTGACAGCTAATGATTTCCAAGCCATTTGATTTGTATTCAGGACCTGCGTTCTGCCTTCCACGATGCACTTGTCTAAGCCCCGTGATGGGAAAGAGTGTGTGTGTGTGTGTCTGTCTGTCTTTCTCGCAGTCATGTTCTCAACACCAAACATAGTGTCAGAATATAGATACCAAATAAATATTTGTCAGATAAATATTTAGAATGAGGGAAATTCTTGCTAAAAAAATAAGTACTTCTTTCAGATGGTGGCTTCTTCCTTTTGTGATCTTACGTGCTCACGTCACGTGTTGTGACTAGAGAATTCTTGGGACATGGAGTATCTTGACATTCCTGGGGGACAGCTTTTTAACCAGTATCCTGACTTTCTTTACATGGTGTTTTGGCCCTTTTTCTGTATGTGCCGACGGCGAACTGCAGGAAAGCCAAGGCAAGAAAAAGAATCCTTGAAACGGTCTCTCCATCTTTTGGGAAACAGGCTCTCTGCTCTCATGATACCACTTCTGTCTGTTTCTCTAGGGAATTGACCTCTCCACGTTGGTGGAGGACTTCTTTGTGATGAAGGAAGAGGTCCTGGCTCGTGATTTTGACCTGGGTTTCTCAGGAAATTCAGAAGATGTAGTCATGCACGCCATACAGCTGCTAGGAAACTGCATCACAATCACCCACACCAACAGGAACGATGAGTTTTTTATTACTCCCAGCACAACTGTCCCGTCCGTCTTTGAGCTCAACTTCTACAGCAATGGTGTGCTGCACGTTTTTATCATGGAGGCCATCATAGGTATGTCGGGCCCTGAAATATTTTCATGGCAAATAAAATGGCCGAAAGCACATGGCGGTGTCTACTTCGGTTTGGACGATAGCCCCTTGTTTGAGGGAATGTGTTGCTATAGTTTCGGTTTTCAAATAAAAATGTTATCTGCTATTTCACCGTTTATAGTTTATTTTTACACTTATTAGTCAACAAGTAGTAACTGAATTACTGTATGCATAGTATTACATGTTTTACTAAGGAGGAGAGGTCAGATGTCTTGCTATCCAGGAGCTGAAAACCTAAGTGAGGTAAGAATACATGGCAGTGAAGTGAGTGGAGGGAACAGAGGAGACAGAGGGCAGAGGGGATGGAAGCTTTGGAAGACGACGTGATCGGGTTGGGATCACGTGGAATCATGAGAAGTAAATTCTAAAGAGGTTTATTAAATTTCTCCAGTGAATGCAGATATTTTTTTTGATGTATGAGTAATCTGTCAAGGTAATCCAACTAATCTGAGCCAGTCGAAGCTTTCCTTGGAGATCTCAGGCTGCCAGCGTCATTGATGCTTTTCCTTTACCAGCCTGCAGCCTTTACGCAGTTCTGAAGAAGAGGGGCCCAGGAGGGCCTGTGTCTCCCAACTTGGTCAGCCAGGAGCAGCTGGTGCGCAAGGCCGCCAGCCTGTGCTATCTGCTCTCCAATGAAGGCACCATCTCTCTCGTAAGTGAAGACCCTGTAGAGTTGCCTGTTCTCTTTTTCTTGAGCATCTTCATGAAATTATAACATGCTTTCCTCTTAGAGAATTTTTGGTCCATTATTGAAGCTTTATATCCTGCTCCTGGGTCTCAGTGACCACCACACCATCATGTTGTTACTGTCTTGGTGTGCTTTTGGGGTCATTGCTCTACTGAACCCTTCGTGCACTGTGAGGTGTGATAGGACAGATGGGTGAGCGTCCTCCATTACTCAGATCCACTGCTCAAGGCACTGGGTCAGGGGTTTGTAAATAATTAACATGCCCACTTGTTAGTGATAGAACTGTAGAAGATAAGAGTCAGAAACAGTCTTAAAACTCATCCGCTCAACCCTTCTCCTTTACAAATGGGGAAACTAAGGCCCAGTGGAACTAATGAGCATCTATGTTATATTTAAAGTTCTGGACATTTATAATGAGGCACACATACGAAGCAGTAGAGAGATTTTTTTCCTCAAAATCATCAACAAATAGAATTCATGTTTTATTTTAAAGTCTGTTCTTTTCCACTTATATGAATGTGCCCCGGGACATTTATGAGCACAGGTATTATGATACAGCCCTCCTCCACAGTGTTCTTTGTACATGTTACGTTTGCGGCCCTGTGGGGGAATCTGTTTTGCATGAATCTTGGGGGCAGGATGGGAGGGGATAGGGTAGATAAGGCTCTCAAGATTGACCTTGTCTTTTGCTTGGGCCTTTTTTGAGTTATTTGAATACATATTGTGTTTCCTCATACACCACCTTTATGTTCAGCATTTACTGTAAGATAGCTTTTGCAGAGAAAGTGTCTTATAAAGGGAAAGACAGGTGTAGGGGCCTGACAAGAAGCCCTTTTGAGGCCTTGCTCCACTGGAGAGACAGCCCAGGAGCCCCCTCTGCAGGTGGTGCTGCATCTGTGCTCTGCCAGTCAGGTAACAAGGTCTCTTCTCAGACTTTGTCCACGACATGCGCTCTTCAAGAGGGTGGGTGTCGTAAGTCTTAGTGGAGTCTTATGCCCAATGGAGTGAGGCGTGCCCGCGGAAGTACTGGGCAGCAACCTTGTATGCTGTTTTCTGTCTTTAAAAAAAAAAGTGTAAGACAAGGACATTTACATTGAAATGCCTTTTCTTTTCAGCCCTGCCAGACGTTTTACCAGATTTGCCATGAAACAGTAGGCAGGTTCATCCAGTATGGCATCCTCACAGTGGCGGAGGTGAGAGGGCGAGCTTGCCTTTGCTTGCAGTTATTTAGTTTCTTGCTCTTCATTACCTGTTCCAGCAGCCACTTTAACCAGAGTCCATTTGATATATAGTCAAGTCCAGGTGAGATGAAGAGAAAAATAAGAAGAGGGAGAATAAGTGTCTTTGGGGACTGTTTAATATTGGGTTCCTTTCGTGTAACTGGTGTTGCATAAAATATACCTTGACTTAATTCCATGACATCCAGAAGTCTGCATTCCAGATCAGATCTTCTGTATATCTGTGTGCTTGTAACTTGCACACATGCACTTTTTTTTTAATTTTTTTGAGATTTTGTTTTAATTTTGGCAGCTTTAGTACAGAGGGAATGGCCTGGGAGAATAGATCCCAACTGAGGAGAGGGAAGGGTATTTTATTTGATCTGTCCGGTAGCTCTCGCCCTCACTCTTTCTTTCCGTCCTTCTTCCCCTGCTGTCTCCGGAGTGGTTTTGAGTTTGGAGGGGGCAGTGGGTTGATATCGTGAATGGCTGGGCAGAGCAGAGGAGGCGAGTGGGTGAAAGAGGACTGCTGGGTGTGGGTGCAGCCGGGCGGGTGTCTGTGAGCCTGTGCTGTCTGTTCACCGCTGGTCATCTCCTTGGCACAGCAAGATGATCAGGAAGATGTCAGTCCTGGTCTTGCTGAGCAGCAGTGGGACAAGAAGCTTCCTGAACCTTTGTCCTGGAGAAGTGATGAGGAAGATGAAGACAGCGATTTTGGTGAGGAGCAGCGAGATTGCTACCTGAAGGTACTTGGGTGAAGAACTCTGGTGGACATCACAGTGAGGGGTTGAGGCTTCTGCTGCCACAAGTTATGAGGTTCTTATCAACTGGGACTCTGGTGACTTATTCACATTCAGAGCACCCACAGACCAGCTGGGGTGCTTTCCGCCCAGTTGAAACACTGAAACTGAATTGAATTAATACCTTAAATTGTTCCATTTGGGTATAGATAAATGGAAAAAAGAGACAAGAGTCTCAAAATTCAGGAAGGTGAACATCATAGATGATAACTTTCATGACCCACTCATCAGAACGCACAAGGGCAAACCTGCGTACCCGCACTGGCACGCGCTCCTGAGGGGGCAGTGGTTTTGCTCAGTCAGCGCTGAAGCCAGGCGCTGCGGGGCCAGGTCTGGGAGCGCACACATGCCGCCGCCTGCCCCTTCTGTGTCCTGCTCAGTCTTGCCATCCCTCCCAGAATTGCAGACATTACGCTCTCCGCCTTCGCCTATCACAGGAGAAAATCTGACTTTTAAAAGATTGTCCCTGCTTTAGAAAAAGCAATTTTTTTCTAACTTGTAAGTTTAGAAATTAGTGATAATGACCCTTCTTTTCTGAATACCCTAGGTGGATTACTCACTTTGCAGCGTGATAATACCCCTAGTTTACACACACACACACACACAAACACACACACACACTCTCTCTCTCTCTCTCTCTCAAGAGAGTCCAAATGACTTCTGGAGGTTTTTGCATTTTGGGTGTTATTAGTTTTGAACTGGAACAGTGATCTTGCTTCCACACTCCAGAGAGGCTCATCTGAACGTGCATATTTGTGTGTGTGTGTGTGGGGGGGGGCGGTGCAATGAGAGCCCCCACTGCCCAGAGTATCCCACCACCACCACCACCCCCACCACCACCACCGCTCCCCGCTCTGCCAGCTGCGGGCCTGAAGCTGCGCAGGGGTGGCAAGCAGTGAGCTCTGGGAGGGACCGAGGTGATCTCAGGGGTCTTGGCATGTGGCCTTTTTGAGCACTTGAGGGACCCTCGAGCCAGGCTTCAAAGTCTGGAGGGTCCAGCCTCGGGACCAGCTGTTTTCAGGGATGACAGGATGGCACAATTATGTCACTCAAATAAGACGATTTCTTCTAGGCAGCTGTTCAATGAACACAAACCTCAAATACTGTGGAAGTCAGTGATTACAGTAAAGACCACATTTCAAAACCGGCAAGTCGTTTCCAGGGGGCGATTCTGTGGACACGGGGCAGTAGGCTGCCTCTGTGTGGGGACAGTGAGGGGCCATCTTCTCGGGCCGCTGGCGCTCCGAGGAGGTTCCTCTGTCCCTCCCTGACTGGGTCTCCTGCCCTCGCCCTCCCAGGTGAGCCAGTCCAGGGAGCACCAGCAGTTCCTCACCTTCCTGCAGAGGCTCCTTGGGCCTTTGCTGGAGGCCTACAGCTCCGCTGCCATCTTCATTCACAACTTCAGTGGTCCCGTTCCGGAGCCGGAGTATCTGCAGAAGCTGCACAAATACCTGATAACCAGGACAGAAAGACGAGTTGCAGTCTACGGTATGTGCGGCCCTGTGTTGGCTTCTTTTAAAAGCTCCGCCTTTTTTGATTATAGGAATCTGCCCATTGTAGATGATTGGAAAGAAGAATGCCAAATTATCCTGACCTCTAACTCCATCGATTACTACCATGACCTGTTTTGGTGTGTTATGTAAATTGAATGATACAGATACATACTCTTACGTCTGGCTTTTTTCACTTAACTTTATAAGTGAAAGCCATGTATGTCACTGTGTGTAGTTTGTTTATTCTTGTTGCTTTGTAGTATTCCACTGTATACATATTTACCACATTTTATTTATTCATTTCCATCATTGAGGGATATTTGGGTTTTGCAGTTCAGAGCTACTCTGAATAGTGCTGCTGTAAACACGTTTGAACATGTCTTTGGGTGAACACAGGGACCCATTTATGCTGGGATGTATAGGAGGATTGCCTAGTCACAGGGTGTGGTGTGTTCAGATTCGCAAGTGCTGCCAGACAGTTGCTAAGTGCTGAACCAGTTTGCATCCCCAGCAGCAGTGTGTCTTTCAGTTGCCCCCCATCCTGGCCAGCACTTGGTACTCTCTGTTATAGAAGAGGTGTGATTAGAGTGGGAGTGGCATTTTCTGTGTTACGGTTTAGGACTGAAACTACTTTGAATCAATAATTTTTAGAGCCATGAGGGATCTAGAGATAATCTATCTCTAAGTACTTATCTAGAGATATCCATCTCTCTCTCTCTGTATCTCTTGTTATATAGAGATAGATGTATAGATATATCTATAGCTATATCTCTAGATTGTGATCTAGAGCTAAAATCACCTCACCTTTATAGATGAGGACACTAGTCCAGATCTTATAGCTAGTTAAAGGGCAACCTGGGTTTAGAATTCTTTTTTTCCGACTTTTAGACTTATGCTGTTTCTGGTTCCACTGATGTAGGAAACATCTGTGCGTCACTTTGCAGTTTAAAAGATTTCTACACACAGTCTCGTTTGCGTCTCACAAAAATCCTTCAGGATGGATATTTTGGGTGTTTCTCTTTCCTTTCCTCTTCTCTCTGTCCTTCCCTGACTCTTTTTCTTCCTCCCTCCCTCTTTCTCTCTCTCTCCTTATCCCGCTCACCTCCTCTTTTTTCCTTAAAAGATGACAAAGTCGGCTTAGAGAAACAGCAAATCCTTTGAGGCCTCACAGGTTGCCGGTAGTGAAAGGGAGCTTGACCCAGTCCCCAGACTGGCTCTGACCCTCTTCCCAGCCTCCCGCACTCTCTCACTGTGGGTATTGGGGTTTATGTCATCATTGGGCCTAAACGTTTGACAGGGGCTTTATCTTTCTCCACAGCTGAGAGTGCCACGTATTGTCTTGTGAAGAATGCTGTAAAAATGTTTAAGGATATTGGGGTGAGTGTCCCCTGCTTATGTATAATATAAAGTAGAGTGTGTTCATTTCTGTCCTCTTTCTATTTAGATCTAGTCTGCTTGAGTCACCTTTGTGTTGGACCCTGGGAGAAGCAGTTTCTGCTGGATTAATCTGCAGACATTTCTGGGGGTTGGGAGGGGGAGGGGCATGTTGAAAGTGAGGCCCATCAGCATAGATTTATTTGAATGTTCCAGAATTTTCCTTGTTTTCATCTACATTCCAAATGAAGACGTCAGTGTGTTTCAAGATTCTACGACAGTTTTGGTGGGGATGTTAATTATGCCATATGATTTTTAGTTATTGTGCTTTTACCAGTATTGCTAGAAGTATCCTCAGGTATCCTTTATCTTCACGTATCATTTGGGACATGAGTTCCATGAAGGCACTAGTGGTCTTTGTAAGGGAGTGTTTGTGACTTTATTCTAATATAAATTTAAAAATATAGTACACTGGTTGAGCTCCACCCCCCAAAACCCCACACCTGCCCCCATAACCTTCCCACCCCATGCTCGCACACACCTACCTGTACATTTACTCAAAGCCCAAATATGGCTTTATGTGCCTTACTGCATTTTGGGGTCTAGGACACAGAACAGGGTTGGTGACAAAAATGTCTCTCCCCCACCCTTTGGTTTGTCTTTAATCTAAACTTTCTCTCTAGGTTTTCAAAGAGACCAAACAAAAGAAAGTGTCTGTTTTAGAACTCAGCAGCACTTTTCTACCTCAGTGCAACCGGCAAAAACTCCTAGAGTATATTCTGAGTTTTGTGGTGCTGTAGGTTACTCCTGGCACCTCTGGCAAGGGACGGGCGTGGGACAAGTCCCTTGTAGGCTCCCGCCTCTGGCTCGAGAGTGGAAGGTGCCATCGTGTGGTCGGGCCTGACCTGTCCTGATGCGATCTCCTGGAAGACAAGTGCCTTCTCCCCTCCGTGCTCTGTGATCATCGCGCTCTGAGATGACACGCCGCCTGCAGATCACACTGTGGGGGCCCTCAGCCTCCGTTCGCAGTTCATAATCAATAGATTACAAAATGAAATCTCAAACGATTATTTTGGAGTTTATTAAAGATTTACATTTTAAGTATAACTGTTAAGAACTAATTACTGTGATGGACACAAACATGTAGTTGATTCTAGAACTGAATCTTGTATAGTATACTTAATGCTGTCAGGTAATTTGTTGGTGTATTATCTGATTAATGGTTAATGTTTCCTTTAAAAATACTTGCGTCATCCATTCACTGGGTCTTTTTGTTTTTCCTTTTGTTTTTGTTTTTTTTTTGGTCTTATCTTTGTCAATCATAGCTAAATTTTAAATGGGAACATTTTTCATCCCAAAGTGCTTTACAGATGAATGGGCTAATATACATCACACCCAGGTATCACTGTGCTTTCTGTTGCAGTCAGGTATAGAAAGTGTTTTAAGAGCTAAGTGAAAACACAGTATTAGTTTAGGTCAAGAATAGAGATAATGTGACCAAACAGCTAACACCAAGAAATAAATTTGGCTGGCAAAATTCAAGATAAACTTGGCCAGAAAACTGACTTTGAAAACACTTGCTCATATGAAAAAGTGCCATTGAGTTTTAAATGACCAGCAAGTATTTAGCAAGTATCCTATTTTACGTCTGTATCCTTTCCCACCCCTCAGGTAGTAGTACCTGCCTCTCACAGGTACAGCTGTTTCTTGGCGATAGCAAGTGTACTAACTTATTAGCTTGGCCTGATAGCCTGTGTTAGCATATAGTGCTCTGGCTGCAGGCTACTGACCCAGGCCTCGTGTGCCCTGCAGACAGGTCGTGCACTGCGTGTCTTCTGGGTGGCTGGTACCCACTTAAGTTGGGCAGAGTACAACCTGGGCAGTATATGTGATGGCCCTGCAGACTGGCACATGGTTGGAGGCATGTATAGATTTTTTAGCTTTGAGGAAAAAAAAAACCATGGTTCTTTAAAAATGTGTGTGGGTTGTTTTCCTAAACCCCAGTGCCACATAGTGGCAAATAATTATGAAAAATTGTTCATAACAGGTAGGTGCCTTTTTGTGAGCAGGGATCATAATTGTTAGCTAATTGTGGTAATTATGGTGATTTCTTAAAGATCATGTGATATTAAATGTTTTCTAACAGCTTACTGTTCCTTTTCTTCTCTCCGTGGTATTATGGAATTAGGAATTTTTCCTGATGAATATTGCTGGTAATCTTTGAATTTAATAGAAAAGTACTGAGAATTAAGTTTGTGCTTTCATCAGTTTGGATTTTAAACACTAATAATATCTCATGAATTCCTTGTGTGTTGGGAAAGGGAAAGATACTGATTGATATTTCACATTGTATGAAATTTTTGAAACTCAGAGCAATAATGCCATGCTATTGTGATTTTCTTCCCGTCTTCTCAAATTCCACACTTAAAATATATATTTCTTTATAGGCGCTCACGTCCCATTAAGCCGTTGTCAGTGCTGCGGCGGCTCTGGTGTGGAGTCAGGTCTTCACTGCGTAGCATTCCAATTTCCTAAGCAGGATGGGGCTCTGTGTTCCAGGGAACAGCCAAGGAGGCTCATTTATCCCCTTGTGTGTTCCGTATCTAGGCAACCAAACATTTCACTCGTCTCTTTTTTTCACCTGCTAAATTATAGACCAAGGATCACTCAGACTCTTTAAGTCAAGCTTGGGACTGACCTCCCAGTGGATTCTGCTGTCCCGCTTGTGACTTCCTCTAAGAGCTGCTGCTGCGCCAGCCTGAGCAGGCAACAATGGCTTCTCTGGCTTTATTTTCCCTTTCAGTTGGTTTGTTTTCTAGAAGTCTAATCAGATGCTTTGGGGAATGCAATGTATGATTTGCTGGCTCTCTTGCCACTTAACTCACTGTGAGAATAAATATGCATGCTTTCTGTAATTAACTGGTGCTTTGAAAACCTTTTTTAAGGAAGACAAATATCAACCAAAGTTCTGCTCATCCAGACAAGCTCACTCTCCAGTTAATTTTAGCACAGCTCATTCTTTAGTGCCTCGTCGCTGGACGAATACCCATCATCCCAATAAGGCTTCCATATAGCACTGTTTTGCTAAAAGATTTATTCTCATTGTTTTCCAAAAGCAAATGGCTTTCATGTAAGATTAAACAGACTAGGTGCTTGTAAATAATTTATTACAGTTTACTCTATTGCATTTCTATAAAACTGAAATGCATGCCCTCCAGGGGAAGACAGACTGTGAATCAAGTTAAAAAGCAAACAAAAAGACCCAATAATAAGCAATATGAAACTGCACTCTTTCAAAATGAGAAAGTTCTAAGTAATTCAAAAGAGGGGAAGGAATTTTCGCTCTCAAGATTTTAAGAAAAACAAAGGGAAAGAACTAGCGTGAAGAACTAGTAACAGAGAAAGTACTATATGAGTCTTCCTTCTCAGATCTGTTAAGTCTCACGAGGTCACGAGTGAGTGGAGAAGACACATCGGGGATTGCGATGAATGTAAATTCAAGTTGTAGAATTTCCAACCTGAAGGAGAAAAGCTTTTCTCAAAGTTCTCCATGTGTGTGAGTGCTCCGTGAGATGTTCATAGGTGTTTTGTAGAAAAAGTGTTGCTGGTGAAATAAATTTGCACATGAACCCTCTTTCCTAGAAACTCACAGTGCACTTTAGCATAGTAAGGGCTCAGGGTCTGACGGTACCAAGCCTGTTGAACCCAGCATTGCTCAATCTCTGTAACCACAGGGGCTTTTTCCCCTGTGGGTCACCTATGGACCTCTCCTTAGGTTCATAGAAAACGTTTGGGAAACACTGTGTTAAGGAGACAAAACAGTAACTACCAGATGGCATAGAGGCAGAATTTGCATGCATTTTGTACAATCAAATGTTGCATTTAATGGATGTATGTTTCCTCCCCTGGAGAAATAAGCACAGAAAACTATAACATAGGTGGTCAGAGCTCTTTCCTTTGCTGAAAGATCAGCCCTCAATGTATCTGGGTTTCTCACCAAAAGTAGCGAAATTAGCAGTAGGATTAATTGGGGTAAAAAATTAAGATTTTAATTCAGACCTAGAAGAAAATATTGCACAATCAAATGCAGCTTTTTATCCACAAATAGTTCTAGTGTTTAGAAACGACAGGACTTACTGCTGAGGTTTATAAGACTTAATTTGGATGTAAATCTGTTTTTTAAAACACTCTTTCTAGGAACTTGAAACTTGGCATCTGGCATTTCAGTTTAATAAAAACTAATGATTGCATTTGAAAGAGACTTTTGACTTATTTCTAAACATCTAAAGTTCTGAAATGCCTTGATGGAAGGTGTTAAACTATTTGCCTGTTGTACAAAGAAATGTTAGATTGTTGTAAAAAGATTTATTGTACAGTACCGTAAAATAACACGGTATGATGTCGTGAGTGAAACTTATTTGGAAACGTTGATTGATTTTTATGCCTGTTAATATATTGTAAGAAGCACAGACGTGTAGTTTTGTTTTAATAAACCGAAAAGTGAATGTATTCTTGATGTCTTGCATTTGGAGTTAAAATTTCCCAAATAATTCATTGTACAAACAGTTCTTGTTTGACTTCACATTGAACTTTATTAAAATGCTTATAATAAATAATCTTACATAAATTTTTGAACCTGCAGTGCATGATTTTATTATTGACCCAGAGCTCTTCAAATTTGATCAGGCATTTGGGGATGTAGATATGTACAGCTTAGCTACCGCCCTCCTCAGTAAATACATCACAGAGGTACTCTTTGGGTTTCTTTAAATATTCCTATAAATGTGGTGCTGCTGTCATATTTTAATATGTTTAAGTTTGTTAAAGCATGAACTGAAGTCTTGGGGTTTTCCCACTAGTTCATAATAGTTGCTCAAAATCATTTACTTTTTTGGCAAGTATTATCTTTCACTATTTTAATTCTAATATTTTACTAGAGCACAGTTTTCTGTGGATGCTTTGAAAGTGCTCAGATGCAGCCTTCTCTCAAAAGTGTGCTCCCTGGAAAGGGTGTTAAATGGGTGCCTGGCGATGCTATCCATGCCCTTTGGGTGCATGACAGTGCGTGACAGGTCTGTGACCCTGATCAACACCCAAGATCATCCCATCTGTTCTGGGCCAGCAACTCGATCCGAACTTTGTTTAGTCCCTTTGATTTCCTTTGGGATGTTGTTGCCATGAATATGCCCTCACCCTTTGGTCCTATTTATTCCCTTTTTAAACACCTTATAGTCTGTCTGATACACACATAGCTAGTAAAATTCTAATGTACAAATACAAAGGCATTTTCTTAATTGTCCACAGCATCTGTGATGTCCACGCGACGGCCATTGCTTAGCCGTCTGTAGATGCCAGCATAGCTCCTGCATTGTGTGGCTTGTACCACAAAGCTTGGCATCTGGACGTTTCTCTGCCCTAGGAGAAGGAAGGCTTGTCCAAGTTGTGTTCCGTGTGTGGATTTTATATAGCCTTTCAAATCAGTTTTTATTACTTTTAAGAAAAGGAATATAGCAGAGAGAGCCTGGGGCTTGAGCAAAAAACTTAGGATCAAGTCTGGTTGTCTTATGCATGTGCTAGAGGACTTTGAGCTGGTCAGCTCACCCAAGTGAACGTGGGTGTCCTCTGTGTTGTATGGGGACAGCTGGATTTCTGAAGATGAAATGAGGTGGAATGAATGCAGCAAAAGTGTTTTGTAAGCTTAAAAGTGTCGCAACTGCGTGGTATTTGGTTTTCTTGATTTCCTACTTAGGAAAGAAAATTTAGCTCTGTAAGGGAAATTAGGATTCACTTGGTAGACGGCACCCAAGTTTTACAGAAAAGAACATCTGGGTGCTTGCACAGTAAGTGATGATAGAATCTAGAACAGAAGCAGCATCGTTCAACCTTCAATCCCATGACCACCAACCAAATGGAAGGTGAACAAGAAAGCAAAATGATCAAGTCCCACCCAGTGAATAGGGACCATCCTTGTGTTTGGAACTTGGCATATTACATAAGGATGTGAAACTGGAAGGAAGTTAATTGCCTCCAGCAAAACAATGTGCTAGACTTGCTGGTACCTGGGACTTATTTGTGGGTATCTAGTTGGGCACTGCGCTAAGCACTTCCTATGCATCATCTTGATCCTCTGGGGCAGGTACGATTAGCCCCATCTTACCACTCTTCTGCCAAGGCAGAGAGCAAATTTGTCCATCTCTGTCACCATCTCTGTCATGGTGACATACTTTTTCCTGGGTTTGCAAATTCTGCCCTTGTCCTTCAACAACTGACAGGCACGGAGGAATAAGGCAGATAGCAGTATGTCTCATCAGGATGGAGTAAAAGAGCATAAGGATTCTCTCCCTTCATTCCACCTAATTTCATCTTCAAAAATCCACTGTACCATTCAGAGGGCAATCATGTCACTAAGGTGATGTGTCCAGCTCAAAAGATTTCTCAGAAGCCCTCCTAGACTGTGCCCTTTGCACAGTTAAGCAGGAGGAGAGCTCTTGAGGTTGAAGATGGCTAGAATTTGCTACCACTCACTGTGGATTTATCATGATACAGGGACAAAATTCAGCAACGATTAGCATATGTGTTGGAGGGGATCATGGAGAGGAAATGAGCATTGGTTGACTGGCGAGCTAGAGCTAGACCTGGGCAAAAGAAGATTCCTAACCCCCCTCCTCTGTCCTTGGAAGGTACATTCTGCTTACTATTCCCATGCGGGCAGCCATTTCAAGGATGCAGCCTTGAGAGAGTAAGGTATTGTAGAGACCAATACGTGCCTGAACCCAGTTAAGTTCTCTGCATAAACTTTTAAGATTCTAGCCTACAGGGGTGGCGATTACTCGTCTTGCACTGCCCACGACAATCCTCATAGGTAAGTTCCCTTGCTTACGAAACCTGCCACCCACCAATCTGGAGCCGTCTGCCTCTTCCTCTATTCTCTCCTTACCCTCTGTGTGCAGGGGTCCAGTGTGCAAACAAACAAGTGATAGTATTTTTATGGTCGTGTGCGTCAGGCACTATGCTGATTATGTAGTAGGGGTCCTAAAAGACCCTAAGAGGAAACAATGTAAGCAATTTCTTAAGGTCATTTTGCTGGCAGGCTGTGGGGCCGGTTTCCAAACTTGATTTTCAACATTGCGTTTTACAAGTGCTCATTGGAGGCACTCGGCCTCCCCAGTGGACCATGTCTGGAAGAGAGAACAAATAGCACTGGAACAGAATCTGGAGATGGCGTTTACTTGGAAAGGGTTTGAGCATAAGGTAGGCTTTGGCTGGGCTTGCTCTGAAGTCTTCCACTGTGTTCACTGTGTTGGAAGATCTCTGCCTCTTGTGCAGAAAGAAAAGGGGACAGTTCTGCCTTGGCATCCCACACTGCAGGCTGATTGGTCCTGGCCCCTCCATTTGCAGTCAGGAGATATCCCTTCCCTCCAAGGAACTGCATAAATCACTTCTAAATCTGCAATCCTGAGACAGTAATGGTATTAACAGGGCCACAGTTTCATAATGCTTTAAGGCTCTAAACAGCAAGTCATTTTTTTACATAACGTTCGTTTCCATCTCTAGATTGGGAATTTTTACAAAGTCTCTTTTGTTGAAGCCTTACAGCCTCATTAACTTTTCCCCATAGAAGTTCCCTCCCAATAGTCAACTGAAATAACAATGCACATGAGAGCTGTGAGTTTCAGTTTTATGTGGGGACTTACTGAGGACTATAGCCCGGGAGACAGTCTCTCAGCTCTGAGGAACTGCTCCAGAGAGGTGGGGAGAGAGCTGAGTGTGAGTGTGACTTTGGAGGAGGGGTATGTGGACTCAGGCACACATCTCTATAGATGTTGCTTCTAGTCATGAGAAACAGGTATCCCAGTTAATGATTTTAGTGCTTGTCTAAGTATGAGAAGATGCAAGAAATTGGGTGCATAAAATTTTCTCCTAAAAATATCTAGCTCTCTGAAGGCTTGTCCTGCCAGATTTTCTAGAGCACAGAGCGCCCATTCCTAATCTCTGCCACAATCCCCTTTCAGGGTGTGTGAAAGGTTAGCAACGGCAGTGCCCAATGACTCAATCCTTGTAGAGCCAGATGGCGAGTGACATTCTTTTGTTGGCACAATGCAAGCATAAAGCGGGCACACTGATTTGGAAACTATGTCTAAATTGGGTGATGGAGCACAGCCATTATCTTTGATCATGATGAAACTTAACTTTCATTAGCAACAACCTGCATTTAGGTCATTCTTGATGAAAATTCATTGTGCTTCTCTAATCTATTGAACCAAGAGGTGAGGCTTAAATGGTGTGTCCATGGTTCCTGTTTTAAGTCAGTTTTATTAACAATAAAGTCTTGTCAAGTGCCTAGAAAATAATTTTACATAAAGGTGAAATGCAGAGGTTGAAAGAGTAGTTATCAGAAAGGGCACTTGGGTCTCAGGACACTGTGAGGGCCTGGAAAGCGGCAGACACTGAATATGGGAGTCACTGCAGCAAAGCCCATCACACAAGCACACAAAGACAGATGACACCAAGAACTAGATGAGTTCCCGAAAAGCTGTTAGGAAATCAATTTTAAAAATTACAAAATAATTTTAAAGGGTTACATGCTTTGCTATTTAAAGTAACCCACCTGGCAAGGTCTTTAGTAATACGAAGTTCATCAAGTCTGCAAATTAGAGACAGTCACTAGTTATATGACTTTGGGCAAACACTTGATTTCTCTAATTTGTAAATTAGGGCAGAGAATAACATCCCCATATCTATCATGTCTATCACGGGAGTGTTGGGAAACCAACCTGAGCCAGTGGGTGGTGCTTTGAAAGTGTAATTTATCTCTAAACATAAAGACCAGCTTCTATCAGGGTGCTGGGTTTTCTTGAGGCAGCGTTCTTGCCGTGGATTCTGTAGGACCCTACCTATATGCCTGTGGCCACCTGGGGGCCACCCGCGGACATCCCAGCACCTTTGCCTGCCTGGATCTCCCTGCTGAGGGCCTTCCCTGACTTGGGAGCATGTGGAGCCCATAGAGCCTTCTGGAAGTTGCTGGGGAGTCAACACCCCAGGAGTGATGGTCGACCAGCAGGGGGTGGGAACTAGAGGATAAGAAGCCCTGCATCGGGACAGTTCAGAGGGTCCTCAGCGGGGTTAAACTCCAGTTGACCACAGCAGCGACCCACTCATTATTCCCTTTTCTTGGGGGGTAATCATCCTTCTCCGCCTTCCGTGTCTCCCTTTGTCTGTCCCTTACTGGTGCTTCCTGACGTCAGTTCATACATCAAGGACTTGCAGCTGAATCCTGTCTCAGGATTTTTTGTTTTTAATTCTTAAAAACAAAAAATCATTTTATTGATCCTTTACCATATACAATTTATTCAAATTATACCCATTTGAATTGGTAAGATCACAGTTAGAGAACAGGTTACTCTGTAACAAATCTATTTACAAAATCCATCATAAAAGCTTTTTTTTTTTTTTTTACATTATATTACATATTTTGGGGGGAACTCAAACTGAGACAGTCCTCGTGACTCTTCATTGACTAGATGTGGTGTTATGAGCTGGTGTTTCCAAAAACTGTTAAGTTGGCTTCACCAGTGCGTTGTCAATGCAGAATAAGTAGAGAGAAAGAGAATGTGGCATTTCTAATTCCAGTTTGACATCCGTGTTTGAAGATGGTGTTGAGCAGTGGATCTGTAAACATGGTCCTGCCTCCTTTGCTGGTTGCCAGTGAGAAAGATCAACATGGTAGTTAGAGAGGTTAGAATTCAGGGTGGTAAAGATTCCGGGACTGTAACCAGCATTGGCAGAGTCTAGAGGTAGGCAGGAGAGAGGAGACCAAGTGTAAAGCATGTGCTCACCCGCGAGCAGCTCACTGTCTCCTAGCGGACCCAGGACATTACCCTAGAAATGTTACCTAATAATATTGTAGTTGGTCGAAGCAAATACAGAACCCGTTGTGGGAGATCTGGGTGGTGGCAGGGGGCACATGGCAGAGTCAGCCTTTAATTGTGCCAGGAAGGAAGGGCAAGAACCAGAGAGTGGGAACAGGAATCCTTTCAAAATCTCACCTGGTAAGTTTGAGTAAACTTAATATTAAAGCTCATATCAAGACCTGTGTACATAGGCTAAATTCACCCTGCAGACTTGCCCAGTTTGGTAATTTCGAAATGTCAAACAAATGGAGTCAAAGTTCAAGATATCAGATTTCTCTAAAATCTAAAATTGTGGTAAAATTCTAGCTTTCGTCAAAACTATTAAAAGATCTGGCAGCACTGGGTCTGCACTCCGCATGGAACAATGGCTTAATCATGCAGAGAGGTCATTTACACGGGGCATGCGCCTTTCAGTTTGGTAAATTTCCGTCTGCCGGATTGCCTGCGGCACGGAGGTCAGGGGTCATTGAATCGTTGGGCTTGTGCAGTTTTTTTTTTTCCCAAAACAAAGAACAATGTTACTAAATGCGCACCTTTACTTAAAATGGAAAAAGAAAGCCATGTGAGTGTCCAGGTGGGGAGAATAAAGTAATACGTATTGAGCATAAACAAATGGTCAGTCGCTGCGCTAACAGCTTTACAGGAGCGACTAGCTTCTCCCCATTTTACAGACCAGGAAGTGGAGGCGCGAAGGTGTTGGGAAGCGCCTCGGATTTCTTAAGGGAACCATGGCCAGCCTGCCGCACAAACCCCTGTTCTTTCTGTGGCACCCGAGAGTTTCCTTGACCTTGAGCTTCTTCTTGTTTGGAGTTCGTGATCTGGATGCAAGTACCCACTGTCACCACATTTGGGGGTGGGATAGGGATGAGGGTGGTGGGAGGGAAAAGGAGGATGATGCACTAGGATGTGGGGCTTTACCATTCCCCCATAGTTTAAAGCCCGCCTCCCAGGACCCACACGCGTGTCTCGGGAGTTGAACGCGTTCAATTCAGGACAAAGAGGCCGCAGCTGTTTCAGGAGGGGAAGAGAAGGCTGGCGTTGAGCGTGATGGGCGGGCCAATCCCCGGGGTGGGGCCTCTGGGTGATGAAAAGAAGGCCATGACCGTGAAGTCACCGGCGAGTCCATCTTCATGGCTTTCTTGGGGGTACGGAGCCCCGACCCGCCAACGAACTAGAGTTTTGAACAGGTAGGGTCCCCGCACAGTAGTCTGGGGGCTTCCGGGTTATGTTGGTGATGTGACTGCGGCCGAAGCGTTTATAGCTTTGTGATTCTGTGCCCAGAATCTGGCTAAGCCTCCCTGGGATCGAATCCCAGTTACCTGCTCACCAGCCCCGACCTGGCGCCTGTTTTTTGATTTAACCGCCTCCACTTAATTGGGTTTACGAAGAAGTTATGAATGTTGACGAAGCATTTAATACGAAGCCTGGCACATACATAGTAAATGCTTTATAAATGTTAGCTCTGTTAAAGATGTCCCCTTTTCTGATGACTCAGAAAATTCTCCTGGGGACCCTCTGCTTTTTCTACCTCCACCTGCCCTCTTGCTCCCGTAGCCAGCGATTCCCAGAGTATTCTGGCAGACGCTGTGCAAGCCCCCGCGTGGTCCAGACCCTAGTGTTTTGTGCTTCCCCAGCCTCCTCCGCCTTGCTGAGGTCGGGAAGTTTCAGAGGCGACTTTGAATCCGGCCGCACCTGCACCGGGATGCAGGGTGTGGCTGCGCCGCGCATTCCAGCTCCGTCCACAAGGTGGCGCTGGAACTTCATCTCGGGCTGCGAACCCGGGGCTGAAAGGAAGCCGCCGCCCAGGCCCTGGGACTGGAGTGTGTGCTTTGGGTGCTCCTTTGCAAGGGGGCTTCTCACCGATTGCCACAGATGAGACTCTGGGATGGATCCTCCAAGTGGAGGAAAGGGAAAGGAAGAGACAGAAACGCGGAGGGGTGGGGTATACAGGGCAGCAGTGGGCGTGGTTCCTGCAGCCCCAGATCGCCAGTCTGTGGCCTTGTCCCTGCTGCTTGCTCTGTGCTAGTTCAGGCTCTGGTCACTTTGTCACTCTCTTTGGCCCCCAGCCCAGCTCTGCCTTGCGGTGCATCTTCCACGCACCTTTCTGCTCCTCTTTTAATACCCCCAGCGCCCTCCAAGACCACCTCTCCTTTCTTTGCCCTCACTCTTCACTGCAGTTAACCTAACCCCTCCTTTCCCTCTTCCACGCCTTTGCTTCTGAGTTTCTTTGTCTCCACCTCTGCGTGTTCAGATCTTATTTTTTCCCCTTGGGTCACCTGGAAGTGATCGTTCCTTCTTCTGAACTCTCATTGCATCTCTCCTATGGCATCGGACGCTGTCACTCTTTCATTCCGGTATTTATTGAGCACCTGCTGTGTGCAGCAAGGTGCTGGGGTTGCAGTGGTGAACAATACTGACATCCATGCCCTCATGAAGCTTACATTCCGGCTGGCGAGATAGGTCTAAAAGGATTAAACAGGAGTGTAAAGTACATACTGTGATGAGTTGCAGTGAATGAAACTATTGGGGTGCTGTGGGAGAGTGTAATTGTGGGGTGTCTCCTCTGAGCAAGTTGACGTTTAAGCTGAGGGTCTTAAGACTGAGAAAGAGCCTGTTTGGCAAAGGGGGTTTAGGGGTGGGTTATTCCCAGAGACGAGCTGCGCGAGCAGAGCCCTACTGGACCACAGAGAAGCTGGGAGAGGCTGGGCGGCCCCTGAGCCATGAGGCTCCCAGAGCACAAGGCAGGGAAGCCGCTGAAGGGGAATGTCAAGGGTCAAGCTCTTTAAAGAGTATTGTTGCTGTTCTGTGTACATGACCTGGGGAAAGGGGAGGAAATGAAACCACAAGTGCAGAGGGAGAGGATGGTTTTTGGAACTGGTGGGGATGGGGAGGGGGATGGATTTGGGTATGTTCTAGAGATTGATGGGCAGGTCTGCCCTATCACAAAGGCATGGGACCTCGTGTCGAGGGAAGTGTTCCGAGCCATGTGCAGTCTAAGCAGCAGAGTGACGTGATTGAGCAGCCAGCTCTAGGGTGGGTGCAAGGGGGCCGCGTGGCATGGACAATGGATCTGACATTTGATTAATGGACTCAGAACTCCCTGAGGGCAGGAACTGCGCTTGTGTTGTGACCATGAAAATCATTTCCTGGGTGGCCTCCCTTTGGCAGAACAAGCATAAAGATTTGATACTGTTGGAAACTCGGGTGTCAAGGGGACGGAAGCAGGCCCTCTTTGCTGCCTGCCACCTGCTGTCTTGGGAGCACCAAGGATGCTTGTGGTGGCTGCAGAGTGATGGGGCCAGGGCGGGCTCTTCTCCTTGGCCCTGTGCTTGGGACTCCATGCACACTGGTCCTCGCTGCTGTTGCTTTAAGCAGTGAGCTCCAATCCCTCTTCATCCTCCTTCATGGTCCACCTGCATTCTTCTTCCCCTCTGAAGAGTGGGGTGCTGATGGTTTCAGGAGTCCTATAGTCCGGCTTACCTTGCAGAAGGGGAGAGTGGGTGTCTCCCCTGCCTCCCAGAAATGCCTCCTGGGTGCCTGAATCATATAAGAACCTCACTCCTAACAAAGACTTTGCAGGCTCTAAGCTGACTTCCTTCTGACAAGGCTCATTAGGCAGTCTTACTTAGAGTGTAAAGTTTGCACCTTAGTAAAACTGAGATCCGCAGAGCTAGCTGGGAAGGGCAGTAGGGAGAATGCGAACTCTGTCTGAGACTGGTGGGAAGATGGGGAGACACTGGGGGAGGGGAGAGGAGTGATGCTGAGGCTGGAAGGCTGGTGTCCTGTACATCACAGTTTTGCCCTGGGCAGACTCCTGTCTGGGAACTATAGCCTTCCTCCTGGGGCTCAGGGAAGAAGTTCCAGGTGGAGCCCAGCCCCTGCATCCACTAGAGGGCGCCAGCACCCTGCAGTTTCTGGTGCAGCTTCGAAGGCCACGGATGGAGAGGTTTGGGGTGTCTCAGGGCCCTCAGAGATGCCATTGTGTCTGGAACTGCTGCCTGGTATGCCCTGCACCCCCTCTTCCTCTGTGCTGCTCAGATGTGGCTGCTGTTTGCTTGGCCATCTCACAGACCAGCTGTGGCCCCGCCATTGCCAGCATGAGCCTTGAGGAGTGGGGACCCCGGGCTGCTGTGATGAACCTCAGGGGGGCTCCCCGAGCTGGCCCCAGGGTGAGTTGTCAGGTGTGCCTGCCCGGGAGCCTGTGGTGCCCACGGCCTCCTCCCTGCGGGGTGAGTTTTCTGGGAAAGAGAATCTGTCTTTGGAGTATCTGTCCCTGTTCCTCTGCCCTTCAGGGCCCAGCTGGGTCCTGCACTTAGTAGGAGGCAGCAGATCCACTGGCCCTGGGTGCCTCCTGGTGCTGGCTCTTGGTGAGCCGCTGGCTGGGGTGGCGGCAGCACCTTGGGAGACAGTGAATGGCGGGGGTGGGGGGGGGTGGAAGGGGGAGGAGGGAAGACAGCAGGAGGAAGGGGAAGAGGAGGAAGAGGGGGAGGAAGCGGGAGAGGGTGGTGAGCTGCTTTCAAAAGCACGCGGGAGGGTTCAGGCAGCCAGGGGGCATCTCCACCCAGGGAAGGTTTGGCCCACTGGCCACCCCCGCCTGGGGCTGTATGAGAATCAGGAAGCCAATTCATGAAGCCTGCCCTGCTCCTGGCTTCTAGAGCCTTCTAACCTGCAGGCTGCTCTGGGCTGGGGAACCAAGGGGGAATATTTTCCTTATTTTGCTCTGGCCTGCAGCCATGGGGCCGGGCTCTCTGGAGGAGCCGGGGAGACTGACTGTCCTGGGCTACTGGAGCCTGAGGGGCCCACGGGGTGCACAGAGGCCCCGAGGGCTGCAGGTGCAGGTGTCATGTCTGCAGAGGTGTCGCTTGGTATGCTTTGGCCGCCAGCGTCTCTGAGCATTGCAGGCTGTGGAGCTGCATTGAGTTCTTGCGTGGGTTTCCTGCCTTCATCACGTGGGTTGTAGGCACGTTGGCCAGGCTGCACTTTCTTCTCCCAGTGAATACAGCTTCTGCGCTGCAGACGGAGGACCCTGCTTATTCGCTGGTCTCCAGCAACCCTTTCCCTGGTCTGAAAATAATCCCTCATTGGGTTAGTTGTGTAATGAGCTTGTGTGAAATGTTAATTTAAAAAAATCATTGGCGGATGATTTCCATCATAATGAAAGTCTCAGTGATGGCAGCGCTCCAGAGCCTGAGGACTTGTGCGGAGCCCGCGTGGAACATGAGGGGGTCTGATGAAGGGGAGGGCCGGTGGGAAGGAGACGGCCATGCCTCTGAAGGCGACGATGTTGTGAATGCAGGTTCCAGGAGGAAACAAGAGGCGGTGGGCAGTGGTGAGATTTCCATCCATGCTGTAAGGCCGTGCGACTGTAAGTGTGACTTTACAGAGGAGGAGAGGCTCAGAGAGGCTGAGATTCTTGCTCAGAGCCGTAGAGCAAAGCAGAGACAGGGCAAGGCTCGGAAGGCAGATTTCTGCATCCTGAAAATTTCACACACACACACACACACACACACACACACACACACACGAGTGGAGGGAGTAGTGTAACAGGCCCCACGCTCCCATCACCTGCTTTCAACAACTGCCAACCCAGGGCCAGTTCCATTTCGTCTGTATCCTTTCTGCTCTCCCACCTCTGGATTATTTCAGAGCGGATCCCTGACATCCTATCATTTCATCCCTAAGTATTTCAGCGGGCAGCTCTAAAGGGTAATGACTCTGTTTTAAAACCATCCTCACAATGTCATGATCACACCTGGTATCAGGTGTGTCATCATTGCTCTAGTCAGTGTTCAGTTGCCTCAATTTTTCTTCTTAACGGTGGGTCAGGATCCAAGTAAGAGTCAAACACGGCAAGCAAAGTCTTTTCAGTTTCTTTTGAGCTGTCGTGTTTTCTCTCTCTTTTCCCTGCTACTTCCTTGTTTAAGCAGTCTGGTCAGTTATTCTGTGTTCCCCACACCTGGCTCTGGCTGTTGGCATCTTTGGGGTCCTGTACAACCTATGCCTCTGTCCCCTATATTTCCTGTGATCTGGAACTTGGATCTGGAGGCTTGATCTGATTTAGGTTCAGTTTTCATAGAGCCAGCTTTCTCAAAGCACAAGATCAAAAGGCAGGCTGCTGAGCAGTGTGTGTGTGTGTGTGTGTGTGCGCGCGCGCGCGCGTGCGCGCGCGCACGCACGCGTGCTTGTGTGCTATTCTCTCCTCCGTTTGGTCACCTCCCAGAAGCCACTGCTCTCCCGTGGCCAGAAGCTCCTCTCAAGGCTACAAAACTGCTTCAGTGCTACTTGTCAAGGAGCAAATACAAAGTGTTCCCTTTCTCAAAGCCGTCTCCTGGGATGCCGCCTCAGGGAAATCATCTTCAGTGGAGACACTATTTTGATGTCTGCACACCAGTTTCCTCCTGCTGCCTCTTTCTCTTGCCCATATTTTGACTCAGGGTCTCTTCTGTCAGGGACCATAGATGGTCTGAACACCCAGCATTCTCTTCCCGCTCCCTCCCATCATTCAGCCCCCGCTCTCTGCCAAAGCTGAGAAGTTAGATGTGAACCTCTGGTTCTACCTCGGAGGTCCTGTGGGCTGATGGGGCAAACTGACATGGAAACTGCAGCAACAACAATCACCCAAACACCCAGCCAGAAGTCCCCGGGGATGCCCTGGAAACGGAGGATGAGGGCTGGGGAGGATGCCCTGGAAACCAAGGACGATGGCCAGGGAGGGTCAGAAAGCACAGGTCTGCTCTCTGCCTCTCCTACGGGGTGAAAACCCCCATCCCAGCTGAAGACTGAGTCTGGTGGCATCAGCTGCAAAGTGGAGAAAGAGGCCTTGTGCTCAACTTCTAAGATGCCTGTCCTGGCAACAGAAATGCTTGCTCTGGGAGCCATCCATCCACGCGAGGGTGTTTCCTGATCACCTCTTCTGCACTGGGGGGAGTAAGGGTCATCTCATACCGTCAACGTGTATATGTTCCGATGGCCAGCTGATGACCAAGTGTTCAAAGAACAGGGAGGCATTCTTGACGCCTCTTGTTTGTTCCTCACATCCAATCCATGGTCAACTGTGTCAGCTCAACCTTCAAAACAGATATTATTATATTTTAAATTTTTTGTCTGTCCCGTGCGGCTTGTGGGATCTTGGTTTTCCAACCAGGGATTGAACCTGGGCCCTCAGGAGTGAAAGTGTGGAGTCCTTACCACTGGATTGCTAGGGAAGTCTGCCAAACAGATTTTAAATTGTTCCCCTTCTCTCATTACCTCCTCACTGCTTCCTACCTTCTCTCTTACTCTCTTTAATCCATTCTCACACTGCGGCCAGAGTCATATTTTTGTAACACAAACCCCATCAGGGACTTCCCTGAAAGTGCAATGGTTAAGAATCCGCCTGCCAGTACGGGGGACACGGGTTCGAGCCCTGGCCCAGGAAAATCCCACATGCTGCGGAGCAACTAAGCCCGTGCGCCACAACTACTGAGCTTACACTCTAGCGCCCTCGAGCCACAACTGCTGAGTCCATGTGCCGCAACTATGGAAGCCCATGCTCCACAAGAGAAGCCACCGCAATGAGAAGCCCCTGCACCACAATGAAGAGTAGCCCCCGCTTGGCGTAACTAGAGAAAAGCCCGCACGCAGCAACAAAGACCCAACACAGCCAATAGATAAATTTATAAAAAAAAAATCCCATCATACTCCTTCTCTACCTAAAATCCTGTGGAGGGCTGAACAGTGTTCCCCCCAAACTCATGTCTACCTGGAACCTCAAAGTGTGACCTTACTTGGAAATAGATTCTTTGCAGATGTAATTAAAGTGAGGTTATAGTAGATTAAGGTGGGACTTAAGTCCCTTAAACCTAGTGACGTGTGTCCTTATGAGAAGAGGACATCGCGAGACACACAGAGAAGAAAGCCACGGGAAGGGCTGCCAGTAGCCAGGAGAAGCTGGGAGGAGGCAGGGAAGGGTTCTCCCCTCGAGCCTTCAGGGGGTGCACGGCCCTGCCAACACCTTGATTTTGGATTTTACCTTCTGGAAGTGTGAGAGAATAAAGTTTTGCCGTTTGAAGCCATCTGGTTTGTGGTACTCTGTTATGGCCACCTTAGGAAACAAATACAGACCCTTAATAAATGGCATTCAAAATTGTTCCTAGAATAAAATCCCAAACTATCAGCAGGTCCCACCAGGCCCAGCAAGGCCTGGCTCCCTCTGTTCTGCCCCCCGGGGGCCTGCACTCTTCCCACGTCTCGTGCTTCCCCATCCCCGCCGTCTGTCTCTCTCGTATCATTCTGTGTTTAACTTCCATCACAGTACTTTTTACAAGTTGTAATTTTAAATAGACTGCGATGCTGTTTCCCCATCAGACTGTGGGCTCCTGGTGGACATGTGCGTTTGTCCTGTTGGTCCTCTCCCCCCAGCTCTTTATCCTGCATGTCTGGCAGTAGGCGCTTCATTAATATTTGCTGAATAAATGAACCCAACATGTACAAGTGAGAATATTTAATGCGACGAGGCTCTACAGAGGGTCAAATCAGGGTCAGTGGGGCATGGAGAAGAGTTGAGGCCTGTGAGTTTGGGGGAGGACAGAAATGACCCAAATGACCCGATGCACTTTCCCCGGGAAAGACTGATGAAAGAGGGTCTGTGCCAGCTCTCTGTCACATCATAAACTCGGAGAGGCTTGTCCCTGTGTGTCAGCCTCGAGTTGGAGCAGGAATGGCCTTTCAGCTCTCCGGGCTGTGATGGATGCATTCCAGACAGAGGGCAGGTGATTATGATTTACAGGAGCCTCAGACCACTTGGGCCAAGCAACTGTGGGCAGTTACATCACCCAACAGAGGAGATTCACAGCCCAGGCAAGACACCAGGGCCTCGGGGAGCAGCTGCTCCATCTCCAAGTTTATAGATGGGTCCACCAAGGTCCCGAGAGGGCGCACGACTAGCCCAGTGTCAAACACGGGCGTCCCCTCTGGGGCAGCACAGGACTGGAAGCCTGGGCTCTCTAAGCTGATCCTTCCTCCCCGAGGCCTTTCCTCTTAAAAAAAAAAAAAAAACCCAGCAGAAACCAAGCAGAAAGCCCTTCCTTAGGCTCTCTGGAGGGCTGGCATTTAAATCACTTGATCTGGCCCAGGTTTTACTTAACGATAATAAAGGTGACAGTTCTGTTTTATTTAAAAGTTAAACTGTTAAAAACTTCCTAGCTTTTCCACCAACGTAGCCAGTGCTGATAGGTCACTCCTGTCCTTCTGCAGCCTCCACTTCTGCCTTCACTGCCCTTTTGATTCTTTGATGTCTGGGAACCTGAGACAGATGGGGGTGGAGGGGGCAGCGTGGAGCAGGCCAGAGGAGGCCTGTGGTCTTATGTCCCTGTCCTGATTTCTCAGTAGGTGGCCCACCCCACCCAAGGGGAGCCTAAAAACCCGGCTTTGTGCTGAACACACGGTTGGTGTTTAGTTAAGGTTGACTGAGGTGAAGAACAGCCTTGAGTACTTGTAGTTGAGATGATATATATATTTTTAATAAATTTATTTATTTATTTTATTGGCTGTGTTGGGTCTTTTTTGCTGTGCGCGGGCTTTCTTTTAGTTGCGGTGAGTGGGGGCTACTCTTTGTTGTGCGCGGGCTCCTCATTGCCATGGCTTCTCTTATTGCGGAGCACGGGCTGTAGGCGCGTGGGCTTCAGTAGTTGCGGCACATGGGCTCAATAGTTGTGGCTCATGGGCTCTAAAGCGCAGGCTCAATAGTTGTGGCACACGGGCTTAGTTGCTCCGCAGCATGTGGGATCTTCCTGGAGCAGAGATTGAACCCGTGTCCCCTGCATTGGCAGGCGGATTCTCAACCACTGCACCACCTAGGAAGCCCGAGATGATATTTTTGGTGACTTACCCATCTGCTGCGTCATCATGGTCTCCCTCATTTATAGAAATGCAGCATCTTGGAGCTAAGGGGACCATGCAATCCATCCCCCCACATCTGTTCAGGTCAGAGACCCGGCGGTCATTGTTGAGTCTTTCCTTTCCTCCCCTCCACATGCAATCCACCCGCCAGAGCTGTGGCTTTATCTCTGCACCGCGTCTCCAATGCCCCTCCCCTCTGCATCACCACGGCCCCCCCATCATCTCGCTCCGAGAGAAGTCTTTTCACTGGCGCTTGCTGCCATCCGTGTCTCCCATTCCGTCCATGTTTCACAAAGCAGCTTTAAAAGGGGTGATGCTTTTAGGATGAAAGTCACTCAGATTGTGTCAGGTCTTTGCTTGAAACTGTTCATGGCTTTTTGTTGCACTTGGAATAAAACCCCCACTCCTTCCACAGCCCACAGATAGGGTCCCTGGAGATGTCTACAGCCCTGCAACTCCTACCAGCCTCGACCCGCTGTCCTGTGGCCAGAGCTCCCCTTCCCTCAGCCCGCCCCTGCCCTGGGCTCTCTCTGCCTGAGGCTCTCCCCTCAATTCCTGTGGCTGCTTTTCCTCAAGACCCTCCAAGTCTCAGCCTAAATGTCACCTCCTTAGGGATGTCCCCTCTACCCTCTACCCCCCACGCACAGTACTCAGGGGTCACCAAACTCCATGGGTCAAATCTGACCACAGCCTGGTTTTGTACATACGCTATTGGAAGGCAGCCCCAGCTGTTCCTTCACCTGTTGACTTTGGCTGCGCTGGGGTTATGGTGGTAGAGCCCAGTTGTTGCGACACAGACCACGTGGCCCATAAAGCGTAAAATGTTTACCATCTGGCCCTTTTTTTAGAAAAAGTTTGCCAACTCCTGTGGTAGCTCAGCCTTTTGCTTGCTTTCTTGATGTCACTTTTCACATATAAGAATCAATGTATATATTTTCATGTTTACTTTTATTTTTTGTCTGTCTTCCCATAAAAACATAAGTTCCTGGAGCATAGAGGCCTTATAGGACACATCCCTAGTCTGAGCATGGGGGTGGGTGTGAGGAATTCAATTATTTGTTCACCAAAATAAAAATACTTATATATATGACACTGTCCAGTACTTTCCTAGAACTAACTGAGTAATTAATTACTGGTCAGATCAATGTTTTTGGATTATCTTTAGCCTGTTTGCCCCAAACACACATACACACCCCCGATGGACAGATGAGTGCTGACGGTGTATTTATATCACTTCCTGCTCATGGCAGTCACACCTGGGCACAAGCTCTTCCATTTTTCTTCCAAACCTATTGGCCTCCTGGATAATTTGGGGGAATAAATTGGCTACAAGTTGTCAAAAATGGATGAAACTTTCCCTTGCCAGGAGTGGACAGGATGGAGAAGAGACAGGCTGGCTTCTGGAAGGAGGAACCCTGAGCATCATGTTCTAGCCTGGATGCCGTGAATGTGTTATGAATGGCCTCCATCTCTTTGGAAGGAGGTAGATTATACATGATGACTATAAATGATGACTGACTAACTGTGAGAGCCTGTTCTCTCTGGGCCTTAGTGTCTTCATCTGGAAAATGATTTCCAAAGAGCACAGGATGACTGCTGAACAATTTCCCGGGGCTCTTGCTAAAGTCAGGTTCCCCACGTGAGACCAGGTGCTTCTGACTCACAGCCGAACCCACTGGATTAAAGGTCTCTGAATTCTCATATCTCATCTTCTCGATGCTAATTTCTGGTTCAAGCTCCTCCACAAGCCTGTGTCCTGTGTCTTTGGGCAACATGCCCCACGTCTCTGAGGCTGTTTCTTAACCTGTGGCAGGATCACATTTTGAAAATATTAATTGTTGTTGTTTCCTTTTCTTTCTTGGCCCTACCATTCATCAGCGCATTTTGTCTTTCCCCATATCCCTCCCTGTGACAGCAGAAAGGAGAAGGAAAAGGAACCCTCTTCCTGGCGTTTGAGTTTCAATAGCCTAGACCCTTTGGGGACCAGAAAGGACTCATATCAGAGGATAAATATTTTGGAGGAAACAAGGCACGTGAAAGGAAGACCCTCTCCATCCCTATCTCTGACCAGAAGAACATTCTCAGGGCTACAGGCAAGGAGGTGACTTGGAGGGGATGCAGGGACGGTGTAGATGTAGAGAGACCCCACGAGGGGCTTGGCTGAGCCCTGGACAAGTGGCCACACAGATGTTTGTGGGAGCTGAGGGTAAAGGAGACCTCTGTTTGAGGCTGTGGGATCTCAGAGAAGAAATGTCCTGATAGCTTCAGTGTGTCCTCAACCTAAAATGAAAAAGGAGCAGTGGATGATTCTAGGGGGTCATGAGGCCAAGAGCAGCCTCAGGGAAAGCGGTTGAGATGACTCTGCAGTGACCTGCATGGGCAGATGACAGCAACGTCCAGATGGCCTTTCTTCTCCCTCCCCCACCAAACATCAGCATTGCATTGGCTTTCCTGAACCTTCCCTGCAATCTCAGGGAATGAGGAGGGTGGGCTTGAATTAGCTGATGGTATTTCACAAGTTGACCAGACCAGAAGGAGTATTTTCCCCTAGCTGATGCAAATTTGAGGTTGAAAACAAGGACTAAACGGGATGAAATGAGGTATGGGGTTTTGAAGTGCTGAGAAAGTTGGTTTCGAATAAAAATGCAGAGAGGGAGAATGGGAGGGTGGGGAAGAGAGGGAGGGGGAGGGAGAGAGAGATTGAAAAATCAATCCCCCAGCCGCCGGCAGCCCAGCTGGTGGGCACCAGATGGCAAAATGATGATCTACAGATCAGGTCCTGTTAACAAGGCTGATGGCGACCGTAAGAAACCACCTGCAGCCGGCTTTGCGGAAAATCTGGCACCCGAGCGTGGGCTTCAAGTAATCCATCTCGGGAACCACTGAGCCATGAACTTGTTAAACGGTAGCCGCCGGAGACCCGCTCGGCTCATGTCAGCTGCAAACGGTGGCAGAATCTCTGCCACGGGAAGGCCAGATGGCGCAAGTGGCGGTGGTGGTCCCAGGGTCCCCATGCAGTGAACGTGAGCTGCGGCAGATGCGGGGGAGGGGGGGGGGGTTGGCAGCTCCAGGGTCAGCCGAACTCCCGTTGCTGGCACTTTCCGAGCACTTGGGAGGCGCATCTGTTCGCTCTGCGGGTGCCGTTTTCTTCCTTCCTCTTCCTTTCCTCTGACCGGCCTCTGCCCTTCTGCTCTGAAGCAGCCTGGTGCTTCTGCTCACCTCCACCTGCAAGGATCAGGCTGGTCCTGATTAGGAACCAAAAGTGTTGCAACCAGGCGGGATGGACAGTGGAGCGTAGTGGGTGTGGTAGCTCCGGGTCTCAGTCCTGGCTCCTCTCCTACCTGTGGGACCATGGGCAAGTGACTCAAACCACTTGAAGCCTCAGTTTCCTCCTCTGTCAAGGGGTTACCTACCTCATGGCGTGGATGCAAGGATTAAGTGGGGTAATATAAACAGAGCGCTTCGTTCAGTACCTGGCATCTAGTCCCTAGCACCAGCTTCAAGACCACAAGCAACCACAGCCGTGGAGGGCTCGCATAACCCCAGACACAGTAACACCCGCAGAGCACTGGCACAACAGAGTCCCCACAGCACAGGAACCCAACACTCGGCTTCCCTGGTGGGACCACAACTCTCCCAGACCTCAGCGATCTTGTCTTTTATGCCTGTTTTCCCCACTTCTGGAATGTGCTCTCTTTTCCTGCTCCCCAGAGCAGCCCTGTGAGAGCCCCAGCTGCACGTGACGGTGGAAGCTGACTCTTCCCGGGCAGAATTGTGTTAGAGATTTCCATTTCCTGAAACCCTGCCCATCGGATACAGCCTGTTTCCAATTACTGTACCTACCAGTAATTAGATGAGCACAAACTGAAAAATGGCTTTCATGGGAGCCACTGACACTGGATTGGCTTTGAAGCTTTTAACCTCATTATTAATAATAAACGTTTGGGTGATGAACTTTTGACCATGCACTCATCAAACATCCTTCCTCATAAGTACCCTTCACTGGAGAGGCAGTGTGTGTGGTGGAAAGGGGCTGCCTGGGCAATCGGAAGGGTGGAGTTCAGATCTTTGGTTATCCTTGAGAACTCAATTCCTCTCTCTGTGCCTCAGTTTATTCATCTGTAAAATGAGAGTGTTAGACCTTGTGACCTCTGGGGTTTCTTTTACTGCTTTATTAAACTTGAGCACTTGCAGGAAAAAAAAAAATCAAAGCACTGAGATCTAGAATCCTTAGCTCAGAGAGGCAGTGAGCAATCGGTGCCCTTTGATTTTCAGAATTACTTCTCTGGAAATGAACCTCTAGTGAGGGATGATACTCAGGGAGACTTTAGGAGGGAGAGGTTGAAAAGTGACTCCCTGGGTTGACACAGTTTTTGTTAAGGCTTTTTTTTTTTTTAAATCCAAGGGTACTCTGGGCTGGATGGAATCATGCCTTTCTAAGTAGTTCTTGACTTTGGATTTTCATTAGCGTTATCTGGGGGAGTTTTCAAAATTTCTACGCCCAGGTCACACCTCAGAATAACCACAGCAGAATCTCTGGGAGTGAATTTCAGCTTTGCTACTTTGTACAAATTTCCCGTGTGATTCCAACTGTGTGGGTGAGGTTGAGAATCACTGGGCTACCACAATACATTCCAAACTTTCATGAATCACTGGGGATTTTGCTAAAATGCAGCTTCGGATTCAGTAGACTGCAGTGGGACCTGAGAGGCTGCATGTCTCACAAGCTCCCAGGTGACACTGCTGCTGGTTCTGGGACCACACGTTGTGTAGCAAGACCTGGAAGTCTCAGCAGCCTGGCTATGCCATTGGAAGCTACACGGGGGGGTGCTGGTGACAACCATGGTGCCCCGTGTCTGGCACTCGTGGCAGTTGTTGTTAGCCAGTTCCTGCCTGTGGTTGGACCATGGCTGGGATTCTGACCATCCAGTCTTGCTTGGTTCCAGGCATCCCACTGACTTTGTGAGCTACTCAGTACCCCTCCAATAAATGTATTTTTGGCCTGAATAGGCTTCATTTCTGTTGGTGAAATCAAGATTCCCAGTTGGTACATAGGGTTGTTGCTAGATCAAATGGGATAATTCATGTGGAAAGCTTAGAGTTCCACCCAATGCTTAGGAACCAACCAACCAATCTTAGTGATGTTGCTGAAGAAGAGGAAAAGGATGGTGTGGGGAAGAAGGAGGAGGAGCTGAAGGAGGGGGAGGAGGAGGAGAAAAACAAGAAAGTACTGAGAGAGACAACATTGAGGGGACTTGCTTCCAAGACAGAGGTCAAGACACACTGTAAAAGTTCAGACCTGAAAAATGAAAGGGAGCCAACCATATGAAGAGCATTCGAACGGGGCAACTGCCTGTGCACGAGACCTGAGGAAGTTATGAGGCTCAGATATTCTGGAAGTTGTAAGAAGGTCAGTGAGGTGGGGATGGTGATGACTGAGGGGGCCACGCATGAGTTGCAGCATGGAGTATGGGTTTTCTGAGTCATAGTAAGCAATTAGCATTGAACATTTCATCCTCAGAGCATTGCCAAAGCATTGCCAACTTCTGTCCCTCCTCTCAGCCGTGGATTCCCTCTGGTTGATGTCTAATCCTGGCCTGCCCTAGCACATGACACATTTGAGTGGAGCCTCAGGAGATGGGATGGGCAGCCCCTCTGCCAAAGTAGGTCTTGGGGGTGGAGTGTCCATTTCCTTGGATGGGTTGCCCTTCATGCAGGCTCGAATGTTCACTGCATTCATCTGTCTGGCTGTGGAAGTCTTGCTTTGGAAGGCATCTCTGTTAGTCAGTAGAGGATGGGCTATGCTGTGGTACCCAATACTGTCCAAATCTCAGTGGCTTAACACAGCAGATGTGGGTCCAGCAACTCTCTAGGGCAGCTGTCCTTCTTGCAGTAGCTCAGCGATGCTGGCTGCTTTGATCTTGCGGGGCCATCACCTCTTTGTGAAGCTTCTGGGTCACTGGGGCAAGAGATGAGAGAGATGGAGGGTCAAACACCAGCTCTGCAATCTCGGTCACAGCTCATTGGCCAGGACTGGTCACTTCGATGCAAGAGGGCTGGGAAACATAGGGGAGTGCATGGAACGTTTGAGGAACATGATCATTTCTAATACAACCTCTAATCTAATCTAGTTGAGTTTCTTACTCAAGAGAAACTGGCACTAAAGGCCAGTACTTTCTGTTTGTTGCTATATCTTGACTAAGCGTCACCACAACCATGTAAGATTAAAAACTGATATTGTCTCCATTACAATATGAAGAGACACAGGCTTGAAGGGTGCATTACTGAGGACCTGTGGTTGCAAATGTGAAGAATCCAGTTTTAACTGGTGTAAGGTAAATAGAGAGGAATTTATTCATGTGAGAAGAAATTCTAAGGCTTCAGGCACAGCTGGATCTAGGGTCTTCATGATGTCACCATGACTCCATTTCACAGTCGTGGTTCTACTTTCTTCTATGTTAGGGGGCTTTCTTGGTGTGACAGTCCCAGAAACTTTAGGTTTATGCCTTCTCAGTTTCAAATACAGTAAAAAGAGAGATTTCCTTCCCAGAGGTTCCAACTCCAAATCCCAGGACTGAATCTCCTTGGTCTGACGTGGGTCATGGGTCCTGCAGATTTGATCAATATGGCCGAGAGGTTGGAATACACTGACTGACCTATTGGGCTACATGCCCGCCTCTAGAGCTAGTGATGGGGTGGTTAGATACCTTCTACCTGAAGGAAAATTATGGTTCTATTACCTGGAGAACAAGAAAGAGACAATGCATAGGCAAACCAAGAAATCCGGAAAGTAGGGGTCTGCTTCGGTACGTTTCAATAATGTACATAAATTTTTACGGCTATTAAGTGGCAATGAGAGGATCTGAACTGGATTCTACTTGACCCCAGAGCCCGTGTTCTCCCAGTTTTGCTCTGAGCGCTGGGCGAACAGTCATGCCATATGCCCACCTGGCACATGGTCCACCTGGTAGAACCCGGGTTCCTTCAGACACAGGCAAGCTCCTGCCCCATCAGCCCTTCCACTTTGGCAGTGTGCTCCTGTGGAGTGAGACGGGCCTTCTTCCGCTGAAGGGGAACCAAAAGTTCCCTTCCACGGGGATGATCACAGTGTAATCCTGGCTCCAGCCATGGCACGCAAGGAAGACCCCACCCCGAAGGAACCTGAAGCAGAGAATGTGGGGAGCGGAGGCCAAGGACACGAGTCCTTGAGGCCCTGAGATTTATAGCAGGTCAGTGTCTCCTTACTGTGCCCAGGAGAGGAGGCTCTGGGACTAGCCTGAAGTGCAGACTGAGGGCAGGAAGGCTGCTGCAGGCGGGGAGGGGTGGACACAAACGAAGGTGGTCCCTTTAACACACACCCCGACCCCGCTAGCATCGAAGCCGACTTTGCTTCACGTGGCTTTGTCTGTGTTTGTGGGGGTGCACACGCCTTCCTCATGGAGGCTGCATCTGCCCTCTTCCCACATTAAATCTTTTGAGGGCAGGGACTGTGATGTCTATTTCCAGCAAGCCTTGTGGATCGTATTAGAGATGCCATTTTTGAAAGCTCTTCGAGCAGGTAGGCTTGAAGGAAGGGAAAAGGAGGTGTGCTGTCCATGCGCTGTCTTTACCAAGACTGCGTGTGTATGTGTGTATACATGTGTCTCTGTGTGTGCACGTATATGTATGTACATGTGTGTCTGTATATATATCTTTGTTGTGTATATGCGTGTGTTCGTGTGTGTGTATGTGCAGAACATAAAGTTTTTCCCTGGATGGTGGTCTTGCTGAATCAAAAACATGTGAAAGATGTTTGCCTTTTATGTGATAATCCAAGGCTATAATACTCTTGCTTTTCCTCGTTAAAAGGAAGGATAGAAAAAATGTGGACGGTGATATCTTCCTGATTGTTCATAGCTGATGGCCTTGTCAGCTGGAGTCACCTCAGGCCCACAGACTATGCAGGAGCCACAGCTGCTTTGAGATGACAGAGGAAGGGGTCAAGGGCTCACAGTTTACCAGCTGGGAGCTCAGAGCCTAAAATCTCTTCTCTTGCCACCTCCTCTTCCAGTCCTGAAAACCATACATTTGTTCTCACCTTTCCAACTACCAGACCCCTCACTTTCCACCTCCTGCCATGTAGCTTTTCCTCCTCCACTTCCTTTTTATATGATTTTGATTAAGATAGAAAAAAAAGAAAACAGGAAGAAAACCAAACAATGACCCACTCTGGAATTTGACCAAGTATGAATTTTTTTCTCTTAATGATGTCAGTATCCTTCTTTACAAAAAGAAGGGGTTGGACTGGTGATCTCACTGGTCCCTTCTGGCTTTCAAGTCAGTTACAGCCCTCTCCCCTGACTCACCACCCCCAGCACATTCTGGAACCCAGTAGAGAGACGTGTCAGTACCTAAAGCAGCTTTCAGTGTTAACCCTCTGCAATCTTCCTAAATCAGTCAGGGAAACAGCACGAGAGAAGCAGGATTATGGGTCTGGGGGTGTCCATGAAGGCCGGCACGATGTGTGGAAGGAGTCCTGTGAAACTGTGGTCCTCCAGCAGGGAGCCCCAGAGGGTCTAACTGAGTAGGTCTGGGGTTCACCTTCAAAATGTGCATTTCTAACCTGTACTCCAAGTTAATTCTGGTGCAGGTAGCCCGAGAACTAAGTGTCAAGAGATGTAACTGTAGACCAGAGTTATGTAACCTTGGTACCACTGACACTTGGGCTGATGCTTCTTAGTTGGGGGGGACCGTCCTGAGGGCAGTCAGCAGCATCCTTGGCCTCTACCCACTAGATGCCAGTGGAAACCCACCTCCCAAATGGTACAATCAAAAATGTCTCCAAAAAAAAAAAAATGTCTCCAGACACTGTCAATTGACCCCTGGTGGTAAAAGTGGCCCCAGTTGAGAACTACTGCCATAGACGGTGCTTCTACTTGAGACCTATAGGCACACATTTGGAGATAATTGGACACTAAGAGCATTTGGACATCATGAGCTCCAGGAGCCACTCAACTTCTTCATCGATTGGAAAGTCAGCATCCCAACAGCGAATGTCCCTCTAGCATTTGCTGTAGGCTAAGCGCTGTGCTGAATGTTTTGCACACATTATCATTTTTGATCTTCCCAGCAACCTTATGGTGCTACTTCTATTATTATCTCTATTAACAAGAAAAGCGTGTTAAATAATATGTCCAAATGGTTGACCTGGGATTTAACATCGGACAGTCTGACTCCAGAGACCGCTTTGTAAACCACTGTGCTGTGTGCATTTGCGTGTCTCTTCCCATTTTCTGAAAAAGTAGACCTCAGTCTTGCCCAGACACCAGGGAGGTGTGATTTTAGGTGAATTCACATTATAATAAAAATTAAGGGATGCTTTTTGAACTAAGCCTCCCTGACCAGGGACCAGGATACAGCAGCCTGGGGAGCAGCACAGGGATAAAGCCCCACCCGAGGGTGGGTGACCAGCTGCTTCCTTTTGTCCACGTTCCTGCCTATTTGGAAAGTTCTGGAGTGTCAGCGAGTGAAGAGAAGCAGTGGGGGCGGGGGATGTGACATGCAAGAGGACCGTGAGTGGGGTTCAGGACATCTGCATACATCTGTCTTCTCCACTGGGAGGATTTTTGGTAAAGTTCTTTGTGAATTTTTACAAACACCACCAGAAAACTCCAATGGAATAATAGGGACTTTGGTTGGGTGGTGCTGTGAGGATTCCTGTGGTGCCTGGCTTCATTCCCTACAGGTTAGCAAGTAGGGAGAAAGTGACAGCATCATTTAGAATGGTTATTGCATCTGCTAATGAGCATATTGCTATAGTAGTTAAAACCCTTCATTTCCATGTGGACTGGAAATAGGAAAAGAAAGGAGCGGTGGACCAGGAGATGCGTGTGACCGCGAGCACCAGTGAGCTGGGAATGCCTTTGAGGTGTTGCCACACTGTGACCAGTGTATCAAGTTCATTGTCTTGGAGCTGAAGATGCCTTTGAGTAGATGGTGTTAGAGCAGCTGCAGGGTGAGTGGAGCAGGTCCTTGCTGTGTGGGTGGGTCAGCTTACAGATTGTTATAGGACAGAGGAAGAGGCTTTGCGAAGGGCAAGCTGGTGGCAAAGAGAGTTGGCCTGTGTAGTGGCACATGAAAGGGATTTGCCTTGTCTGTACATAAGGAGAGTGTGGTCTAAGGACAGGCAGGTGTGTCCAAATAGCAACCCAGGTGCTGAAGGCAGTCCACGTGGATAGGACAGTGATTACTGAAAACAAAAGAATTCTGAGTCGCGTGTCCATTGAGACCTTTGTTTGTAAGCAATAGACACCCAATGTAAACTGATTTAAGCAAAAAAAAAAACAAAACTGGCAGAAAACAAAAATGTGTATATGTGCAGAGCGGGAGGGTCATGAATTCACTTAATGGAAAATTCCAGGGGTGATTCATTTCAGGCACAGGTGTACTGAGAAGTTCAAATGATGTCAGTAGTGCTTTGTCAGCAGTGCTTGTGTCTCTGTCTTTTGACAATACCCTCTTCTGTTGACCACTCCCATAGGCAGATTTTCCTACATGAAGGTCCCCACGTGTGCCTTGCTTCAAGTCCAGTAGAAAGAGAAGTCTTCTCTTTGTCACTGGTTCCAGCTAAAGTCTCTGATTGTAGTCTCTGTTGGCCAGTCCTGGGCTCTGTGCCTTCCCCAAGCTGGGGGTTTAGGTCAGGCCCACCCAAACCACACGGCCAGAGGGGGAGAAACGTAATGGGCTTCTAATGGATTCAGATGGGCAACTTGATCTTTTCTGCTCCATGCTGAACAGTGATCTGCAGCCACAAGCTTGCTGACCATGTGGGCTTCACACAAACAATTCCTTCCCCTAAATTTCCCTTTCTGTAATAAGCTTGGGTTAGCAATTTGATCTCACTGATGGTCACATCCTAACTGGTGACGTTTGATTAAAAAAAAAAAAAAAGTAAAACCCAGAGTTGGGTTTCCTGATAAATACCATGTGAAATCATGGAGATGAACAAAAAACATCTTTCTTTTCCTCCTTCCTCCTTCCCTCCCTCCCACCCTCTCTACCTTTCTCCCTCCCTCTTTCCCTCTCTCTCTTCTAGTTTTTAACGTGTGAGTTTCTTAAAGGAAGGCCAGGTCTCTGCGTCTCTTCTAAGTCTAATGACACCCAACCCAGTGGCTGTGACGATTTCTTGTAATACGAGCTATTTCACACAACCCTCAGGAAGAGAAGAGCCTTGCCATCCTGTGGCGAGACCACCAGATAGAAGAGGGGAGGGGAACTGGGCGCATGAACATTTAGTTTCTTTAATGGTGGCCTTGACCACAGCTGTGGTGACAACTGTGGTCCAGGAGGTTTCTGATTGAAGGTCTCAGTACAGCCTCCCCACTTTGGGTTTTACAACCCTAGACCATCTTCTTATGATCCCATCTTTGGTCCAAAGCCCCTTTAGGATCAAAACAAGATCTAGGCTTCGTGCAAGCCCCATTCCCCCAGACTCCAAGCCAGATCTTCCCCCGAGGCCAGTCAGCAAGACCACATGGGGCTCTGCCCCAAATTCTCACTTCTATTACTGGAGTTCTGACTTTTGCCTCATTAGATCATTCGCAAGGACGTGACTGGAGCAAATGGGAGTGCTGCTTCGTGTCGCCTCAGCCGGAGCCTCCCTGCCCGGTGGAGGCTGATGAGACTCTGGATTCCCTTCTCTCTGGAGGCCCAAGAACATGAACAGTTTCTACCCACAGCTTGTCTTCACTGCATCTTCCCTCGTCTCCCCTGACATCACTGATGGCACGCGCAGGTTCTGCTGATGTTATAGGGGTCTTCTAGATCCCATGGCTTTATGTGGTTGCTTACGTCTTCAGAAGACAGCTTTTCATCTTCATGTGTGTGTGTGGGGGGGGGGGGAAGGTCTAAATCATATTCCAGAACCTTAGGCTTCAGAAAGCCAGGGACATCATTAGTCATTAAGAAAATGCAAGTCAGAACCATGAGATCCCACTTCATACCCATTAGGATGGTCATAGTAAAGCAGAGGGAGGTTAAGAAGTATTGGCAAGCGGGGCAGAAAGTAGATCCCTCAAATGCTTCTGGTAGGAATTTAGAATGGTGCCGTGATCTGGAAAACAGCCTTGCTGTTCCCTAACATGGTAAACATAGAGTCACCGTGTGGCCAGGCAATTCCACTCCTAGGTGTACATTAAAGAGAAATGAAGACATGTCCATGCAAAGACTTGTACATGAATGTGCACAGCAACTTATTCATAGTCGCCAAGAAGTGGAAACGATCCAAATGTCCATCAGCTGCGAATAGATAAACAAAATGTGGTTTATCCATGCAATGGAATATTATTTAGCGATAGAAAGAAACAAAGTACTGATATATGGTGCAAGAGGGATGAACCTGAAAAGCATCATGCTGCATGAAAGAAGCCAGTCACAAAAGACCACGTGTCACATAACTTTATCTCCATAAAATGTCCAGAATAGGCAAGTGCATTGGGAAAAAAGCAGATTAGTGGTTTCCAGTGGCTGGGGGGAATGGGGAATGATTGCTTTGTGTATGGGGTTTCTTTTGGGGGCAAGGAAAAGATTCTGAAATTAGAGAGTGGTGATGGTTGTACAACTCAGTGAATATACCAAAGACCATTGAATTGCACCGTTTAAATGGGTGAATTGTATAGCATGCAAATTATATCTCAGTAAAATGAATCTCTATCCCTATCTATCTATCTATCTATCTATCTATCTATCTATCTATCTATCTACACATGGATCTATCTGTTGACATAAAGAGATGACTATAGAAATTAGCTGAAGAAAAAAATTCAGTGTTCAAGTTAGTACTTCATAAATAATAATGGTACAATGTCCTTTTATTCCCCAAGCTAATCACTCCTGATCATGTGTTAGGTCTGTAACTCTTTATACTAATTCGTGACAATTCTTGTCATTGAGCAGAAGGATTTAAAATCCTCAATTTCAAGAACAAATATGTATATCTTAACTTTGATGGTGTTGGTCCATGAGACTGTGTTTGCTGTGGGAAATGGACAGTGCCTTTTGATTATGAAGTATTGGGGAAGCATCTCACAGCTCAGGATGAAAAAGGACAAATGAGACTCTTAAAGGAAATGCAATTTCTCTCTCACTTAAGAATCAACGATGTTGAAGATGGCAGAGTAGGAGGACATGCGCTCATTCCCTCTTGCAAGAGCACCGGAATTACAACTAACTGCTGAACAATCATCAACAGAAAGACACTGGAACTCACCAAAAAAGACACGCCACATCCAGAGACAAAGGAGAAGCCACAATGAGACGGTAGGAGGGGCGCAATCGTGTTAAAATCAAATCTCATAAATGCTGGGTGGGTGACTCACAAACTGGAGAACAGTTATACTGCAGAAGTCCACCCACTAAAGTGAGGGTTCTGAGCCCCATGTCAGGCTTCCCAACCTGGGAGTCCAGCAACGGGAGGAGGAATCCCTAGAGAATCAGACTCTGAAAGCCAGTGGGATTTGATTGCAGGACCTCCACAGGACTGGGGGAAACAGAGACTCCACTCTGGGAGGGCACACAAAAAAGTGTGCTCACCAGGACCCAGGGGGAAGGAGCAGTGATTCCCACAGGAGCCTGAACCCTACCTGCTGGTGTTGGAGGGTTGCCTGCGGAGATGGGGGTGGCTGTGGCTCACCAAGGAGACAGGGGCACTGGCAGCAGGGGTCCTGGGAAGTGCTCATTGATGTGAGCCCTCCCGGAGTCTGCCATTAGCCCCACCAAAGAGCCTGTAAGCTCCAGTGCTAGGTAGCCTCAGGCCAGACAACCAACAAGGTGGGAACACAGCCCCACCCATTAGCAGACAAGCAGATTAAAGTTTTACTGAGCTCTGCCCACCAAATGGGATTAAAGTCTTACTGAGCTCCACCCACCCAGCCCTACCCACCATCAGTCCCTCCCATCAGGAAGCATGCAGGAGCCTCCTAGATAGCTTCCTCCACAAGAGGGCAGACAGCAGTATCAAGCAGTATCAGCAGTATTTTGTCTTGTGGAACTGACAGCCACAGCCACAGAAAGATAGAAAAAAAAAAAAATGAAAAAGCAGAGGACTTTGTACCAGATGAAGGGACAGGATAAAACCCCAGAAGAACAACTAAATGAAGAGGAGATAGGCACCCTTCCAGAAAAAGCATTCAGAATAATGATAGTGAAGATGATCCAGGACTTTGAAAAAAGACTGGATGCAAAGATCAAAAAGTTTACCAAAGACCTAGAAGAATTAGAGAGCAAACAAACAGAGATATGCAACACAATAACTGAAATGAAAAATACACTAGAAGGAACCAACAGCAGATTAACGGAGGCAGAAGGGCAAATAAGTGACCTGGAAGACAGAATGGTGATAATCCCTGATGTGGAAAAGAATAAAGAAAAAAGAATGAAAAGAACTGAAGATCAGCCTAAGATACCTCTGGGACAATGTTAAACGCACCAACATTTGCATTATAGGGGTCCCAGAAGGAGACGAGAGAGAGAGAAAGGACCTGAGAAAATATTGGAAGAGATTCTAGTTGAAAACTTCCCTAACATGGGAAAGGAAATAGCTATCCAAATCCAGGAAGTGCAGAGAGTCCCAGGCAGGATAAACCCAAGGAGAAACACACCAAGACATATAGTAGTCAAGCTGACAAAAATTAAAGACAGAGAAATGTTATTAAAAGCAACAAGGGAAAAACGACAAATAACATACAAGGGAACTCCCATCAGGGTAACAGCTGATTTCTCAGCAGAAACTCTGCAAGCCAGAAGGGAGTGGCATGATATATTTCAAGTGATGAAAGGGAAGAATCTACAACCAAGAAACTCTACCCAGCAAGGATCTCATTCAGATTTGACGGAGAAATCAAAAGTTTTATAGACAAGCAACAGCTAAGAGAATTCAGCACCACCAAACCAGCCCTACAACAAATGCTAAAGGAACTTCTCTAAGTGGGAAACATAAGAGAAGAAAAGCACCTACAAAAACAAAAACAAAACAATTAAGAAAATGGTAATAGGAACATACATCTCGATAATTACCTTGAATGTAAATGGACTACATGCACCAACCAAAAGACACAGACTGACTGAATGGATACAAAAACAAGACCCATATATATGCTGTCTACAAGAGACCCACTTCAGACCTAGGCACACATACACACTGAAAGTGAGGGGATGGAAAAAGATATTCCATGCAAATGGAAATCAAAAGAAAGCTGGAGTAGCAATACTCATATCAGATAAAATAGACTTTAAAATAAAAAATGTTACAGGAGACAAGAAAGGACATTACATAAAGATCAAGGGATCAATCCAAGAAGAGATAACAATTATAAACATATACGCACCCAATATAGGAGCACCTCAATACAGAAGGCAAAAGCTAACAACTATGAAAAAGGAAATGCAAGGCAGAAATAGAGACACAGATGTAGAGAACAAACACATGGACATCGAGTGGGGAAAGCGGGGAGGGTTGGGGAGGAATGAACTGGGAGATTGGGACACCAAATTGTACACTCTAAATATATGCTATTTATTGTCTGTTAACTGTATCTCAATAAAAGTTCTTAAAAAAAATCAATGATGTTATCGTTTATAAGAGAAATTCACAGTGTTTTATTAATCTCAGGTCTCGTGCAGTGTGATGACTTATGGGACCTCCTTTCTCCCTGGGCTCTGCTTTCTTGCTTTTGGTGTCAGGGTCAGACCTGGGGGTAGGGTGGTTCGGAGGCTGGTGCAGGGGGACCAGAGGGAGCTTCCTTTCAACAGATTCAGAGTCCATGTTCTTAGCTGACCAAGAGGACAATATTGGAGCCACAGTTGGTTATAAGCAATTTGATGTTGGGGATGGGGTCTCAGCCAATGTGACAACCTTAGGACCCAGCACTGCCTCAGGCACATGGTAAGCCTTTAATGTTAGCTCCTTGACTTGTAAGTGTTAACGAGGAGGACACAGTGGGTGACAGAAACAGTCACAGACCCTGGCAGAAATAGTAAGGGAGATGTTAATCACATAATCACATACGGATGCAATTATAAACTGTAAAGTGCTTTAAGGGAAAAATATGTGGGGGCATGTGGAATTATTGAGGAGTGAATGGCCACATGGAAACCCCATAAACGTTACCTCTGGAACACTTTCGGTCCCTATAAGGGGTTGTGTTTAGACAGAGGAGAAATTAGTTCACCTTACCTGTCACCAGGGCTCCGATGGTCAGGACTAACATAGTGAAGGGAAAACGGCTTGTCCCAGCCTGCCTCCCCGTGAAGGCGGGAAGGGCAAATAGATAGGGCCTCCTTGGGCACCATCTTTATTTAAGTGGAAGCTTGGTGTCTGGTGTCATCAATTAGGGCCTGAATGCAGCCAAGAAACAGCAGAGCAACTGGTCTCCAGTGCGGAGGGGACTCTGTACTGCCCTCATGTGGTGAAAGCGGAGCATGCTTCCCCCGCTGCCTCTGCGGGGTCCGTGTTCTTTCTGCATGTGCGGGGGCCGGACTGGCCCTTTAGGGAGCCCACGGGGTCCTTTCCCATTGCTTGCTACCCTTACTGTTTTGATGTGTGCTTGTCGTAAGGCATTCTGACCCCATATCCGTCAGCCTGCTGGACATGTCTCTGCATAGAAGCTCCATGGAAACCTGGTATTTAAAATATCCCCGAATGAGTCCATAACCTCGCCCCTCCACCTCCCCAGCGTGTCCTTTTCTATGGTCTCTGACCTGGTAAATGGCATCACTCGGTTCCCTGGGCTGGAAATCTGAGTGGCTTCCAAACCACCTCCCTCTCCGTCTCTTCCCAAAGCTGATCAACCACATTCCTGTTCACCACAACTCTATGTGTTTCATTGAATTTGTCCTCTTTTCTGTCCCCAGTGCTGCTGTGTTAGTGATTTCATCCCACACTGATGCAGTGGTTTCTCACCTGATCTTCTTGCCTTCCATCTGGTCTCTCTCTAATCCACCTTCCACTGTGTCCCCAGATCATTCTGAAATGCTAGTATGACCACATTAATGGACCTGCTTCAAACCCTTTGGTGGCTTCCTACTGCTTGTGGGTCAGGTCCACAATCCGTAGTGTGGATTTAGGTTTCTCCACTGTCTGGCCCCATGGATGTCTCCAGTGGGCTGCTTGACATCTCTCCAATCCTTGCCCTGAAGCTTCCCTGAGGGCTACGACAGCTGCACCTCTGTCTTGCCCATGCTGCCCTCTCCTGGTCTGTCTACCTGTGTACACCCTCATCTTTTATTAGACTTGGCTCAAGAGTCACCTCCTCTATGAAGCATTTCTTGATTTCTTCCTCCAGACCCCATCCAAGGTGAGACTCACCACTTCCACTTTGCAGGATTATATTGCAGAGAAGATAAGAGCAGAGGGTTTGGGGGCAGAAAATTCCAGTCCAAGCATTGGTGCCATCATTTATTCTCTGTGTGACCCAAAACAGCTTACTGAACCTCTCTAAGTCTGTTTCTCCCTCTTTAAAATGTGGAGATTAGTGTGCCCTGCTCATTTCTGGATTAAATGAAATTATCCACATAAAGTTCCTGGCACCTGGAAAGCTCTCAGCAAATGCTTCCTATGATTTGAAGCCCCCAGATATTCTGAGCAAGTTCTCACCCTAGGAAGGTGATGCCTTTGCGTGTCCTTACTTGTCTGTGAACCCACAGCTAGACCAGATCTGATAAGGACAAGTTGATTTTGTTTCCTTAGTTCCTAGAACGGTGCTGGGGAAAGAACAGACTTTGAACAGTAGACTTTTAGTCACTGTTTAAGGAGTGGATGGGAATAAAGTTGTAAAGGACGGTGGGAGTAATTTTATAGCTTCCTGTTGTGTCTCAGTGGGTCTTAGGAAATCAATTAGCTACAGTTCATCCACAGTGTGATTGACAGTGGACCTTCCAGGTGGAGATCTGGGCCTTGGGACAAAGAGGAGGATGAAAGCACAGCAAGTCCTGTGTGCTCCCTAATTCTCAATTCCTCAGCCGGACATGTCAGACATAACGTTGTTTTTTTCTGACGTATGGGGACATCTCTCAAATAATGAAACTGTATGTTTACAGAGAACCAAAACTTTAAAAAATCAAGTTGCCATCCTTATAGAAGCTGCACCAAAGGAATTATTGGTTACCTTTCACTCATTTTGCCCAGCAGCCTTGACTGAGTATATGGGCTTGTTCTTTTATTTAAAGTTTATCATTTGATTTGCTGTTTGTCAGAGTAATTGTTCTTGTCCAGAGCAAAAACTTTCCTAAATATGAGGGATGTTGGCCTCTTTGGTTGGAAATGGGGCTCGTTCCAGGAACATTACCAGTTATCTGCTTCATTTAACTATAAATAAAATGTAAACAAAATGACCCCGCCATCTAGTCATTTTCTGATGGAACTATAAATTTGATCAAAAAGACAAAATACTTGTCTGGAAATTATAGTGTGCGACTTCTGTAAATGTCATCTGCATCTATCTTTCAGTTGAGAGGAATATATATTAAAAGGTAAAGCAAACAGTGCAAATGCACATCTTACAGAAATCCATAATTAAGTGGAGTTTTCCCAATTAATGCCTTAAGTCACAATTTGTCTTATAAATCCACAATTCCTTGTGTATCGCTCACTATTAATCGATTGGTAAAAAAAATGAGCAATTCTTATAAAATATGTATGATTTTTTTCCTTACCTGGAGAAAATTCCATTTACTTTGTGATATCATAATCTGTGATCCTGATAGCGATTTGACCCTTTTTAACTCTCAAGTGTGTATTGAAATAGAAAAGATAGGTTGTGATGGGTAGTGAAATTGATATCACTAGAGGAGTTTGGCTTAAAAATGGGTATAGATCACTGGATTACTAAAGGGTTTAAAAGGTCCCTACTGTTTTGTTTTGTTTTATTTTATTTTATAAATAACTGGAGTAAAAAATAAGAATCAAATTCTCTTTTGGTCAAAATATTCCAAATTTCGTGGTATCTCGGTTGCCTGCATACTCTCCTTTGTTCTGTTTCCCTTAATCTTAGATATCTGTTGTTGTAGAATCATAGAATGTTAGCTCAGTATAGTACTTTGAGAGCATTCACAATTGGAAGCTTCTGGAAAGATTCTCAGTCTATTTTGGTCTTTTGTGTTCAAAGTTGGAGGTACTTGGGCCTGACCTTGGCCCAAGAAGCCAAATGCATTCTTTTCTTCTTTTCCTTTGCCCCTTCCCCCACCATCCTTGTATAAGTCACATCAAAAGAATTACTGGTCACCTTTCATTTGTTTTGCCAGCTGCCTTGGCCAGGAGTCATGGTCATGAACTCCCCTGAGACACGCTGTTGTTCCCAGGTGTTTCTAATAATCAGTGCTCTGTGTGTGTGGTGAACTGAAGCAAATGAATTATCTGCTGGTATAATGCTGACATCATGGAACTAGTTTTGTTTAATTGAGTTTGTTGTATTGTTTGGTCTAATAAGTTGTGTTGAAAAACTTCCCACGTCTCTGCCTGCCTTTATTAGCTTAAAACTTGGGTCTTTTTTTTTAATTGTTGGTGCTTAGAATAGATTTTACTGTGGTTTGCAATGGTCTCTGTCACTATGGTTTAGTACCTGCTTTGTACTGTAATGGGGTAAGTCAGCGGAAGACCATGCCCTTTGCTTGAGTGTACTACATGAAAGAATCAGGTATAACTTCATAAATTATTTGTAATTCCAGGCAATGTTGGAAACAAATTCCATCCCTACTCCCCTTGAAATTACTTAAAAATCTAACATCTCTCCGCATGATTGGAGAGTCTGCTGTTCGGTTCAACTTTTCTTTTTCCCACTTTTACCATTGCTTTGCTGTATCATGTAAATCTGATTTCTACCCTGGCATTTGCATCTTCTGAATACAGCAGATCCTTGGCATTTGCAGATTTCCCAACTCATGGGATTAACTGTATTCCAAAAGCCCTGACGTTGTTTGTAGTTTTGTAAAAACAAGAATTAGAATTGTATCTACCGTAGGCTGGTAAGCTAGAGCAAGACCCTCTGCTAACAAAGCCACCTTCCTGACCCCAAACCTTAGCATGGAATCACTTCTCCATCTGTAGAAGGTACTAGCTGCCTCTGGGTAACTTCTTCTTTAATCATTCTTAGGTATATGTTAATGGACTAAATGATGGATTTTAGAGGACTATATGAATGTGGGGTTTGTGATAGCTTAGAACACTGTGTCTGAATCTTCTAAAAAACGGCTAATGCCTGAAAAACACTTCTAGAAATTCTAATTCATTTGGTCTGGGGTGGGGCCTGAGGATGTCTCCCCAGGGTTTTTCTCACATGTAAACAGGGTTGGGAGCTGATGAACAAGGAGATACGTCAGTCCTTCATAACCCCCAGCTCTAGTTTAAAAGACCTGAATGATTTCCCATCGCTGTTAAGAGAAAGAGCCACCCTTTGAACATTCCCTAAGTCAAAGTTTCTCATGATCTCGACTCTCCAGCCCCTCTGCAGCCTCTTCTGATACCAGACTCATTTTCTCTGTCTTCCTCTCAGCCCCTTGTATGCACCACGCTCCTTCCTCCCATGACCTTCAGATGCATTCTTTCCTTTGCTTCGAATGTTCTTTTCATTTCTCCTGCTCCAGTGAACTCCTGTGTATCCCATACATCTTAGCCCAACCACCATTTCCTCAGGGAGGCGTCTCCAGACATCCTCCCATCCCCCAACACACACGCACACCCCTCCAGGTGAAATCCCACCATCAGTCACTCTCACACTTCCTTATAGCACTTGTAGTTGCAATTTCACCCTGATTTTGGTAATTCTTTGCTTAGTTCCTGTCTCCCCAACAATGCTGTCAGCTCCATGAGGGCAGGAACAATGTCTTCTCTGCTCTAAACCCCTTTTCCTAGCGTGATGTTTACATAGAGTTGGAATTTAAGACAGATATTGAGTGAATGAATAAAAGGTTTGTGGCAACTGAATTTGTCACATTGACTACTCTACCATCAGAATAGAAAAAAAGGATTTTCATTCAGTTACAACTAAAAGAAGTTTCTTAATTTCTGATTAAATACAGTGCAGAACATGGTTCTAAGCCAGGGTTTCTTAACATGGGCACGACATTTCAGGTTGAATAATTTTTGGTGAGGGGGCCGTCCTGTGCATCAGAGGAGGTTGAACAGCATCCCTGACCTCTACCCACTAGAGAGCAGTAGAACCGCTGCCCTGAGTTGTACCAAACCAAACCAAACCAAATGAAATCAAACCAAAATGTCTCCAGACACTACCAAATGTCCCCTGGGGTCAAAAATCAACTTTGGCTTTTCTAGGGAGAGAGACCAGGATCAGAAGTAATCATGACAACCTATGGTGACGGGACTCCATCACAATGATCTCTTGCTATTTGAACCACTGGAAAGGAGGAACTTGGTCATTGCCTAGTTCATCATGGGCTAATTCCTGGGAAAAAAAGAGAATGGTTTGAGAATACTGATTTCAATCAGGAGGGCTTTCTTCTATGTGCCCCTGGAAATTTAGGATTTAAGATAAAAAAAATTAAGGGTGGTGGCAATTGATAATGATGCAGTTTTATGGGCCACCAGGGTCCCCGTGATAAAGTCTGGGGTCAGGGGTGGGCACATGAGCCCCCCAGAGCCTTCCCAAATCAGAGTCTCTGTTTTATGTCTGTTTGGTAGTGTCTGATCCCTCAAAGTTTTTCTGCTTAACTTATTTCTAAATCTGGCCAATGATCAAAATGCTAAGGAGAGCCTTCTAAAAGTAGACATGCCCCGCCCTCTCCGCTGGGGACTCTGATGCATCAGGACAGGAACCTGACCTTGTGAGGGGCTCCCTCAGTCAGTGATGCTCATGATCGTCTGCACTGGGGACACTCATCTGAGCCACAGGTGAGTGCGGAGCCCTCCGCCAAGTCCTCGGGCAGCTAAGCAGTGAGCCTCGGGAGTACTCAGGTGTGGAAGGGTCAGGGTGTATGGGGCTCCCTCAAGGCTGCGGGATGGGCCAGAGGTCTGTAAAAAGGCGAGGTGGCTCTGTGGAACTGGCGAGGTGGTCTGCCAGCCTGAAGTAGAGCAGGAATGGAGAGAATATTTAGATTAGAGACAATGCCTGTAGCACCAGAAAGCGCAAACTCTTTATTACCAAAATCCATTTGAATTATTTTGTCTGCCAAGAGCAGTTCTCATCTTCAGTCTCTCTCTCAGTGAAATAAACCTCCCCATATTTTCTTGATAGTTTTATTTGGGAGGAAGAGAAGGAAGATGTGAGCAAGAGGATCCTGACATTTTGGTCCAGGCAAAATTTCCTTCTACCTTGAAAATGTGAAAAAGTCTAGGAGCCACTCACCAAGTAACATCTCCTCCACCAAACCTCTTGGGGCCATGAGGGTGGGTACAGGGGTGTGTATAGTGCTCTAGGTGTGTCCAGCTTTGCCCAAGAACTTCAACGTGGTCAAAGAGTGGGGAGGACAGAGTGGAGACGAGAGCTCATGTTCTCACTGAGCTACTACTGGCTTCAAACAGTAAGACTTCCCGGCACATTCCAAGTAGCACTTATAGACTGTGTAACAAGTTCAGTTTGTAAGAATCTGTTTAAAAGATGTCAACACACACATCCAAAAAAAAAAAAAATCTTGCAGGGAAGGAGTTAGTCATGTTTTCTATTGCAGACAATTTAGAGGGATGGAGTTTGGATTACAGGACATGAGAGCAATACAAATGTAATTGTTTGGAGGTAATTTGAAGAAAAATGAAGTGTGCTTGTACGGGGAGTTCAAGGACATCAAACAGTCTTTACATGATGGAGGTCTGGGTAAAAGCTCTCTTGGAAATTACAGTCTGAGTCCTGAGCTGTCAGTCTAGGGACTGGGTCCTTCATTTGGGGAGAACTTTCCGCTCTCACCAACAGGAAAGCAGCTATTCTGAAAATCCTTCACCATTCAGGGATTTCTCTTGCAGTTTTATGTAAATAGACTCTTTGTTCCTTAGCACTTAGTTTTACCACAGCACACAATCCCGTGCATGTTGTTTATAATATTGTTGGTTCTTGAGGTTTTCGCAATGGCAGTGCATAGTCAGATAGAATTGAGATTGGCTTTAAAAAGATTTATGTGTTTCCCCCTTCTGTTAATTCCAGCTTTTGGAATGGCCGTCTCAGGTGTAAATTGCTGCTTACAGAGGTGGCACTGAGTGTATGTTTGCATAATATCTAGGAAGTTTAACTTGGAAGGCGCATACGTGGGGAGCTCAGACCAGAACTGTAGAATCTGAATATCTGGGAGTGGGAGCGGTTACTGGGTTGTGTAGTAAGTAGAGTTCAGGGCCTGAGTCCACACTGCCTGGGTTCCAATCTAGTTCCATCACTTTTAGCTGTGGAAGATCAATAGCTTCCCCAAATCCATGGCCTTTGTAATGTCTTTGCTCCTTCCACTAAGGGATAGTCTGTTTCCTTATTCGGTAAATCTGGGCTAGCCTTGTGACCTGCTCCAGTCAACAGAATGCAGGGAAAATGATACTGTGTCAATTCCAAGGCTACATCTTAGGTTAAGGGTCCTTACATACTTGCACTTTCACTTGGAACACTGCTTCTGCCCTGTGCACTTGCCAGAGCTAGCTTGCTAGAGCAGGACAGACCCTGTGGAGGGTAACAGAGGCACCTCAGCCAACAGCCAGCCAACAGCCAGAAACAGAGATGCCTAGAAACATGCAGAAACATCAACTTGCAGGTGATGGCAAAAGCAGAAGGATCATAGCCAAGAGGAAAAAAATGCATAGCTGAGCCAAGCTTAAATTTTCAGGAAGTTCTGGGAACTTTTGTAACTCTGCAATAGCTAAGTGATACATTAGTGATCAAGGACGTGTTGCTTAGTTTTTTGGTTCCTGTTCCCTTGACTGAAAAATGGGTATAGAACTGCTACCTCAGAGCAATGCTTGAAGATCTCAGCCCAGTGCCTTGTGTGGAATATGTGGTAATAGATATCCATCATTATTCACATGGAGGATTTATGCTCAGGCTCAGTCTGAGCTTGTTTTGAAACATGCCTGTTTTGGAATAGCTGTGGAGAGCTTCAGCCTCTGTGATCCCCTAGTAGGGAAAGGAAACACGGATAGGTGAGTGGAGGTTTTTGAAGGCTTTTTCTTCTGGTTCCAGGAAAATGGGAAAAGGGAAAGAGGCAGCTCTTATCTTTGGAGGGAAGTCTGCACCAGTTCCTGGGGGCAGTGGGGCAGGGCTGGGGGATGTTCCAGGTCCGGGCTGTTTGCTCTCTGCAGCCCAGGTTCTGCTTTCACTGGCTGTACAGAATTTGAGCTTTGAGCATCAAGTAAAGCAATCATTTATTTTATGGAATTGGATGCTTCACAGTAAAGGAACACCAGATCGGTGTTTATTCTACATTAGTTGGTGACAGTATTGGCGAATCTCACCCTCTGAGGTTTCAGCACACACAGGCATAGAAAAAGTTCTGCCCAGACCTGACCAGAAAACTCCCCAGGCCTGGGAAACATGAGGGATTGAGCGGTGAAGGCACAGAGAAGCAAGGAGGTGTCAGGCAGTGGAGGGCACGTGGGACACCCGAGGACGTGGGCATCTAGCAGAGGGCTGCCTCTGACGCCTCTTCCCAGGCCCCTGCTACCAGTCACCACTAATCTCCTTCCAAGAGGCTGCTCAGTTTTTCCTGTGTGAGAAAATGTACCTCCAGAGAGATGAGCCCAGGTTACCTGCTTTATAGATTACTGTTTTTCAATTATGGAGGAGCCTGTTTGCACACGAGGCTCTATGTTTGGTGCTTACAGGGTCATCAGATATCAGAAGGATGTAGTTTCTATCCTCAGGAAGCTTAAATTCCTGAGGTGGTCTGTCGCTCTGAGTGTATGTTAGAATCACCTGAGAGCTTAAGAGAACGGTGGCTGGGCTCCACCACAGTCTGATAAACCAGAATCTCTGGGGCAGGGCGGGCAACAGGGGCATTGTTATGTTTCAGATATTCCCCAGTTTTCCTAATGTGCAGCAGGAGTTGAGACTTGCTGACTTGAATGGCAGGCACTTTTCACACCTCAAATAATAAAAAGAGCAGAGTGGTTGCAGAGTTGGTTAATTTATGGCTCAGTTATTTTAAGAACTCATGTTATGTTCACATTTGTCCTCTGCCCTTTTTACCCCGTTGGCTTTTGCCTCAGCTTCATGGTTGCAAGATGGCTGCAGTGGTGCCAAGCATCACTTCCTCATGAGTTGCATCTTGAGACATAACAGGAATGACTTCTCCACATGTATTTCTTTCTAAGAGCGAATAAAGTTTTTCCCAGAATTTCCCTAGATTTCTCTTTTAACCCCTTGCCCAGAATAGGATCACATGTGCAAGCCTTAACCAATCTCTGGCAAGGCAAATAAAACCATTGCTATCTGCTGAGATCCATTTGTGACTCACTCTCCCTGGGGCTGGAGAGGCAGTCACTTACTCTGAGCCTGTGGCAAAGCAGACAGTGAACACAAACAATACTGGGGCTTTGTCAGGAGGGAATGAGGGGGTAGGAATGGCTGATGGATAGTATCTGGCCAGAGAGGGTAGCCTGTGCTGTGGTGACAAGTAAGCCCCAGCATCTCCCTAGCTTAGCACAACAAAATTTTCCTTCACAATCACAATGTCTGACTCAGGTTAGATGGAGTTCTCCATCTGGTGAGTTGGTTAAATGCTCCCATGTTTCTCCATCTTGTGGGGCTTCCAGTTCACCATGTGGCCTCCGAGGTTCCTGCAACAGGGGAGAGAGCGAGAGCAGAGGCATTGATTTTAACTTCCAACCTGGAAGTGACACACCTTACTTCTGCTCTTTGTCTATTGACCAGAACTAGTCAGTGGGTCCTGACCTAACTCTAAGGGCATCTGGGACGTGTTGGGAAACATGTGGAGAATTTCATGAGAACTAATGACCTTTTCCATAGCAGGCAACTAAATCAGAAATAGAGGCATAATTCAGAGGAAGAAGAGGGTGCTGGGTCCAAACATGCATGTTGGTTGTGTGACCAGCTTTTGCTTCCAATCTCTTTGGACTCCCATTGTCTCTGCTACAGGGGTGGAATACCAGTCATCACTCGCACTGGCGCATTAGGGAGATTTTTGTTTCTATATTTAAAAAAAATTTTATTTTATTGGACTATAGTTGATTTACAATGTTCTGTTAGTTTCTGCTGTATAGCAAAGTGAATCAGTTATATATATACATGTATCCACTCTTTTTTAGATTCTTTTTCCATATAGGTAGAGTTCCCTGTGCTGTACAGTAGGTCCTTATTAGCTATCTATTTTCTATATAGTAGTGTGTACATGTCAATCCCAATCTTCCTGTTTATCCATCCCCCCTTCTGTTGGCCACTCGCTGAGGCAGATTTTCCTGCACATGGTCCCCAAGCATGCCTCGCTTCAAGTCCAGTAGAAAGAAAAGTCTTCTCTGGTACCCATAAGATTTTTTTATCTTTAAAAAAATGTTTGTAAAGAGCATCTGAGCATCTCGGGGGCAGGAAATATGTAAATGTTTGGTGTCATTACCATGCTGTTTGATGGTACCAGAAGCTCCGGTCATCACTCAGCTATGTGTCTGCATCTTGACGTGGCAAAAAGTGATCATATTTACATTTAGAGAGAAAAATATGCCCTACAGCCTTGCTCAGCTTCCTCTTGCCTTTGTTCAGTAGCCCAGGACTCCTTTCTTAACGCAATGAGTCATTTTCCTCTAAGTCCTTGAGTTACTTTCAGAGAGCCATTATACTGACTCATCTGCTTTTCCAGTAGAAGGTGGGTCATGTTTGTTCATAAATGCAAGTGTGTTTCTACATTTATGGGGCTCTGAATTGAATGTTGGGGGTCCAAAGCTTTCAATATAAACATCTTATCCTTTAAAGAGACTATAAACTTTCCCAGAGCAAAGAACACCTGCCCTATTCTTTCCATGGTACCTAGCATGGTTCTGGGTTTATAATAGGAGCTCTGTAAATCCAATTTGATAGAGAATAGATGACCTGCTTTATCTCTAGGGCTGGAATGTGCTCAATTCTTAGAAGAGTTTTGGGTAATGTACAAAAAAGGTCAATTTTACTTTGTCAGTGTGGGTTATCTATTTCATGGTCTCTTCTAGGCAAAGTATTTATCTCAGAATAGCATCTTTCCCCTAGGCTGACATTACAGAATAGTAGTTTACAGATGCTTAAGAAAATACTAAGTACTTTAAAACAATGTTGCATCATTTAGCTGAAGGTCATGAATCTGGTGACAATCAAATGTCAAAATGCAGCTAAGACACAGGAAGTAAGCAACAACAGATCTTTGGAGCAGATGGAAGGCATAAGAAAACTTTTGTGTTAAATTTCCTCATCTCAGAATTCCTAGATTCTTACTTACAGCCCAGTGACCCCTGTGGAACCCAGAGTTCTGAAAGAAATGATCCTCTGGTCTCTTTGAATGTTACAGCAGCAGTCCATGCAATGGAATGCAGTCATTTAGAATGACAATATAGCTCTATCTTGATTGACATAGAAGTATGTTCACTATCTATCACTGAGAAACAAGGCAGTTTATAGAACAGCATGTAGAGTTGTCCTTTGCTTAGAGAGACAGCGGGTGTGTGCTAGGTACTTATGATGGCAGTGAATTAGATGGAAATGGCCTCTGCCCTCATGGAGCTTACAGTCTAGTGGGAGAAAGGGAAGAAGCAGTAGTAATTGCATTATGACAGGGTGAACAGTTCTGTGATTGGTGCTTTGAGAGTACAAGGCAGGACCAACCACCCCCGCCTTGGGGAGTCAGGGAGGGCTTCCTGGAGGAAATTATATCCGGCAATTATTAGGTTGTCTTGTGTTGCAGTGTGCTTTATGTATTTTATTACATGGTATCACATAATCAATGATGTTGTTAATTAATAATTAATTATAGTCAGTAATAATGTAATCTAGGACCAGGGAAGGAGGTTGAAGGCAGGGGTTTGCAGGGCTGAGAAAACCCTTTTGGACAAAAGGGTCTGCATGTGGGAAGGCTTGAGAGAGGCCTTGATTGGAGGAACTGAATAAAACTCAGCTTGGCTTGCAGTTTTTTAAAAAATAGCACTGGTATTTTTGGGTGTTGAAATTTTGAGTTTTATTTACTTTCTTCTTCAGGAATGTCTATTTTTTTGAATACATATATATATATAAAACGAACATATTTTATTTTCCAGTGGGGAAGATTCTAGAAATTTATCTTTGCTTAAAAAAAGACGTTTGCTGTCTAGAATATTTACTTAGGTGGCTTAGAGCTTTTCTTCTGAAAATGGCATGTAAATCTTACCAACGCTCTATGAATTGAGCATAATAAGGAAATTACGAGATTATCCAAGGCTCTACTTAGGTTGCCAAGGGAAGATGATTCTATGAATTGGGTATTTTGGACTGTCCACAGGATTGCTCCATTTTACTGTCAAGAAGGACCCTGGGAAGAACCTGTTGCGTAGATTTACTCTGCCTTTTTTCCCTTTTGTGAAAATACAAGATCTGAATTGTTCTTCAAGGATTTTTTTTTTTTTTAAGCGGATGAGTTTTAGAAATTCATGGGAGGCCTCTGGGTCCCAAGCCCTTAAGGAAGAAATGTTGCTAAGTATTGTTTTAATTTCTTCCTAACGCTGGGAACAGCTCCAGTCCCTTAATCACTAAAGACTGGCCAGGCTGGCCATATGCTGCCCAAATCACGGGGAGGTTGGGAAGTGGGGTGAGCTGAGGAAATGGATGGAAAGTGTCTTTGTGTGTCCTGTAGCCTTGGCAGTCATCTGAGACTCATCCCAAAGAACCAGCCAAGAAGGAGAATATTATCTGGGGACTGTTGTCTCTACATCTCATGTGAGAGCACAGCTCACTTGAATCAATTTTTCCTGCCTTCTCACTCTGTGGTATATTCTAGGATTCTCTGAAAATGAGCAAATAAGATATGGTGTGGTTGACTGCTAAAACTGGGGAATAAGAAGGTGCTAAGAGACATTCCAAGAGGGAAACCAAGTCCAGGCCAGTGGTGGTCATGGAAGGCACTGGGGGAGCAGATGGTTAGGATGAGGCATGAAAAATAAGTGAGAATGAGTCAGGGAAAGGGGGATACAGAAAACCTAGTGGTGATAAATTCAAGGACTGAACGTGATTAGGTAGGATGTAGCATCTTCCGTAAGACAGGGTGTGCTAAGCAGAAGACGAGTGGGATCAATAGGGGCCAGCTCATGAAGCATCCTTAATACTCTGGTCGGGAGCTTAGATTTCCCCCAAGGTCAGTGGGGGACTGGAAAAGTCACAATAAGACTTGCGTTCTAGAACATCCATTCTTATTGCGAGAGGACAAGAGACGGAAGGAGACAGGGAGGCTGGTGACAGATTGGGACAGTGAGGAGATGGCCCAGCCTTGGAGATGGAGGGTCAACTCATTCCAAGAAAAGAAAGAGTCAACCTTAATTTATTTGGTCCTTTCTCTCAAGGAACGGCAATTAAATAGACCAGATTTATTTTTCAAGAGTGAGTGGTTCAGAAAAATGTAGGCAGGAATCAAGGGACCTTTTCTACGTTTGTTTTTTGTTTGTTATATTTGTTTTATGTTTTAGATTCCACGTACAAGCAAAATCATACAGTAATTGTCTGTCTTTGTCTGAATGCTTTCACTAAGCATAATATCCTGCAGGTCCATCCATGTTGTCGCAAATGGCAAAATTTCATTCTTTTTTTATGGCTGAGTAATATTTCATTGTATATATACCGCATCTTCTTTCTCAGTTCATCTGCTGATGGACATTTAGGCTGTTTCCATATCTTGGCTATTGTGAATAGTATTGCTTTGAACATTGGAATGCATATATCTTTTTGGATTAGTGTTTTTGTTTTCTTCAGATAGATACCCAGGAGTGGAATTGTTGGATCGTATGGTAGTTCTATTTTTAATTTAAGGAACCCATAGTGTTTTCCATAGTGGCTGCACCAATTTACATTCCTATCAGCAGTGTTCCTCAAGGTACTTTTTTTGGACACCACAGGATATCTGGTGATGGTTGAGCAGCTCTAGGGCTGCAGCTGGTGGTGGATGCAAGAGAATTGTGACATTTATATACAAAAAACGGGCACAGAACAGCTGCTAAGTTCCCGTTACCCTTGTTCCTATAAGGCAGTGCTTCCTCTGGGGCTGTGGAGTAACCACGGTGGGTCCTGGAATTCATTTATTGCCTCTAGGCTGAGTAAACAAATGTTTAGTGCACAGGTATGAATCTTCAAATTCATGTGATAAACACAATACAAATTCATTTCCAAGTGTGATGAATTCAGGGTAGTTTTCTTTGTGGATTTTCTCCATCCGACAAAGCTACAAGGAAAATTACTATTAGGTGGGGCTCTGAGAAGTATTTTGTCATTAAAAATATCCTCATGCTTAAAGGTTGAGAACCACCTGACCTTTCGGAGGGAAGCATGAAATGTAGCCTCAGGCTCCATGTACCACCTGGCCTTGATTGATTGCTGGCTACAGGTTTGGATCCAACCCAAACAGGACTTCCATGAAGAACAGGGACACTGGGGGTGGATTTAACTGAGGTTCCCATGTCTTCTTCTTTTGATTCCCCCTGCTTCTCCATTTCTTATTCAGCCCTGGCATTCCCTCCCCTTGCAAACTGCAGTCCTTACAGATAGCATATGTGATTTCGCCTAAACAGGACTTCAGCTAGGGCTGCAGACATCCGGATACAATTTTACAGCATGCCCGTGAAATCTCCTGATTTGATTTGATGCTGTTATTAACAACCATAACTAACACAAAAACACTGCGAATAACAAGAAGCTTGACATTTATGGAGCCTTTGAAAACGAAACTTTGCCAGGCCTGGCCAGTCCATCCTGCAGGGGCTGAACAAGCAGAGTAAGGGCAGGTGTCTGAGCGCAGGGAAGCAAGACGGGTGGGGAGGAGGAAGCTGATACAGCTCTGTCTTGGAGCAAAACTGTGGGACTTCGGTTACCCCGAGACAATGCCTCTCATAGTGACTGTTGGAGTCACCTTGGAGACTTTTAAAATACAGGTGTCCAGGTCCCAGCTAGGCTGGACCCAATCAGAATCTTTGGAATAGGGAGTGAGCTTCTGAATTTTTTAAAACTTCTAGTGTAGTCATCTTAATGGGCATGAGTGTCCCCAGGCTTGTTCAAATGTCAGTGAGGGGGCCTAGAGTATCTGATTCAGTAGATCTGGGAGGGGGGGAGGGGGTGCTTGAGAATATGCATTTCTAGAAAGTTCCTGGGTGATGCTGTTGCTGCTGCTGTTCTTTGAGATCCACTGCCATGAGATCTTAGGATGTTGGTGCCAGATGCATTTGAGCCTATAACCCCATTCTGTGGGGGCCTCAAGTCTTTCCTTCCACTGTATCTGGAAGAACTCTGAAGACGAATCAAGTTAGTAACATGTTTTCCTTGGATAGCCCCAGCTGCAAAACCAATTTTATAAAGTCACAAATGGTTGGGTCTACAATCTTTCATTGCTTAGTTAGGGGGTGTAACAAGGTTGTCATAATTCTTTTCCCATGTGAACTCCACTGCATAAGTTTATCTGACAGTGCTTATGTGGGAAAGTACAAACATAGCTACAGCGTTGGGCTGGCTGTCACTTGACCATGGGTATTACTAAACTTTCAGTCTTCACCTGTGTGCAGGCTGGGTTTAAGGGATGGGGTCAGGGGACGGTTGACTTAGTGTCATAGCTGCCATGATGCATATTGTTCTATACAGCTGGATGAGTCAGGCTGGAACCAGGCAAGACCACCCCCCTGAGTGGGGACAGGCACTCGTGGCAGTGTCCAGAAGCAATGTCAGTAAATAAGTGGTGGCTTCTCTAATGGTCAGCACTGGGAGGGCCAGGCTGGAGTGCTGGGGTGGAGCAGGGCAGTGGGGAGTTCAGGGGAAGGTGATGTTTGGAGACCTACGCAGATAGTACCAGTGAAGGTATGAGTTCTCTGTTATTGGGCTGAGACATCTATCAGGTTCTGAGAGAGGACAGATGAGAATAAGGTTGAGCTTCAGTCCTCTGGGGAATGGAGGTCTGAGTCAGGAATGGAGAAAGAGGTAAGATTCTATGAGGCGCTGAATTTTAGGAACAAGACAGAGACCAGTTATTCAAATTGTGTTCAAATTTAGGGCCAGGACACCCAGGAAATGGGTAAATATGATGCTGGAGTTGCCCAAATGCCTCCTGCCTGAAAACAGGCCTCTGTCAAAAGAACAGGCAAGGTGGAGCCTTAAGACAGAGGCCAGGTGGCCTCCACTCTGGAGAGAGGTATTTTATAGAGGTTTGACCTCAGCAAGGTCTGATACATTGGGGTAAACCTGCCCACACTGGTACCTTATATGCGTTTCTCCTGCCTAAACATCTGTTGAGCTGCATTAAAATGGTTGCATGAAACATCATGCCACTGCCTGAATATTCTTCAGTGGCTTATACTAGAATCTGCTTGCCCAGGTGGCCACTGTATATTTCCAATCTCACATCCTATCGTGAGGGAGATGTGCCCTGAGCAGAGGGAGCGGATTATAGTAACTTCCTGAGGATCTTCACACAGAGATGGGCTTAGTAGGTTAGAGCAGCTGTTGCATTTTGTTTACATAAAAGACTTTCCCCAGTTTCATCCTCTAGAAACAGACTTTGCCCTTCTGGCTGGAGGAAGATCCCGTGAGCGCGGCATGGCTAATTGTAATCAGTAATGATACCTCTAAGGGGTGGGCAGGTAATCATTGCAAGACCAATCAGAGTCCTTCTCTGTGATTGATATATGAACACAGAGAAGAAACTTCTCTCCACTTCTGCTGGGTTTGTTAAGTTGAATTTGCTGGCAGCCACATTACCAACATATAGAAATGACGACATGTAAGGCAATGCAGAAATGAACATGGATAAGAAAAAGATACACACGCCTGTACATACAAGTAGTGATGAACATCTGGCTCTGGTTCGTGCATCTTGTTCTTCAGTTTTTTAAGTGCTATTCCCGATGGTGAAGGCTAATAAATTCCCTCTTATGTTTAATTGAGCTTGGCTAATAACAGATCTCCAGTGAATACAGTGTGTGGATTGGGAATCTCAGAGGATACCGAAGGGGCCCAGAGGACTAAACGTGAAGATCAGTAAAAGCTGCTAGTGAGCTGTTCTGGAGGGGTGGGCCAGTGAGAAGGCACCCCTTGCAGGATGCTGAATTGGAAACCTGGAAGAACAGAATCCTTCCTGCTCTGTCCCTGGCTGGTTATATGAACTTCAATTTCTTTATCTTTAAAATGAATGAGTTGAGGAGCTAGATTTTGTCAAGGTCCTTTCCAGGTCCAGCTAGTAAAGCTGCCTACCTTCCTTTTCTTTAAGGTATGGAGGGCAGTGCTTGCTTCCCTTTACATTATGAGCTGAAATCTGGGCTCCAGCCCTTCCTTTCCTTGCCTCTGCCTCTAACATCTGGCCTCTCCAGTTCCTCTTTACTCTGCTGCTGCCACTGCATCAAAACAGCCCAGCCCGTATCACAGCTCCATTCTCCATCAGCTTCAGAGAGAAGCTCCTGTGTCTTATCCTGACCCCGAAGGTCCTCCGGTTCTAGACTCAGCAGCCCTCTTTCCAGCCTCATGGAATTACAAAGCTGCAGTGACTCTAGAAATGTTAGTCTAACTTCTTTACTCGGATGGAAAACTGAGACTCAGGTTGTGATTTCCACACACGCAGGACTGGGCTCCATCGTCATCCCATCCTCGGCGTGTGCCCCAAGCTGCCTGCTTTGGAGAGCTCACCTTCCCCTAATGGGTCAAGTCCACTCATCTCTGGGCCTTTGCACCCACCATCCCTTTGCCCAGCACATCCTCCTTTCACATCCAAGCTCTTGGAAATACTGTGGCTTCCCCAGGCTCATCTTCAGAGACACCTTGTATGCCCCAGCCTCCCTCTCCAGGATGGACTGCCCTCTCCTTGTCACCCCTAGTGCTCTGTGCCACTCCAGGAATCTTTACTTCTTTTATCTCTGGGTTTTAGGTTTCTTTTTCTTTAACGCAGGGAGCTCCCTTGAGAAAAGAGGTCTTCTGCCTGCCATGCCTGAAAACTTCTGCATGTCCCACAGAGCCCCCACTCAAGAAAGAATTGCTGGGTAGAATCCACATGATTTGGGAGGGTCCCTATCAAAGTGCCCCTATCCTGATGCCAAAATGCATTTCCCACAGGAGTGGTCTTTGAAGCACAGAGTGATTGGGATGAACTCTCGTAAGAATGCTCATATTTTTGGTTCATTTATCCTCGTGCGGGTCAGTAACATTTTTGAAACCCATTAAACCTTGGAAAGTACAGTGTGGTGAAATGAGGTGGTTTAATCAGCTTTTATAGGCTAGTGAAATATATTCTGGTGACACATAGTTTATCTTTTGAGGAGGTGGCTGGGTGAGGAGTGGGATGAGGGATGATTCGTGCTGGGAGCCGTAGGTGCTCCTAAGGTCATATTATGCGTATCAGAACAGAGAACAGGGGCGGCACTCCACGTATTACGCACTGTGTCTTTTCCTCCATCAAGCCAGGATTGTGCTGGAAGCAGTGATATTTACCTTGAAATTAGGCCATGAGATAAGAGATTGCTGAAACCAGAGGCTTGTTTTCCCTAAAATGTGGTGGGGCTGCACTCTTTGTTTTGGGGGCTTGCAAGGGGGTGGGGGCAGCAGGCATGTGTCTCGGCCACCAGGGCTGTGCGGAGGGCTCTCTCTCTGAGACCACCCACACTCCCAGTATTTCTAGACCCCAGCGCTTTGAGGCTGGCCTTTTGAGTATGTCCCGACCCTGCAAAAGGGAACATGAGTGAGACAGACATTTTCCCGTCTACTGCATGCATCTTCATTACTAAGATGAAAGCTGGGTGCCCAAGGGCAAGAACACGCGTGCATGCCCCTCCCATCCATCACCCTTGCCTCCTACCACAAAGCCTACCCTACATCGTCATCCAGCTACCTGCTCCCCAGGAGAATCGGTTTGCGGGGCAGGGGACCATCTCTGCTTTTGCTTTTATGTGTTGGGGCTCCCAGGGGTTGCCACGTTGGAAGGAGAAGTGGAGACAGCTGAGAGAGATGAGCAGCGAGATGAATTACTTCGTCTGGAGGTCAGTGCCCTGTAGTGGGGAGAGGCATGGAGAGCTAGGAGACAGCCAGCCGAGGCTATCAGCTTGGAAGCCCGGGCAGGTTATTTCTCACTTTGCGAAGCCAACGGCCAGGCAGAGCGCTTCAAGATGTGATTGTTCCTGTTTTCCATCATTAAACAATGTAGCACAGAGAAATTTCCATTTAAAATAAAATTAGCCAGAACATTAAGCTATTTTGGTCCTGCCAATGCTCCCTGTTTAGTGATGGCCAAAGAAATTCCCCTTTGAGGATGGAGGGTTGAATGAGATGGAAAAGGAAGTTTTTTATTTCTTTTTTTCAAACAAGTAGTTTGATTTTCTTAATTATTCTAGGTCTGCTTCGCTAAGGTACCTCCTCACCTGCTTTATTTCCTTTTGTGACACAAACCTACTCCAAACCTCTGCTCAAACAGGAACCCTGAAAACTGGAAGTTGTAAATAATTTTGTGGGAGCCCAGTTAGTCTCCAAGA